>NC_133832.1:16760769-17068076 GCF_047830755.1 Zonotrichia albicollis
CCTGCTGCACTCCCTCCCCAGCTGCACTAACAGGCTGTAGGTACACCAGGAAGCATTAGTGATTCCACTGAATTTGTGTCAACAGCTTTTGCATCAAATTGAAATACATTTGAAGCCCTGGCTGATCAGCATAGGAGGAAAGGAACCCTGAGCTGATGTTTGCCAAGGTTCTAAAGCAATGTGTGTTCCCTCCCAAAGCAGAGGCTGTGCATCCCTCAGTCTTTGTGTACAGACTGAAACCCGACTGAATTGATGGGTAAAGAAAAGCAAAACCAAAAAAAAAACCAGCCCAGTGAGACTGAGCTCAGAGCTCAGCTAAACACCACGGGCTCACCTCAGTCAGTGCACACCTGAGCACAGGTCTGTGACAATCAGAAATCCACCTCTCAAACAGCCCTTCCCCCCAACAGCAGGTGAGAAAGCCTTGGGCAGTCCCGGACAGACACACAGACCCCGCTCAGTGACAGGGGCTGGTGCTGAGAGTCCCCCACAAAGCTCTGGAGGCTGCAGAGCCCAAACCCGCTCACTGCCGGGCTTCTGTCCCTGCCTGAGAGCAAACCGAGCACAGAGCAAAGCAGGAGCCCTCACCAGCTCTGGGGCGGCCGTGCCCCTCCTCACGGGGTGTCCCCGGCACTCGTCACTGCCCGGGCCCGGGCACAGCTCGCAGGGACTGCCCGTCTGTGTCTGCTGGCACTGCTGTGTCACCGGGGGCGGCGGGCACGGCGGGCACGGCTCCGGCGGGCACACCGGGAACTGCCGCTCCTGCGCGAGAGGACCTGTCAGTGCTGGGAACGGCCTCTGCTGGCACAGAAAGGGTTAATGCTGGGTACACTGCAGGGGTGGGAAAGGCCTCTGCTGGGGCAGAAGGGGTTAATGCTGGGCACCCTGCATGGATGGAAATGTCCCTGCTGGGGGAGAAGGGGTTAATGCTGGGTACACTGCAGGGGTGGGAAATGTCCCTGCTGGGGCAGAAGGGGTTAATGCTGGGCACCCTGCATGGATGGAAATGCCCCTGCTGGCACAGAAAGGGTTAATGCTGGGCACTGCATGGATGGAAATGCCCCTGCTGGCACAGGAAGGGTTAATGCTGGGCACTGCATGGATGGAAATGTCCCTGCTGGCACAGGAAGGGTTAATGCTGGGCACTGCATGGAGTGGCACATCGACCTCAGTAGTGAATGAAATGTGCCTGTGATGGCAGTGCTGGTGGTGGCTTCGGATGTTTTAATAATCCAAACTAAATTGCTTTTATACGTAACAGGGTTGTAATTCACCCATTTTCCTTCCAATTCCAGTAGCTGCCAGTGAGAAGCACAGATGAAAAACCTCTCCCAAAGTGGACATCCCACTACACATGAAAATTTCCTTTAGAACTAAATTTGACCTAAATCTAAACATAGCCCAGGTAACGAAAACCAGAATTAAAACTATGGTTTCCAAGGCTAAAGTCCACAATTTTTAATTCTTTTCTTTGCACATTATCTGCAGAAAGAAAGAAGCTGTTATTTGTAATTCCATTTTTTTATCTCTTCCACTTTAGAGCCTGGATATCACAGAACTCAGCTGTCTAAAATCCAGAGAGGCATGAAAAGCTCCATTTTAAAAAACAAAGTAAAAAAACCCCTCAGGTAAATAATTTCTGACATATGCTAAACTTCAATTTTTTTCCTGTTGGAAATGTTTCAGAGCAATAAAATGGAGCAATATTTTTGCTATTGACAAAACACCAATTGTGAGATGAAATTTCAGACAGGTTTACCACATATATTTTTTCAAGAGTTAGTAAAATAAAAAATTGTGGTTTTAATTTTTTTTCTAAAAATGTATCTTGATTGTTCTGTTATAAAGCTATTCCAGGAAACTAATTCACAGCCCCTATTCAGATACAGATGGACAATATTACAGATACAACAGCAGTTTTCAGTGTTAATTAATAATAAATTCTTAGGAAAAATATGGCAAACATTCTACTTTCTGGTCTCCTTAAATATTGCTTCATTTACTTTGAGAATGTATCCTAGATCACAACAAGGCAGTTCTCAGGTTGGAAGCTACTCCTAACAAAAATAAAAAAACCCAGAACCAACCCAACCCAGAAACATCAATTTCCTGCTACCAACTCAATTTTCTTCTTGCAATAGATAATATAAACAGCTAACTTACTTGGAGGGGATTTAATAGCTCATATTTTCTTATTGTTTTTTCATAGATGACATTATTTCCAGGAGAGAAACTGGCCCCTCTAAGAAAAGGGGATAATGGCTCCTGTAAAGCACAAAAATAAAAACATCCATAAATCCTGTCAAACAGCAAACTCAGGATTAGTGTAATTTTGACTAAAAATAGATAATTTAGAGACATGTGAGATGTGAACACGCGAGTGTGTGTCCATTTGGAAACAAAGTGGCTGTGCTTGCATAGGGACTATGTGAAATAAATACAGTAGAAACAGTAATTAATCAGTATTAATAAATACTTAACTGCTGAGATGTGGGAGCCTGAGTGGCCATTCTGCAGGGTTTCCAACCCCTCATAGTTCCACCTGCCACCCTCAGAGGTGAGGGCTGTGAGCTCTCAGAGTGTTTCCCATCCCCTGGGAGGAGCTGAGGGAGGCCCAGCCCAGTTTCCCTACCTGGTCCGGGTTCTCGATAATGATCCTGCGGATGGTGCCCTGCAAGGGAGGAGAAAACCCTCAGGATTACTGCAGCTCAACCTCCAACACCTCTTCTGCCAGAGGAATCTGATTATGGACATTGGCTGGGAATGCTCTGGGATCCACTGGCCACAATCACCTGGAGATGTTTTAAACCCACCCCAAAGGAATTGGTCCATGTGCAGCACGGCAAGACACAATCCTTCACTGCATTTTATCAGCTGGGTTTTTCTCTCTTTGCAGGTCTGAGGGAATTTGTCCATATTTTCTGTAAGTGCAGCAGAACAGGCTACAAATCAAAGCCTTCCTGGATCCCATGTCCCTGTTACAGCCCATTTCTTATTTTTTAGTTTTTTTCATGTTACACATCAAACTCAGCTGGTGTAGATGGAGATGCATCATACTCTTTTGCTTCACCAAGGCATGAAAATTTGGATTTTGGTTAAACTCAGAAGTGAACAGGTAGAGGAGCTGCCCAACAACCCCTGGGTCACATCCAGTGCACACAGCTCCACAGCTGCCACCTATGGGAATGATGCCCACATCTGCAATGAAAAATGAGATGTGCCTCTTTAAATTACAAAAATCTGTCCCTGGCAACAGCTTTGTTTTCAAGTAGATTTCCTCAGGTTTTGCCCCAGCACTGTCTAGAAGCAATGGCAGGCACTGTCCTCCACCAGTTCTAACAAATCACACATTGCTGCAACCCTTCACAGCCAGATTTTACCCAACCAAGCAGAGTTCCCACTGAACCCAATCTAAGGACGGGGCAATTTGTCAGTTTGCAGCATGCTGTTTATCCTCCCTCACAGCACAAACCTCCAATTTTCATAATGAATCATTTCTTCCCCAAAGCCAGGGGGAAGTTTGTGTTGCTGCAGCTCAGTCTCAGCCAGGTGAGAGCAGCCCTGAAGTAGGTCAGGTCTCCTATCAACTGTTGCATAAGTTTAGCAAGCCTGGAGCAGTTTTCCAAACCTCCCAAGAGTGAATCATAACAGCACCAGGAAAGAGAAACAAAAGTAGAAAAAAAACTGTTTTTGCAGCAGTCTGAGTAACTAAGAAATTTCAAAATTAAAACTGCTGCAGAAACTTGGGGAGCTGCTCAGTGCTGCTGCCAGCAGGAATCCGGGGACACAGCACAGAGAGGTGGAACATGCAGCCCAATCTTGCACCACCAGCACTGCACAACTGGAACTAAAATGTGAAATACTCAGCACAGGAATGGCCACTGGTCCCTCCTTCAGCTGGGTGTCAGAGCCTGCACAGCCCGAGCTCAGTGCCCCTGAGCAGCGCACGGAGCTGTGACACCAGAGAGCCCTGGGACAGCAGGACACAGGGACAGCCATGGCCACTGTGTGACACTGAACAACAGCCCTGGAATCTGCTGAAAGGCTGGACAAACATGCCAGGGCTAACTCAAACTCTAGAGAGGACAACACATCCAGGGTGTCTCAGAGAAATAAACCCACAGCACAGGAGTCTGGAGCATTTTAAGTTGAAACAGACCTTTATAATATTCTCATTGTATATGCAATGTTATACAGAGCCTAAGAATGTTTTGCCTGGATAAAATTATGCTTATTTTTGAGATACCCAAACTCTTTCATTTTCAAAGAACTGCTTTACAAACAGGGATTTGCCTGCCCTTTCTCCCATTCCAGCCAAGCAGGCTGGACTGGCACAGGCTGGGAGGGGACCAAGAGGCAGAAACGCGGTGTCTGTGCCAGCCTGGATTGCCCACACACAGCTCGGGGCTCTGCACAAGGAGCTGCCACCTCCAGGACCTCGGGAGCTGTCCCAGCAGGGGGAACGTGGAAAGGATCTTGGGCTGTTTCTGTTTTCCAGCATTCCCAAGGGGCACAGCTCAGGTTATTCTCTCCAGGCAGTCAGTAGATGCAGAGTCTGGAGATGCAGCATTTTCTGTCTGGGATAAGGAAGGGGAGGTGGGATTCCAAAGGGGAAGCCCAGTGCTGGTGTGAGTTTGGAATTCATGACAGCCTGAGCAGTCAGTCTGGGTCTGTTTTACAGAATCACAGATTGGTTTGGGTTGGAAGGGACTTTTAAGTTCTTCCCGTTCCAGCCCCCTGCATGGGGCTTATAAGGAGAATTTTAAAAGGTAACACTAAAACTTGCATGAATATTTTTGATAGTCTTTAAGATTTCTAAACAAGATTTATTAATTTTAGAATAAGCATTTGATAGATTTATCTTTAGGGTGCCAATTTTATGTAGAAGCAATCAAATGTCCCTTTTTTTTTTTTTAATTTCAACAGGTTACCCTTGGCTTCAGCCAACCCAGAGATGAAAGTGAGAATTGAATCTAGGCCTTTATCCACAACACATTGTCTTGCTAATGACAAGCAATCCAGTCATCTGCTCATGATTTATGAGTTCCAGTTGGCAGGTGAAATGGGGAAATGGCAGGCTGAGTTTGAGGCTGTTACACCACAGACCAGCCCTAAAGCGGGTTAATATTACACCATTTTCATGGGAGCCCTTTGCACGTCACAGAACTGAGCCCAGCCACACAAACTCCTGACTCCCAAAATGTCTCACATGGACGGAGAACCTCTACAAAACCTGCCAGGGTTCTGCCCTCTGCAAACAATTTATATGTGCCACTTTAGGAATTATCTTTTCATGACATGGAGAAGGGATTCATGCACATAAGCCACACCAGAAGGCAATTTATTCCAAATACTTCTCATTCAGATCAAGCAAAGCAAAATTTGCTGTGAATTTCTCCACAGATAACACAAACCACAAAAGTAGAAAACCCCTGAATCCTGAAGCACAAAAAGTACCAGCACATGTTCTCTGTGCACACAGCAATTTCAAATTCTCCCTCTCTCCAGCCTACTAGAAGTGTACATAAAGACAAGAGCACAGCCAGCCACATCACTGAAGATGCACTGTGTCAACAGGGATGTACAATAACATGTCTGTTATTGTAAATCCACACAAGCTCTGCAGAAGCAAATTAAATATTGCTCAAAGCCAGCCCTTTGCTTTAGCAGCAGCACAGAGCTCAAACTGCAGCTCTGGGCTGCCCCCAACCCCAAATCCTCCTGTACACCAAACACAGATGGGAGCTTGCTATCAGTCCATTATTCACTTTATGAGACCCCACACAATGGGCTCAAAGGGCAGCTGATCCACTCCTGGGGAATGTCCTGCACCCCTCCCAGGGCTTCTCTGGGGCAACTCCCATGGAGCACCAAGTGTGCCACTTCTGCCTCCTCCCAGCTGACTTCCCTGTTTGTTACTGTTTTCTGCCTTAATAACTTCCTAATAATCTGTATTAGGCGCCTTCCTTCTCCACCACTGAAACTGCAACCCACACAAAGCCTGACTGAGCTACACCCTCTTGGCTTTAAAGTCTCGTCCAGCAAAACACTTCAGCAAGAAATTAGTTTTCATCAGCAGGACATAATGGATTCAGTGACTACGACAGATGTTGGAAATTAAACATCCTCCATAGAGCAGCGACAGCATTTGAGTCTGTAATCCTTGTTCACGTACTTATCCAGGCTGAGGAAGCTTGGGACTGCAGTGTTTATGCCAATGAATATTTAATTAATTAACTGCAATTCAGACTATCATCCAGCCTAGCTGAGCAGATCACTTATCTGGGAGGTGAGAGACCTGTGTTTACACTCCTGCCCCACATCTTGCAAAAGAGGATTAACAACCTGGATACAGAGGGAATGGTTCTGCCATCACCACCTCCTACAAAGCCCTTAGATCACAGATTCGTTCAGGAAAAACTCACCAAGATCACGGAGTCCAACCATACACAGCACAGCCAAGGCCACCACTGCGCCTTGTCCCCAAGTGCCACAGACACACGTTTGAACGCTTCCAGGGATGCTGAGTCCACCAATTCCCTGGGCAGTGTGTTCCAATGCTTAACCATCTATTCCATGAACAATTTTTTTTCCTAATATCCAACCTGAACCTCTGTTAGCACAACTTGAGGCTGTTTCCTCTTGTCCTTCTATTATCACAGCTGCTCGCTCACTTCCCAGGATTTACATAAACCATCTTGGAGAGGAAGGCAGCCCTCAAACTATGCAAATACTGCTTTGAAAGGAATGCAGATATTGTATTGGTCTTAATCCACTCTTTCTGACAGGTATTTATAACACAGGAAAGAAAATTCAGTAAGAGTTCATCTTGAAACAAATGTACATTGCTATTTGAGTACAGCAGAGCAATCCTATAGAAGTTAATGGCATTCTGCTGTATGAGGAAAAAATGGGCTGAGAATAAATTTCTATCTCCTTTCTGGTTTTGCAGTCAAATCTGTTCTAAAGCTATTGGTTTCTAGTTTTAATGCACCTTTTGCACGTGTTAAAATGACATTAAATTCCACCGACACTTTCAAGCCATGCCTTGGATACACACACAACAAACCTGCTGAACTGCATTGCCAGGGCTTTCCAAGCCCGACTCCAACACCTCAGTGGCGGCCCTTACTAAGCACCATCGATTCAGAGAGAACGAATAACCACACAGGCTTCGGGTTCTATTTCCATGAGCAGCCCCAAGTCAGCAGAGAGAGGCAGTGACATCCCGGCGTGCGAAGGGAGCAGCGCCTGCGGGGCTGGGCTGGGCCACAACCGGCCAGAGCCGCGTTAAAGGGTGCGAAAAGGTGACACCGCCTGGGGCCGGTGCCAGGGACCGCATCCCGGCCCGGGGACAGCCCGGCCAGCCTGGGGCCGGTGCCAGGGACCGCATCCCTGCCCGGAGACAGCCAGGGGACGGCGGGGAGCGCCCACAGCGGCTTTCCCACAGGGAGAAACGCGCGGAGGGGCCGGGGCTGGACCCGTCCCACCCCGGGGGAGGCCGGCCCGACCCTCAGAGCCTCCGCCCCGCCGGAGCTCCCAGGGTCGGGCTCCGGTTTCGACGGCCCCTGATCCGGGCCGGGAGCAGCCCCCGAGGGGCCGGGCCGTGCCTGCCGTACCTGTGGCGGGTCGCAGCCGTGGCCGCAGTCCAGCGGCGAGGCAGCCCGGGAGGAGCAGGAGGTGCTGAGCCGGCGGCAGCCCGGCCCGTAGGTGCGCACCCGGTCATAGGCCACGTCCTGCGGGTGCGGAGCGGGGTCCAGGCAGGGCAGCGGCCGCGGCGGCTCCGGGCACGGCGGGGGCTCGGGGCAGGGCGGCGGCTCGGGGCAGGGCCGGCGGGCGGGCAGGGTGCTGTAGTGCTGCTGCCGCCGGTAGTAGTGGTGCTGGTGCTGCTGCTGGAGGTGCGGGGGCAGCGCGGGCGGCTGCAGCGGCTGCTGCGCCCCGAACATCGCGGCGGGACTGCGGCGGCGGCAGCGGCGGGGCCGCTCCGGCTTTACCTGCGCGGGCCGCGCCTTGGGCGGGCCGCACCTGCGGGCGGGGAGCCCCGGCCGACCCCGCCCCGGCCCCGGCACTGCCCGGGACGGCTCCGCACCCACCGCTCCCCGTACGGCACCCAGCGAAACAGCGCCCGGCGCTGGGGAAAGCAAACCCCGCGCTGTTCACTGAAGCTCTTTGCTGTTGTTCTCTTTGCAGCGTGTGTAGGGAGAGTGTAAAGCCACAGCTACCTGCTGCGCAAATGAACTTAAGTATTCTTTCCACGGGAAGTTACGGAGTTGGCACAGAGCCGTTCCCACCTGCAGGAGCCGCGGTGGGCTCGCAGGAGCTGTGCCGGGAGCAGCCGCTGCCAGGACAGGAGCGGTTCTGTGCCTGCATCCCTGCACAGGGACTGCCTCAGGGACCGGCTCATCTGAGCATCCCTGGGTGGTCTGGGTTCAAAGGGACCTTAAAGCACATCCCGTTCCATCCTGTGACATGGGCAGGGACACTTTCCACTATCCCAGGATGCTCCAAGCCCTGTCCAGCCTGGCCTTGGACTCTTCCAGGGTTGTAAGAGCCATAGTGGCTCTGAGCAACCTGTGCCAGGGCCTCACCAGCCTCACAAGGAAAGTTTTTCTCCAGTATCCCATCTAATCCCACCCTCTGCCACTTGGACGCCATTCCCACTTGTCCTGTCATTCCCAGCTCTCATAATTTTGTATGGAATACCTCACAGCTCTTACCTAAAAAGGATGGAGTTTGTTGCTTATTCAAATCTCACTCTGCAGAGAGGAATGTGAACTTGGTTTCTCAATCCAACATATTCTGAGTTGGATTCCTCTGGCAGCGTCAGGCAAGCCCTAACTGAGAACATAACTTTGTTCTGCAAGGTCGTGTAGCAATAACATAATTGTAGAATCTTGTGTAATTAATATTCTTCTTAATGATAAACCCAAAATTATTAATTTTGTCAGTTTGTTTCCCCTACATGCCTACTGTGCTGTAAGGCCATATAATACAGTCAGTCACAAAGACTAAAAACTAATTTCTGAAGTGCCATGTTAGGGCAAAACACCTCTGAGGGGATGGAGCAGCTCCTTCTGCTGTGTTCTACACTGGCCCCTCACTGAAAACTGTCTCTAAAATTAAAAAGTGTTCACCAGATCTGCTCAAGAGGCTTTTGGAAAGGTAAGGATTTCAAGATGAGTGCCTACAACAATGCGGTATTTTAAGGCACTGTGACATCTGGAGACATTCATAACATATAAAAATTTCCCTTTTCCTCCAGGCATTAAACCCAAACAGACAGCCTGTTTTACATAGGAGTGTCTATAAAATGCATTTCAGGTAAAGTCTATCCCACGGGTTACAAAGGAACTAAATCCAAAGAAAACCTTGTCATAAAACCTCATTCTTGCTTCACGAGCTTGGAAGAGCTGTTAGTGTCTTCTCACAAGCAATTTTAAAAAGAGCATTTCTTAGAAAGCAGTAAAACATGATTACAACAACCTCTGTTTTACACAGACCATAAGGAAGTTTTTCGTGCTTCAGTAGGAAACTGCAGAAATGGCAGCAATACTCCTCGGGGGATAAGGTGCTGTAATACAAAATGTGGAAACAGTGCAGGTTTGCCAGCTCAGAGTGTTACCTGCACGCAGCACGTTGCCCTGCTTAATAAAGGAGTTTCTACCAGGGTCAGCAGAAAGCTGGCCCCAAGTCATCCTGCTGGAATGGAAATAGGAACAGCTTCCGGAAGGCTCTGCAGATGTGGTGAGGATTACTGGAGTCACAAATAACAACAGTGCCTAATGCATGCATGGTGATCTGTACCAGGTAATGAAAAGAGCCTCAAACAAAGCTTCTGCATTTTAATGTGACCAAAATTCCGTGTGCATCCCAACCCTGGGATGGTGCTGCACTGTGCTGTGCAGGGTGTTACCTGCTGTGGAATTCTGGCTGTGGCAGCTGGGGCTACAAGGAACAGAACTGCTTTGATATAAAATAGAAAAATACTCCCTTGGGAACACCACGATCAGGAACAGTGTTTACAACATTTATACTTACATTATTTATGGGGTTGGGAAGCTCTCTGAAGGACTGAGGCACAGAGGGTTACGAATTCTGGCAGGCAGCAGCGCCCCATAAGCAGCTTGATGAGGCAGATAAAAATCTGCTTTCAGCTGGAGGAAGGCTTTCGAGCTGGAAGTGAAGTCAGAACTAGCTGGTGAGCAGAGGCTTTGTTTGTGTGATCCTCCCTTTGAAGGCAGAGCCATCCTGCACCTGAGGTTTGGTGGAAGGTGCCAGTCTGCAGAGAGCGCCCAGTGCCCCACTCCATCCCAAATGACTGATCCAGACATCCCAGTGTCCCGCTCCATCCTAAATAACCTGATCCAGACACCCCAGTGCCCCCACCTCATCCACAGAGCCCAGTGTCCCACTCCATCCCAAATGACTGATCCACACAGCCCAGTGCCCCCACTCCGTCCCAAATGACTGATCCAGACATCCCAGTTTCCACACTCCATCCAGAGAGCCCAGTGCTCCCACTCCATCCCAAATGACCCAATCCACACAGCCCAGTGCCCCCACTTTGTTCCTGTTACCCTCAGGGTCAGGCTGTGCTGGTGGTGGGGCAGCACCTGGTAGAGGGAATCAAAGCAAGGTGTCCCTGTCCTCATCCCAAAGGCTGGCACAGCCTGGCTGCAGGGTTCTGCTTTGGAGCAGCTAAAGCACCAGGGATTGCCATGAAGATGAGGCATTTTCAGAGAAGAGAGCAGATGTCTAGGACTGGCTGTTCAAATCACAAGTACATCGCTGGCTTCTGCAAGCTGAGCTCTGTTCTGGGGGTGTTTACAGCAAAAATGACCCGGGATGTTCAGAGCCCACTTGATGCAGGCCAGGCTTTGTGGCCGTGCCTGGCACCAGCAGGTTCTGCTCTCTGGGGCCCAGGCTGGGGCTGAGGGGATTTAGAGGAGCAGCAGGAGCTGAATGGGGATGGGAAACAACAGAGGAGCACTGAGCAAAGGTCTGGCTGGGGAGCACCTAAGGAGTGCTGGAGGGTTGGCTCTGCAGGACCTGCAGCCCCATCTGCCTCCTCCCCACGGCGATTTTGGGGCACCAAATGCTGACAGCAAGGATGGCAGCTGGGGTTTGGGGCTGCCTGACCCTCTGCCCTTGTGGTTCGTGGCTCTGCAATGACAGCAGGCTCTGCTTCCCACAGGAAGAAAACAAAAAAGCACACGAGGTGAAATTCCTTGAGTTGTTCAGGACAGCACTCCGGCCCCACAGTGGAGCAGCAGGCGCTGCTCAGAGCCCATCATTCCCACTGTGCCCTACAACATTTCTGTATGCTCACTGTATGACTTTTTATCTCCTGTATCATTTTATATTGCATTTAGAAATGCATTTTAACAAGGTGTCTTGCTATGCATGACTAGCAGGGTTGGATCTGAAATGCTTCTTGAGTGATTTTGGAATTATAATTCTCCTTTTATATTCAGTGGTAAGAAAATTCAGTGAGCAGAAAGGGTTGAACAGAGTTTAGGGTATGGTTTAAAGACTCATTTACCTTGCTGGCACTAGCTCATGATCAGACCATAAAGAGTGAAGGAAAACTCTCTCATCCCATTAGCATGTTCCTTATAATAAATTATGATATCAATTGTAGTTTATACACTTCAAAAATAAATGGAAATCCTTGGAATATGAAAAAAAAAATCAAGATTTTAAAATTGCATTTATTGATTAGTAGCTGGGATGATTTATAATCTAAAATTGTGAAGGAGCATGCAAATACGTTTCTAATTTTGCTGTGCCACCAGAGAGGAAAAATCATCTTTGTATTAGAGTAT
The DNA here is from genome assembly GCF_047830755.1 of Zonotrichia albicollis. Classification (NCBI taxonomy): domain Eukaryota; kingdom Metazoa; phylum Chordata; class Aves; order Passeriformes; family Passerellidae; genus Zonotrichia; species Zonotrichia albicollis. The sequence goes on from NC_133832.1 coordinate 16,772,595, forward strand.
AACAGCAGTACATAGAATAGAACAAAACAGAACAAATGACATTGTTTTATAAGGACACTGGGTTTGTGATGGCTCTCAGTATTTTCAACTACTCAAAAGATTGTATTTCATGGTATGAAATGAAACAATTCAGTGCTGCACTTACCCTGAAGCAGAAGTCACTCCTTTGTTGTGCCCATTTTCCTATTTGAATTGTTGAGGACATTTAACAGTCACTTTACTTTGTTTCAGATAATTAATGCTATACAGGAGATTGGTGATCAAGCAAAAAAAACCCCTCATTGAACACCTTTCCTGCTACCCATTAGAGACCTTTTTTCATCATGCTAAGGAGTAAATGCCTCAGCTGAATGAAACAATGCCAGTTATTATTTGCCAAATATCAATTACAAAAAAAAAAAACCTTCAGAACATAACATTGCATGATAAACATAACACTTTAAGGCTTAGTAGAAAATAAAAAGATGATGCTAAACTTTATCCTGACACTGCAAAAGTCCTGTGAGCGCCAGCAGTGATATCTGTGTTTGGCTGCCAGCTGAAATTTCCAGTTCAGGGGAAGGGGACTGATAAAGGAGAGGGCCTGCAGACATGGGGAACACAGGCAGAGCTGATCTGGGAGTTAAACACTGCTCAGCTCCATGCCAAGGAAAGATATGACATTCATTATGACCAAAGAGCAGGAAACCTGTTCAATTCCAAAGCAACAATTTGCATTTCCCTCTCCTGGACAGACTGCCTGAGGAAAAGGCTCCTTATTACAGCAGATAAAGGAGCTGTGCTTGTGGCACATTAAAATAAATGTTGGAACCTGGTGGTTTTGGGGAGAACAATGCAGGGATGTGGGGGTTTGTCTTTGCTGTTCCTTGTACATGACTAAAAATGTGTTTTAGAAACAGCTGGTTTGTCTTTAAAGAAAACGTGAAATCATTAAGCAAGTAGGAGAGAAAAGTGTTTGGAATATAAAACTATTAAAAGTGAGGGAGTAAGTTCTTAACATCCATAAATAAAATCTGCTATAGATTTTAGAGACTGTTTTTCTACCCAGAAACCTCTCAAGATGAAAGAATGCCTTAAGATACACTTAATTTCTGATGCATCATCATTTCCATTATTCAACTGCTGTGAAATTTCTATAGCTGAGGATGAAGGATGATGGGAATTTTAAATAACAATTATACTGAACAGTTCTTTGGTCAATGAGTATCACAGGAACAAAATTTCTGAATATCTGAGGAATCTGGGCATAGAAACTGGAATAGGGATATTTTAACCTGCTTCTACTTCTAGACCATTAGTAACAACTAGATTTTACTTGCACATTATCACTGCTGCTGTTGTGGCTGACTGAAATGCCTTGTGCCATGCTGGGACCTACAGAGTTTCTCCTTCTACATCACATTATTTGGCTATATATAGTATATATTATAGTATATATCTTTCTGTCATGAAATTTAGGGTTTTTTTCACAGTTTATCTCTCTTGGTGTGACCTAAGTTTTGATAAATTCCTATAATTTACACCCAAAATTTCAATTTTCTGTGAGTACAGAGTTTATGCTGTTTGTCTTAATGCAACACAGAAAAGTTTCCAGGTTATGGTTCATGTAGCAGAATTTTGGTTTTGCTGAGGTAAAACATTGTGCAGAATTTATTTTTGAAAAAATTATTCATTTTGAGCCCTTCCCACTTCTGAGAAAGCTTCCATTTCTGACCTGTCTATTAGCAGGCAGGTAGAAAGCAAGAAAGTAACTTGATTTTTTTTTTTCTGTAAAAATGTATAAAATCTATAGCTGCTTCTCTGGGATTTCAGAACCAGAGCTCCTGACAATCCTCCCACATCTGTTTCATCAGCTGATTAAAATGCAGATCTCTGAGGAGGTAACACATTTTGGGATGCTGGGCGTTCCTCTACCCAACTCATTATTAAGAGAACAACTTTATGCACCATCAGCAACTTGGCAGTGTAAACATGAAACAGTTCTGTAAATGGGACTTGGTGTTTTGTTTATGAGAACTTCCATTTTCTGGGAGGCTTTATGGCTTTTATCACCCATTTGAGCATAAAAGTTCTCGTTATCTTATAAAACCTTTTAGCACAAGAAAGAATTCAGATAGGAGCCTTATGTGAAGTGATGAATATCTGGTTTCCTGATTGTGTTGTATGATTTTTGGTGGTTTGGATTTTTTTTCAAGCCCACAAGCCACCTGACAAGTTCTAACTTATGCTTTCAAAAGTGAGATCCTTGTGCTGATAGGGACAGCGTGTGCTGTTGCACTTAATTTTATAACTCCTCTTTATTTGTGTTTCGAGTTGGAAAAGAGTCAAAATCCAAACATTCCAGTCAAATGTGCATTTTGATTTTGTTTTTGATTTCATAATTAGAACAGTTGCAGTTTAAACCCACAACTGCTGGATTTTTTTGAGGAAGGAGTTTTTATTTTGACACAGCTCCTCTGTCTAGTCTCTGACTTGCTTTACACTGCCAGTTTTGCCCCCAAACTAGAATAAAAGAATTAACTGTACCCCAGTGAAGCCAACCCTGTACAATGCTGCTGGCAAAACCAGGCATTGCCTGGAGACAGCAAAATGCACCCAGTTTTAGGAAGCACCAAAGTTTTAGGAAGCACAAAAATTTTAGGAAACAAGTTTTTTCCTTCTGTATCTCACCTTGATTAACACCTCAGGAATAATTTTGGTGCACAGGGGGTAACACACAGCTCAGCATTTTGGAGATTATTGCCACTGACTCAAAGCACTTCCTAGTTTTAACCACTCCATCAGATTACTCTTTCCTCAGCTGCTGTAAATTCCCTCCTGGATCAGACAGCCACATGCAGTTGGGATGTAAATGATGTTTTAAAACACCCCATGGATATGGAGGGTTACTGGTTTATAATGAACAGGGTTATTTATACTTTGCACCTTCCTCCCAGGTAGTTCTTTACACTCACACCGTCTGTATAAAGCTCCAGTGCAAGAACAAAGTCCAGGGAGCAGTGAGAGATTAAAGAGTCTTGGCTTTCACTAATTGCCTCCTGTTTCCTCATTTACAGAGCTGAGCAAATGAGCAAATGAGTGGTTTCAGTCATCCCTGGGCATTGGCTGCAGCACTAGGAAGGGGATCCCAGCTGTGGGACTGCTGATGATTTGCCCAGCTATGTGAGTCCACGTGTGCACAATCCCAACACTCCATGTGTTACTGCAATCCACATTAGCTGCTGCTTTTGTCTTTCTATCCCATTATTTACTCTTTCCTTACACTTTTTCCCATTTCACTAAGATGCCACCAGATTGTGTTTTCTACGTTACCTCATGCACACACTGTAATACTTCAGCTTTCCTGCTCTGCTTTCTGCTGCCTGGTTCACACATAATTGTTCTTTTACTATTGTTACTCTATTTACTACTCTTCTACTATCTTTATCTGTGTATTATTATATTTGTCAAGAAAAGCTTTCACTTGCATAATTTGTCAGGTACACACAGGCTGAAAAGGCAGCTCACCACCACGGGGACATTAAAGAATCCTCTCTCTGCCTGATGTGCTACTGGTTCTAAAGAAATGGATTTAACTCAGTTTCTCTTGTCCTGAAACAAGGGAAAAACAAAAACCCTTCCTCCAAACTGCTCAGGCATCAGCACCTTCTGGAGCTTGTTGTGAAGCATCAGCTCCATTGTGCCTAAAGCACACTTTGTGTTCAGAAATAGACATTTTCCACCTCAGTTTATCTTGAGATAAATGATTTTGTTATTAGCCAGGAGTTAGGCTGCTTCTCATGAGGTGTCAGCCCCGTGTTCTCCCCATCCTGGTGTTTGGAGCAGTGCTGAAAAGGTGAGGAGGTGTCCCCAGACCTGTGCATGAAAGCTGAAATTTGCAGCAAGGTCTGCACCAGAATGGAGTAATTTCAGTCCCTGACCCTCACAAACCACAGAAACACCCCAGAATATTCATCAGCACCCACCTCCCTGCTCTGGGCTGCTCTTGGACCAGGGAACAAGTAGGATCTTCAGCCATAAACAGGTTCAGGCTTTAAGACAAATTAAGAAAGGCTTAAAAACTTGCAGCTAAAGGAGGCTGTTTTAGGACTGCCCTGTTTGCATAAAATCTTGAAGGCAACATGAAATATTTGGGAATATCTGGAAGTGAGATGGTCCTTACTTGAGACATGGCTGTAGATAATCAACTTGAGATGGGTTTGCTTCCTGTGCAAGGCAGGCACGGCTCTTCCATGCTTCCAGACCACCTGAAAACCAGGATGTGTTATTTTAAGGTAAAAATATTGGAATTCTTTTTCTAAGTTAAAACCAGAAGGATAAATAAGAGGTGGCATGTTTCAGACACTATGTCTGCCCTTGGGGATGGTCTGTGCTATACCTGGCTTTGTTCACTTATCAGCTCTTAAGCTATTGGTAAAAATCTTGTCTAATAATAATAATAATAATAATAATAATAATAATAATAATAATAATAATAATAATAATAATAATAATAATAAACAACCATATAACTGTATCAGAAAATATGTTCCTCTGTTCCCTGCAGCCCAATTTCTCTGTCTCTAAGGAAGATTATCCACAAAGCATTTTACACCACAGAGCATGGGGCTAAAATAAACTCAGTGTGAAAGAGGCATGTGCTTTACAGGCAGTGAGAGTGAAGAGAGACAACTCTGTTCCTCACAAGCTACTAATTCGCAGACTGCTAATTCTGTGGTCAGTGCAATTCAGACTATCACTCCCAGGACTCAATAATTACCTCATTATTTTAATTGCAAGTCAGCTGCCAAGCCAAGTGATCAGTCAGAAAGACACAGGAGAACCTTCTACCTGTGGCCAGAGTCGAAGGTGACCCCAGGAGCTTTTCCTAAGTGATCCAGCAGCCCTCATCCATGCACCCATCAGTGCTGCTCCTCAGGCATGGCTGGGCTGGGAGTATCCAGCCTGTGGCTTTAGGAACTGGGAAGAGTTCTGGAAAATCATCAACTATCAATAATAAGTTTTTCTAATGACAGGAGCAGAAGAAAGAATATTCTTCAAGCAGGAGGACAGGCTCAAACCAGTTCTGCAGGAAGCGTCACGCACCAAAGATCAAGAAGAATGCTAATGTGCAATCATTGAACAGAATAGGAGCCAAAACTTGATCTGAGGCACGTAATGAATAATGCTATACAATCAGCTTCTCTACACCCACAGCCTCTCTAAATTTATAAGCCATACATGCCATTGGATGGAATTGAAATGCATTTCCCATCATCGAAGGGTACCATCCAATCTGCTCTAACACAGGACCATATTGGGACTGAGCAGACCATTCTGTTTGTTAGAAACCCACCAGAATGTGCTGGTATTTATATCTCATAAAAGCTGTTCAGTAAACACAGTACAAAGACCTCTGATTTCACCCAATGCACAAACACGTGCGAAGAATTTCATTCTCAGATTCAAACACGAGAGAGCTCTCTGTCAAATGAGCGTAACCATCATTCCCCATCCCAGGGAATTAAACACCTTTCCACTTGGAAAAACTCTCCTGGCTTCACCAATTGGAATTTCTTAGTTGAAATGACAAACTCTGAATTTGCCTATGACAGTTATTTAAATGCAGTATTAGAGACAACAGTTTGGGGTTTTTTTTTTTTTCCACCAACATCCTGATGTCTTCTTTGTCCTTTAACATTTCTGTGTGGACTTATATTTGTTGGTGTATTTTTATGGATGTGACAGCTGAAGCCTGTAAGAATGACTGTTATAATTTCATTTTTATTGTAAAGATTCTTTGTCGGTCCTGGGAAAAAGCAAAAGAGAAAGAACTACAAACACCACAACAATCTCTGCCATGTACAATTGCTAAATCTGCTTTTCCAAGCCACACAAACTGAACTGTAATAAACCAACAAACCAAGAGAGTAAAAGCAAGTCAGGGTCATAACTTCTGCCTTGACAAGGAAAGGAACCTCTGAGGCTGAAAAGGAACAAGGCACTTTTCATTTCTGTTCCTGATTAATTCACAATTCAAGGTGGAAGGATCTTGAGGGATCAGCTGCTCCTAAATGCATCCTCAAGTTTGTCAGTCCCTTTCTGGCAACAGCAGAACCTCTGCAGGCAATCCACTCCCTGCCTTAACTGTTGTTATCACTTTCCCTGAGATTATCTTTAAATTTCCCTTGCTGCCTCTCAAGACCATTATTTCTAAAGCTGCTTGTGGTGAGCAGAGGGGAAAATGCTGTTTCCTTTCACAGGCTAAAGACTGTAAGATATCACATTTAATAATCTCAAAGACATTTCCACTGAAAAAACCTCAAAGCAAAAGAGACTCTCTGGAAATACCTGACAGAAGGAGAAATCAGCTCTCTTGGCAGGCTCTCCCTCTCTGGGCAAACCAAACACACACAGTTAGAATTACTCAGGGGTTGCAAAACTGCTCCAAAGCATCCCCAAATCTCTTCCCTTAGCCTGGAAGGTGTTTGGGTTTGGCCAAGGAGTCACAAGGTGCCCTCAGGCCAGGCAGGGAGTTTGGGAGCTGATTGCAGGCAGGGTGATCTGGTTCCCTGGATCTTCCCTTCCTGGAGCACAGCGAGTGTCAAACCAGCAACCAGCAGGAGCCTCAGCACAGTAAAACAGAGAATTACCCAGACCGAGTCTGAAAATGGGTAAGAGCAGGACATTTCTGTTCAGATTGAGCATCCAAAACCTTCACAGGATCCCAGGACGGTCCCGGGACCCTGAAGCCCATCCAGTGCCACCCTGGCATGGCAGGGACATTTCCACTGTCCCTGGGTGCTCCCAGCCCTGTCCAGCCTGGCCTTGGGCACTGCCAGGATCCAGGGGCAGCCACAGCTGCTCTGCAAATTAATTATCATAATTACTTTATAATTATTTCAGGATTCTGTTGCAGGACACAGAGCTGATTACCTTGAATCTGTGTGTGTAATAATCCTGCATTGTAACTCAAACCCACAACATCATTGCAATGATGGCAGATTTTACTCTGTGTGGTATTTGCAGACAAACATTTAAATATAATGTTGAGAATCTTCAACTTTTATCCTAAATTTTCCCAGTCATTAATTACAATTTATGTCCTGTACCTTACTTTGCCCCCTGAGATTGATTTTGTGTTATAATTGCTGGAAGTTGCCTGGTTCTGGGATTCTTAAAATATGAACAAACATTTGAAAAGAAATCTTGACTTTGGAGTAGCTTTGTGACTCCTCATAGAGCCAATGACTGAACAGAATACAAAGGGAAAGTGAGTGAGCAGGCAAATTACCAGAGTGAGCAGAAATTACCAGAAAGGTATTTATAGAGGAAACCATAGAACATTTACAAAATAAAATAACATTTCTCATAAGTGATATGGCTACTTTATTAAAATATTTGCATGCAATTTCGCTTAATAATTCAAATGTTTATAGTCTGGTAACACTAGAACAACAGAATGGACCAAGCTGTGCAACTTTTCTTTCTAGACTAGAGCAGAGATGAATTTCAGAACCATCTGAGCCCAGTGCATTGGGAAAGATAAGTGACAAGGCAACTTCACAGTGGCTCAGACCCAGAAAATTTGAGTTTGTTACCTTCGTGTTGTTTTGAGTTGATGGCAACAATCTTCAGTCTTGTGCAAGGATTTAGAGAGAGAATGATGGGTATAACTCAGGAATAAGGTGCTTTGTAGGGTGGAGTTAAACTTCAAAGGTGGTGAAATAAAGGCCACTCATCACTACACCTCACAGCTGTCCCTCTATTGTAATTAAATAGGACATTTATTGCCAAGTGTTATGACATTTAATCAGCTATATAAAAATAATAATAATAGTTATAAGAGTGATAGGCATCATCACCAAAGTTATTATGAGAACAAGCTGAGATCCCATGCCCAGTATCTCTAAAAGTTCTGACAGACAATTCATTCCAGAGTGTCAGTACTGTCCAAAATACCTTCCTGGAATGTATCCTGATAAATTTCATTCTTTAATGAGAACTTTTGCAAGGAATCCCACGGTTCCTACTCACCAAATGAAACAACAGCTATCCTCTGCCATTGTATTGGACCTATTTATCCATATAAAGATGTGAAATAATTTTATTTTCTTTTTAGTCAGAGAATATTAATGAAATATTGTCATTTTGCACAATATTATAGGGGGCAGGCCAAGGAAAGGGTTGGCAAATTATTGATCACAGGGCATGAATAATATTGCAGCTGCAGACCCCAAATAAGATTCTTGACTTTCATTCTCTGATTTTTACACCACTTTCCTTTCCCACACAAGGAACTGGATTGGATCAATCCATTCCTTTCTTCTGTAGCACAGGAATACATGAACTGTCCTTCAATAAATGGGTGGTTTAAACCTTATCCTCCAGGCCTTGGGAGAAAACATGGAAACAATGAAATACAACAGAAATGTCAAAAGATTTAAAACAAAAATCCCACCAAAAAAAAAAAAAAGAAAAACCCAAAAAACAACAACAAAAATCAACCAAAAAAAAAATAGAAAAAGTGCACATTTTGAAATATTTAGGGTGAAAAATAAAGGCTGACTCAATGGACCTGAGTCCCTTCCTGCAGGTTTTGTACCTTTCCTTGTGCATTCCAGTTCTTACAGCTTAGGCAATTCTTTCAGCTGGTTATTTGCAGCAAATTTCCTTTGTTGTGAGGTTTTGCCTGTTTGGTTTTGAGTGAGCCACTTCCAAGAGGCACCAAAGCCACCGGTGAGGTTCTTGTTGCTGCTTGGGAGAACGAGGAGCTCCTGGAAAAGGACGGCGCCCGTTATGTTCCAGAAGGACGAAAACAGGAGTGGAGAGGGAGAATGAGGAGGAATCATCACTTTTGAATGCAGGCACACAATGCCAGCCAGGGCCTGGATTCCTGAGCCTCCCTGGCAGGGAGAAATTCCCTCTGGGACAAAGGGAGGAATGCAGTCACGAGGAGCCACAGGTATCTCCCACTTGGTCCACGGAGCCACCCAAAAATGCTCCTGCATGTTCTGCAAACATTCCACCCATGTCCCCTCAGGAGCACTGCCTGGGAGCAAGGAGGGGCCTCCACACACACACAAAAAGATGTTTTTTCAATTATTTTAAAGGACGGCCAATTAACCTCCCTTTATGTCACATGTTTGTGCCAAACAGTGACAGTAAGGAATTTTCTTGCGAACTTGGTCATACCATCAAGACTACTCATTTGGCAAAACAATTACATCCAGCTGCTTCCTAACACTCCCCAATTAACTGATTTTTTTCTTGTGTTCTCATGTTCATAGCAGCCAACTGGGAGTCCAACCAGCAGGAGCATTCTTATGGATGTTATGTGCCCATTCCCACACTTTGCACTGGTGCTATATTTGTTATTTAGAACAAGCCCAGATTGTTCCTGGAACTGTGCCTATAGAAACTCCTGCTGTAATGTGTTTATATGATCTATAATTACAGGCAAGCTGCAACCTGTCCACAGCCACTGCATTATCAAACACATGAGCCAGTCCCTGGATTAACTATTCCATCTGATAAACTCCCTTTCTTCAGCAGCTAATGCCAGGGAAGCTAAAAGAACACAGGCTGCATTTTTGGGATGGCCAATATATAATATTCCAATATATAACATTCCAAGCCAGTTAAAGGACATTCAAAACTACCAAATTTTCCCCAGAGCAAAAGAGGTGTCAAGGCACCAGGCTGCAGATTAGGCCAAGGTTAGTTCATGTCAGGTATTTGCATCTGAAAATACTTGTCAAAAACCACAAAGAAGATGTAGGAACAATCATGGTCCTCACCTGCCAACAGAGCTTCATGCAGCTGAGCCTGTGTACACAAACATAAACTGTAAAATCTGTTTATAATCCCAGCAAACAACAGATTGTTACAGGTTTTGATCTAAACACTGTGTCAAGATAAATAATTAGGACAGTCTTAGTACCTGTAAGGGGAAAAATCTTTGTAGAAACAACATTTTGGTTAAACAGAAGAATGAAGCTGCAAGGTTTAATTATTTGAATTATTTTGATGTACTTCACATACAGACCCTAATACTCTTTCGTACCCAATATTTTATATTGTTCTGACATCAAGCATCTAAACAAGTATATTCTCAGTAAAAACTGTAAATACATGTCAGTAAATTTCTGCTCATTCATTCTGCATCAAGGCAGCAAGTTATTATGAAGAATTTTTAAATAATACTTATAAATACTTTTAATCCTATCTACTAAATGCCTCTTTCATATGTGATGTCTGAGACAGATCTATAAAACCTTGCTTCAATGCTATCTAATCTGTAGCTTAATGCCATTGTCTAACCAGCACCACGACTCAGACAGAAGGGGTCCTGCTGGTGTTTTTGGATTTTCATTCCCATTAACAGAGGGAGAAGATGACATGGAAATCACTGCATCCAAAGCGCAGAGGGACAGGGACTTGTGGTGCTCTTTGCCATTTTATATTTTTTCTATCTTTACAAATTTCAAGTGAAATCCAAGGCTAAAGGATGAATTTTGCAGTTATGAAATGGATGTGGCCGAAGCATCCCCAGCACAGCTGGTCTCAGGTGCAGATGGCAGAAATCTTGCAGCAACAATCTTACAAAATTTGATAGGACAATTGCACAATCTGCCTTATCAACTCACCAAGGGCATTCCTGCACATGTGGGGAAGCAACTCCTGCTCTCTCATGTCTGACAATTCCCAGTTTGTAACTACAGCAGTTGTTCTTTACATGTGAATTAAATATTATTGTGTTGGTTTAGTGTTGCTCTACAGTTATAATCAACAGCAAGAAATAATTCCACAGTATTTTAATATGGAATTCCCATTGTGTTTGTGTTTTCTATTGCACCATGGTGTTATTAAAGATTATATAAGAAGTTACCACCTGCTGGTACCTCTGACACAGAGGAAAGAGGAAATAAATAAAGAACTGAAGACCTTGCTGAGGTCACTGGGGTTGTCAGGGCATTACAGACACGTCTGACATTTAACCTCCCACAGGGAAATTCCCAAAGAATTGCACTTAAATACCTGAGTTCTGAGCTCTTACAGCTCCAGCGCTTCCTTCCCAGCTCCCTGCAGGTACACAAAGCTACACAATGTTTGAGTCAGGAAAGTAACTCCACTGCAGACTTCACTGTTTTTTATAAAATTAAGGTTTTCTGCAGCTGCCTGGGGTTTCTTGGAAGAAAGTCTGTCTTTTATATAATATTAATGACATATAAATCAATGTAGGAACTATAATGCATGTCCTTTCCACTGGAGAATGTTACTTAATTACAAATACACCCAATTATGGCAGGAATTTCTGTTTACAAACATGGTTTTAATACTGGGCTTCTCCTAAACATTATTAACATTTCAATATATTAATTATTATTAGACCAAACCCCACTACCTGGTGTGCCAGAACCATCATGTGAAGATTCTCAGCTGACAGGAAATGTGTTTATTTGGGGTCAGGCTTTTTTCTCCCTGGTTCTGTTGTGAATTTTGGGTTATCCAAGGTGAACCATCTCCACCTCCTGCCTGCCCTGGTGCAGAACTCCAGGTCCTTGCAGAGAACAATCCCTTCTCACGTCAGGGGCTCCAGGCAAAGCTGCTCCAGCTGGGGAACTTTTGATGTCCCTTTTGCTATGATGTGTAAATACCTAAATATAAATGTATGGATGTGTGAATATGGATTTACAGAATGGATTAGGCAAATCAGTTTCTGCAATATTCCTTTCTCCCCCTTACAGCTCCAGAGCATGATCCTCTCACAGCTCTTTTCTGAGAGCTCCCAGACTGGGGGGGTACAGGGTGACCTCAGTCACAGGGCAGCAAATACAGAGCAAATGCCCTGGAATTAATGGAATTATTCCCCTCAGAAATACAGAAATTAAGAATTTTTCCCTTCTCCTTTACAGTGACAAGTGAATTTCACAGATCCAGAGAAGGCAGGGAATGGTTTTGGATTAGATTTCATACCAGGAACACAAATGCTGTGTCCTCCTGCTCCACCCAGAGTTATCAACACTGAACCAGAGCTGATAAAATGCTACAAAAACCAGAACCAAAGACCAATCCCACCAAAGACCAATCCCACCAAAGACCAATCCCACCTCCCACATTCCAGCAGCTCAGCAGTGCCAGAGCTGTCCTGACTCCTTGGAACAATTGTGCTGGGAGGGCTCCCAGGCACAGAGTGCTGCCCCTTTGTGTGGAGGCACATTTAGATAGGGACAAGGTCATTGAAGATAATTCTGCTTATGAACACGGCTGCTCCTTTGAGTCAACCAATTTTTTAATTATGTGTTACTCTTCAGGTGGAATTTTGGATGCTATTTTCTTTGATATCTTTATGACTCATGCTTCAGTTGAGCAAAGCAAGCTTCAATTTGCTAATGCAAGTGTGTACAAATTTGAAACTGGTTGGGTTGGGTGTGTCTGCCTATAGAAACACACATTTTCTTACAGTTTTCAATGAATGTTACTGGTGCAAAATTATCTGGCTACATCTTAGCTGAATTTAAGTAATTCATAGTTTGAATACCATTCTTCCAGCGTTAATTCAGCTGGGTAATTGCTGAGGTTCAGAAGAGGAAGGCTGCATTAATTGTGAAAAACCTGTGAATAAGGAGTTGTCTATCTTGATCAGCTCCAGGGTTGTACAACCAGCTGGCATCACCCCACACCTGCTGTGCATGGGGCCAGCTCCCCTCCCACAGCCTGGAGAGCAGGGCACAAATGAAATGGTTTTCATTGAGAAAATGAAGAAATCATTGCTCTTGCTTTCCTTCAGGCTGTTGTTTGCAGAGCCTGGAGGGAGCTTTAAAGCTGCTCCCTCCTCATCCTCCTGCAGGGCCGGGGGGCAGAGCCCAGAGATGTCCCATCACATCCTTGCTGCTGTGCTGGGGCATTCCCAGCAGCTCCTCAGGGATTCCAGCGCTGCCATGGGGGTCCCATCCATGGGGATCCCATCCATGGGGATCCCATCCATGGGGGTCCCATCCATGGGGATCCCATCCATGGGGGTCCCATCCATGGGGGTCCCATCCATGGGGATCCCATCCATGGGGATGTCCTGGCTCCATCCACACAATCCCTGCTGCCCTCGGCTCTGCTCTGCCCCCTGGAGATGCTCCCACCCTGCCTGGGGGCAGGAACGGCTCTGGGTCTGCTCCAGCCAAACAAGGCAGCACAAACCCCAAAGCAGGGAAGGGAAAGTTGGTTGGATGCTGTGTAATCCTCCCACCCTCCCCTCCCAGCTCATGCTGCTGTGGTCAGCAGGAATAAAAAAAATTATAGCGTTATAAAAAACAAATTCAAGGCTTCTTGAGGAATCTTACCAGCATGCTGGGACTTTTGGGGAAAACTGCAAAACTCCAGTTTGCATTTAAATGTAGGCAACTCTCCCCAGTGCATTCCCTGATGTCCTGATTTATCACACACCTGCAGTGGGTTGTAGGAGGAAAACAAGGCTTACAAATCAATGTTTCAATGCACTAATTCACTGCTTTGCAATACAGTTTGTTTGTTATTTGCAAATGTACAAATATGCGAAAATTAATTGTACCATTTGCTTTCTCAAAATAAATATGCTTTTTCATCTACCAATCCAAATGTTTCCAAAGAACTGAGTGATTAATATCATCTCTAAAACTGTGATTATGTCAATAAACATAAAGCAAGATATTGGACTAAGCATGACTCCAACTGTGAGTGATTTATAGTGATAAAAATACACAGATGCCATCTGTACCAACAGAAGAACACTCGTCAAAAATTTGTCTTATGGTAACACTTCTCTCTCATTTCTACTGAAACCAGCACTATTTCTTTTCCAATGGCACTGACAGTAAAATATGGCCACTTTTCAAGTGAGTAACCCACCAGCAGGAGAAATACACTGAGAACTATGAATTAAACTTCTTCTTTCACTCACTCAGGGCCTCCAGGATGGATCATTGAATGCTCACCAAGCATCAAACCCAGTTTGTCAGAACTAACTCAGAAGCTGCTTCCACACAAAGAAGTTTTTTTGGGGGTAACACCCACTTACCTTTTGCAGAGAAAATAAAAACAAAAAACAACGACAGCAAAAAAACCCAAATAAATAAAAAAATCATGCCAAAATAAAAAAACAAAGAAAAAACCCCCAAAAAACAAAAACCAACCAAACAAAAACCACAAAAACAAACCAACAGCCACCAAATAAAAACCAAAGAGACAAATGAAATACCTCAACCAAAATGGCCCAAGCTTTAGGCTGAGCAGCCAGCCCAGTCATTATTCTGTGTGTCTGAGGCTTGCCAGCATCTCTGCCAGTTCAGCATTTAGCAAGAGGGCCATGGGGTATGCACTGGGGAAAGCAGGGCAGGCACCAAGCACTCTGTGATAAATATCTGTCAACTTCAAATGCTGACAGAGACATCAAAAGAAAAGGAGAATTTGAATAAAATCTGCACACAGAGAGCTTCCAGTAGCAGCAGTTGCAGAAACAAAGGCACGATACCCAAAGCATTATTCGTTTCTAACCATGCGCCAGATCCTGAGAGTTGGAGTGGGGAGGGGTTATGCCATTATTTTCATTTATTGCCAGGTGTAATAAAGCCATGGAAAGTGCAGGGGAGGGTCTGGCTGGGTCTCCCTGAGCTCAGGCTCACATTGCCAGCCCTGCCCTGGCTCTGGCTGCCCCTGGATGTCCAGGAAAGGGAGATTACCAACACCCACAGCCCTTCAGAAATAGTTTTCACCAGCTGTGGCCTAAAGTGTGTCTGCTTCGGGCTCTAAAATATGGCAAGAATGTAAATTAAAGTGCAAAGTAAAGCTGTATTTATTTCTGATTTTTGTTCTGTCACTGTGCTTCCACCCCCACTTCTGTCAGTTCTCCAACCCCACAAAATTTCCTTTGTATCAGAAAGCTGACAGATTTAGCTCCTGAACACTTCAAGCTACTTTGCTTGCTGAAATTTAGGAAAACAGAGCAGCTGTCATTCAAGCACACTGTGCAAGCAGCAAGCCTGTTCAGTTTCTAATGTTTACTCCCTAAAAATCAACACTTCAATGACACGTTCTGCTGACATCACAAAGCCACACTGAGATCTGACAGACGTGGGGACAAACCTGTGCCAGGCCCTTCCAGAGCTCTCACACAGCTGATGTTGGGGTTGGTGTCATCGCTTTTTTCTTTGCTGTTTTGAACTGGGCAGGGTTTTCTGGTGCAGGGCTCACCCTTGGTCAGGTTGTGAATTTGGAGCGAGGATTTGAGGATAATTCCACCTGGAGCCATTCACTGCACTGGCACAGCCACAGGAATGGAGAAGGAGCTGAAGCTGCTCATTCCATGGAGGTTTTATGGTTCTGCTGTCCTTCAGGACCACTCCAGGGTGCTACACACAAATTCCAGATGGTTTTTCTCCTTAAGAAGCTCTGAGATCAAGAAGCCTCCCCTGGGCAGGGAGCATTTGTTCTTGAGCTCACTCCTCCATGATTTCACATCATGGTCCTCACTAAATCTAAAATGAAGAGCTCTGAAAGTCACACATAATCCCATTTATCAGGGACCAGGGAGAGGCACAGTTAAATCTCAGTTCTTGATAACTTTTCCTCTAAGAAACCAACCAATTTTTAGATTCCATAGAACTCTCAGAGAAATGAACAATAAATTCACTGATTACACTCCAGACAACCCCCAGCAGTTCAGTTTCCATCATTTCCATCCTTGCTACTCCTTCTAGGGGGTGGATTTTTAATGCCAACTTTGATGCTGCTCTGCTCATTAGCAGATTTTCCATACCAGCCAAATGACACTTATGCGCCAGCAAGACATGCAGAAGAAGGTGATCTGAAATTATTTTCCCTAATGACATTTTCTTTCTGGATGCAAATAAACTTGTGTCTGAACGTGGATCTGTATAATGCAATTACATGGCCTGACACAAACAGACACAGTAACTACAATCCTAAATTAAATAACTGAACATGAGAATTCCATGAAAATATACTTCTGGTATTTCATATCTCTTGTTCACCTGTCAGCAACCAGCATCATGGGTGGCTTTCTGCTGGTTTTTAGAATAAAATAGTGCAATGCTCATTCTAAAGCAGCAAACATTCACTCTTGGCATGACTGACTGTGGATTTTTACTGAAGTGAATGGAAAAGTCACTTAGGAAATGTGGCAAGGGGAGGGCAGGGAGGAACAGGAGCTGGGTATGGCAGTGGAGATAAAATATAAAATAGCATAAACTATAAAATATAATATAACATAAAATATAAAATAACAAAATATAAAAAAATATAAAATATAAAATATAAAATCAAGGATCCTGGTGGGTGGGAAACGGCACAGAGGGCAGGGACTGAGCCCTGACACAAGGAAAGTCCAAAAGGAAAAACCACATGTAGAAAAATGCAGGGAGACTGGAGAGAAGAGAGTGTGAGCAGGTGGAGGGAAAGGATGTGCTGGGTTGCTGGGACAACAAATAAAAAAGGAAGCAGAACAGGAGAGTAATAAAGAGGATAAGAAACTGCAGCTCAGTACATCCTGATTTGTAGGAGTACACAGAAACCAGCCCTAAGAAGCTGCAAGGATGTCAGAATTTGGAATTATGTTTTAAAAATTAACCTGACCTTCCAAAGTAAATCTTAAAATAATCACAAGCATCACATTTCTCAAGATAAGCAAAATCCATAAAACATGCTAAAATTACTTTCATTAAAATATATGTCTTAAAGTCAGTCTTGGTGGGATTATTTGAATTTACACAAGCAGAATTTCTGCCTTTGAATGTACCAAAAACCTCCAAATGTCTGAGTAGATGCGTTCAAATTGAGTCCTGCAGCAAATGCTGAGCGTCCGGGACATTTACAGCGCTCTGGTTTTCAGACACAAAACGTGCAAAGCTCTGCTGGAGTCAGAAATTCACCAAATCCCGATTTCCAGGGGTGATGTCAGATGGCCGCTGTGGAAAGTGAGAGAAGAGCTCTCTCTGCTGGTGCTGGCCTGGAAAATCCTGCTGGAGCAGAAATAAACCCGGGATAACGCAGGGCAGCCCCCGGTTCAGCCGCAGCTCCCCGGTGCTGCTACAAAAAACCAGAATTTGGCCAAATGCAGCTATTAAATGCTCTCAGCTGCACCAGGGTTTTCCTGGCACAGGCACTTCCCAAAGAACTTTAAAATGAAGCAAAAAGAAATGGGATTTGCTCTGTGCCTTGCAGGGAGGGAGATGATTCATTTGGAGAAACTCCAGCGGAGATGGAGGCGGCTCTTGTTGGGATTTTCTACTCCAAATAAGCAAAACTCCACCTCTGGATGGCTGGGGGGTTCCTGCTTTGTGTCATTTTAAAAAAGTGAATAACAGATGGTCAGCAACTAAACTTTATCTGGGTGCTGCAAGAATGCTTTACAGAGTGAGAACATTTTAAATCCCACTGTGGCCCCGGAGGAGCCAAAATCTCAATCCCACCCTGCCCGAGGCTTTGGTGCTCTAAGTGCAGGGGACAGAGAGCTGCTCACCATCCTCCAGGAAGCAAAGAGAGCCTGACACGGGAATTCCCATTGTTTTGGGGTTCATCTGTGGGCAGAGAGCACAGTGAGGAGCCAGAGCAGGAGGGTTTAGCATTTCCCAGCCCTGGAGGGTCCCAGGCCAGGCTGGACAGGGCTGGAGGGACAGGGAAAGGTCTGGTCAGAGCTCACCTCTGGAGGAAGGAGAACAACAGAGATCAGGAAAAAGCAGATAAATAGGGCTCCCTTCTCAAGCTTTTGGTTTCCTTGTTATAAACAAGGATAAACCCCCATGATTTCAGTAAATGTGGTTATAAACCAAATAAACTCACTTCTAACAAAGTGAGTTCAAGCACATCACCAGATGTTGGATTATTACACCAAATGAAATTATGCCTTCACTGATTCCACATTTTTTTCTATAGGGTTTTCATGTTTATATGAACTAAATATATTGCTTAATACATTTTCTTTTAATATAAAAAAAACATGGCAATATTTTAACAATGTGCCCACGCAAGGATTCCTACCACAGTATTATTTTTCTTTATACGTAGCATAGAAGAAACAAAACTATGCAATTTTGTGGCCCTATTTCTACACCAAGGATAGACTATTTATAGGACTTATTAAGGCTATAATTATCAAAAACCAAAAACAAAGTTAAATTTTCAACTGTCAATAATTTGTGGATTGTGAGCTCACATTGCCTACAGGTAACAGACAGAGAAATGTTTAGTTTTTAAAATCTATAAAGAGAACTGGCAGTTATTTCTAAATGCTAACATTATACAAAATTTGAATTTCTACAAATGTTTTTTATGTCATATTACAATAAAAATCAAGACGCACATTGTGAACAAGACTTTCAGACCAATTAGGCATAACAATTACATGTGCAGGAGGCATGCACAATTGTGCAGCTAATTTGTGCATGAAATTACTTTGATTGCACATCCTAATTGGATAAATGTGTGTGCAAATGCCAGCAGCCACTGGTGCTGCAATTTTCCAATGCACATCCACAGTCATGGCAACTGCCTGCAGAAATGAGATGCAGCCCTGACTGGGCTTGGATTCCAGCTAAAATCCTTTTTGTCTTCCCCTAACAGAGAAATGTCATCCTGGACAGGATATTTCTGGAAATTTCTGCTTTCAGAGCAGGGTGAAATCCCTGCCTCGATGCTCAGACCTGAGGTGCAGCCACCTTCCAGAACATTCCCTCGGTTTTCCCTCCCACATAAAGTTTTACTGTCACCCTGTTCTTCTAAGTTCTTAGAAGGGTGACAGTAAAACTTTATGTAGGACAGTAAAACATCTTCTGATGTTTACATTTTTGTAATGGAGTTTCTCAGGCACTTTCCATGTAAATAATGATTGTTTTCCATTCCTTTGTGGAGGAGGAGAGAATTGATGGACTGTTGGTTTGATCAGTGTAGCTAGAGAGGTGGCAATTTCATCCTCCAATCCACAGTCACTTTTAAAAGTCTATAAATATTAGAGTTCAGAAATAAACTGCTCCCTTTTTACCTTGGACATTTCAGCGTGTGTCGCTCATCTTGTGTCCTATTGGGACATTTTACTCCCAATACTTTTGCCTTGAGAGCTCCTCATTCCATGGGCTGTGCAGTGATAAATCTGATCCCCAGGAAGATTCCTAAATCTCATTTGGGATTTTGGCCTCCTGGGGGAGTTTTGTTTGCCCCCAAAATGGGACATCAGCCCTGTTTGTGAGGTTCCCAAGGATGCACCAGCTGTGCCAAGAGCAGCTTTACAGAACCCCCATCAAACCAAGGACCAGGCCATGAATTAAACCCCAAAATGCTGGAAGGAGGTGGGAGAGGAGAGATTTGGGGGTTGATGGCTTTTCTGTCATAACAAAGATGGAGGGCTGGCCGTCGTGGAACTTGTTGATATGCATGGAACTCCAGGAGCTCCTGCTCTTTCACTGCAGCGCATCTGTCACAGCCATTCTCCTGCAGGACATAGAAAAATGATTCAGCAGAAATTGAAGTTCCTCATTTCTATGCTGCAAGGGCTGGTGTTCATTTCCAGGGCACTTGAGAGCCTCAGAGAGATTGTTATTGTGAGCATGCAGCATCCCTGGCCCCGGCTGCCCGGCCGGGGCCACTCCATCAAGGAAATCACAGCTCTGCTGCTGCTGTAAGTGATGCCCTGCTGTCCCCGAGCCCATTACACCGGCCCTGGGAAATGTGTCCCTTGTCACCTGGGGAATTTGGAATTTTCAGCCGCTCGCTGCCATCAGGTGCAACACAGCTTCCCTTCTTTCTGCAGATGGCAGTGTTCTCTGCGGACAGGGGAGCAGCAGGAATCTGCAGTGGGCTCTGACATCTCTGCTGGGAGAAAAAGCCTTTTAAAGTGTTCCAAATTCTTATACCTTTACTCCAAAACCTGTGCATTACTGTTACTATTCACTTCTGGCAGCAGCAGGAAAGAAAAATTAATTTCTCCAACAAAAACTTGGTGGTTTTTTTGGTTGTTTTTTTTTTGTTTGTTTGGGTTTTTTGGCTTTTTTTTTGTTGTTGTTGTTGTTTTGTTTTGTTTTTAAGGGGTTTTTTTTGTTAGTTCTAATAATTTTTAAAGCAGTCTTCCCATGGGAAGAATGTAAAAAAAAAAAGAGATAAATAGATGCAGTGAAGACGTCACAATTGGATCTTGTGATTATCTACAACTAGAGCTGCAGTGGTTGGTGTTTTTTGTTGTTGTGGTTTTTGTTGTTGGTGGTTTTTTGGGTTTGTTTTTTCAATTTTGAACTTTAAAAGGGCTTGTACAGAAAGGCCAAACTAAGCACCCGTGGTTCCAGCATTATGTTGTCAGTTAAAAAGATGAAGAGAATTTGAAAAAGAAATTGGCATACCTGACTCTGGCCAATTGCATCCTCTATTCTCCCATTGTTTCATAATCAGAGAACTTTGTATTTCTCTCTAAGTTTCAGCCCTGAGCCATAAGTTTTTATGTATTCACTTCAGGTTTGACAACATTTCAGCATTTAAATTTTTTTTCCCTCTGGAAATACAAATTAAATAGTATAAAATGACAAAGTAGTCCTCAGAGCCAAAAGTCATTGTCAGCAGTAGATAAAAAACTGCTAAAAATCTTAATCCAATAAATAATATAAATGCATGTTTCTCTTACATTGCAGTTCCAGCAGAGCTTGCTCCTTTCGGTGGGCTCAGGGAAGGACAAGGGGAGCACAGGGCTGTGTTTCAGTTTAGCTTCACTTCAGTGACTCCTGGTTCTCATTTAACATCAAATCTCTCTCAGTGCTCTCAGTCTCTTGCCCCCTTTTATGTCCATCAGCTCTTCCCAGTCTAAGTAAAACCATTTATAGGTTGTTGGGAAAGAGATTAAATCACCTCAGCACAAACAGTTTGGGCATTTTCCCTTCACCCCTCCAGCTTCTCCCAGGACCCCTCTGGAGGCTCTGTTCCTTTCATTACTTGGCAGTAATTTAACCAATTAAAACAGGTCTCTAATCACAGCACTAATATCCAAAAATCACCACACATTTTGAACTTTAAGAGCAAAACATCCCTTTAAATGAACTACTCTGATTCTGTATTGTAGTCATAGGATTTCAGTTTAACTGCAGCAGTTACTGCCTTGTCAGGACTCACCATAGGGCAAAATTCAAATTTTGAGGATTTTTGAGGAAGAAAAGCCATCACTTTCCCTGGTTGCTTTCTTCACAGTTTTCAGTGCTGACATTGCTGGAGGTTCTGCTCCTTGCTGGGCTTGCATTAAAGGGGCTTTAGCAAACAAAACTTGATCCAATGAAGTTATTTGTAGGCAAACAGTTCATCCTATTAAGTTCTTTTTTAGATGCACAGGTGTTCCATTAGCCTGACTTACACTTGAAGCTCTTCTCTACATCCTCTAAGTTCTCCAGCACTGTTCACAATTTGAACACCAGAATTAATGAGAAAACACTGTGCAGTCAGAAATTAAACCTCCCTGGCCTCAGCAGGGCACACCCCAATTTTTATGTTATTATTATTAAATTTATCCCACATTGCACAGCATTTGCTGGGAGGTTCTGTTGGGTCATTTAGTGATTTTCCAGTGCCCATGCAGAGGTGGGAGCTCCTTTGCCTGGGCTGCAGCAGCATTAACACACAGCTCATTACGATGGCTCTGCTCCCATTTCCAGCTGCATTACTGAGCATAATGGCCCTGGGCCTGTCAATGCTGATTAAGCCATAATCATCTTGTCACTGGCAAATGTTCAGAGTGGTATTGCAATATTTATGTTACATTATTGATAAGAATATTGAAGGCATTAGACTTTTCCACCCTGGCAGAAAAGCTGCTTTTCCAAGGGTATTTCCCATTGTTGGCTGCTGTGGGAGGGCTCAGATCCATTTTATTTTAAATTTTACTCGGTTCCTAATCCTCTGCTCATTTGTTTTGCACCTAAAATACATATCTGTGCAAATGGCTTCATGAACATGAATTTTGAAGAATGAGATAAAATTCATCTAATGATCCCTGTCATCCATAATACAATGCTGACTGGCAAAAGGACTGGAATTCCCTACAAACCTTTCCTTTTCTATTCTTTGCCTGGGATTCCTGAAGTTTATCAGCCTACAAGTAATTATCACAAACCCTACTATCAAATAAAAGCTAGAAATTGAGTCTGGTAGAAAAAGAGCAAACACACACTTGGAGCAATCAGGCCCATAAAAAATGTCAACATGGTTCCTAATATGCATTTCTCTGTATCTGTTAAACTTTGAACAAGCTGCAAAACTGAATGGATCCCACTAAAGCTAAATTCCATAGGCTGAGCTTTTATGGGAATAGCACTTAAGAAGCTAAGAATGCAATAAATATTGTTAGAAATACTGCAGACAGGACAGGCTGTGTGAAATTAAGCAAGAGGAATTTGGTAAAAAGTTAGAGGAAGATCTGAAAGCATTTTATGACTACAACAAGCTTGTTCCTGAAGATTTGCACGCATTTCAAGGAAAGCTCATTGGAAACAAAGCTGAGCTTGTGCTAAAACCAGAATTGTATGAAGATAAAATGGGCACTATAAGTGAGTTATAAATGGAATTACTACAGCACTTGTTTATAATATTTGAATTAATATTAACAAATTTTTAAAAATTAAAATAATTAATTTTATTTAAGATGTACTTTTCTTCTTTGAGCAGATTTCTGTTTTATATTAGCCCTGCTAAGTTCCTGCCCCTGAAAAGGCTGGGAGTGATGGAGCAAACCTCTGCCTTGGCTGACAGAGAACATTTTCCCCTGGATAAGAGTCAGCAGTGCATTTTAAAGGCTGAGAATTTTGTGGCACTTTCCTGAAAGGTGGGATTTTCTTTTCCCTGATGTGAATATTGCAGAATTGCAGAGCAGAGCCCCCCAGTGCTCCTGCAGCCACGAGGGCTCCGTGTGTGCTGAGCCTGCCTTTGATGAGCACCCAGAGCCATCTGGGCAGGGAGAGAGAATTGTGTAAAAATGAGATATGAGTGTGTAAATAAAAGATTGATGAATGAAGCCCTGAAAGCTGAGATGAAAGTGAAGCAGAACAGACAGGTAAATCATTCTGATACTTATGTTAGTGCTGAAATTATGTTCCTCTACTTTCTTTTTTTTTTTTTTCTTTCTGCTGACAGCAGTGCAGGTGACAAAAAATACTTTCAATTTTGCTGCTGACACAAGTGCTGGAGGTTAGCAAACTGTTTGAGTTCTACTGCTGGGGAGTAGAGAAGTGAGGAAGTTTTGTGGCTTCATTTTTAATTACTTGGTTCTTTAGTTATGGAGCTCCAGCTTCAATGTTACCTCCAGGGCAGCCTAGGCTGGCTTGCCAAAATTGATGCTGTGTTTAGAAAAAAAATAAAAATTCTGTATATCTTCTGGCAGAATTTTAAAGCTAGAGTCCTTCCCCCACAGGTCTCTGAATTTTCAATAAATAAAATATTAATTTTAGCCAAAGTAAATTGGGAGTAAAACCAAGCAATTCTTTACAGGCAAGCTTCACCTAGGAGCCCATTAGACCGAAAATGCAATTAGGATGTGTTTTTTATATGAAAATTAAGTTGACATTTGAGCAATGAACAAAAAAAGATGGTGATATGCAAAAAACCCACTGCAACTCATTTTTCACATAACTAATCACTGTTTGACACTACAGAAATCTTACTGAGTCCACCTACAACTCCAGCACTAAGGGGAAGTAGTCAGTAACTCATCCATTATCTGAAATATCTGAAACACTCACTGCTGATTTGTTGGTGCAGTGGGTATTTTATAAATTTAAAGCCAGCAACAGCCTCAGTTCACTCCTATTTTACAAAACATCCATGGAATGGACTCATTTTGTGTATCAGCAGGATCAATCTTATTTCTGAGTTACCTCAGCTCCTTATTCAGTGCTTGATATTTAATGTAAACTACAGGACCATGCAAATCACCACATTTACTATTGATTGGTATTTTTGCATTCTGTGGCTGTTGGTTCCCTGAGTTCAGGAGATCCACCATGAGATATAAAAGACATTTAGGAGATCCACCATGAGATATAAAAGGCTTTCCTCACCAATTTTCTGCAGAAGAACATCTGCAACTGAGCAGCTCTGAGTCCACTAAAAAAGCCAGAATTTATCTGGTGTTTATCACTTCATTTGACAGAACAGTTTTAGGGATAATTTTCAAAGGCAGAAGCAGGAATTTGACACTGATCTATTCTCTAAATCACAATTTAAGAGTTCATTCATATGTTGAACAGGGAAAGAAATCCTGTCCCCACAAATATACAGGCAGTTATATTTAAACAAAACAAAAACCAATCCAAACCTTTTTACACTTGGGAATTCCCATTATAGATTCCATCTAGGCATTCACATCCCTGAGAATGGAAAGTTCTTGAATAAAATATACTGCAGACTTCTTGACAGAGAAATGCTGGCAGTTCACCACACAAATGACTATAAAAATCAAAGGTATAGAGTAACTTATGTCTAATTTGAGCTGGAAGGATAAAATGGGAACAATGCTTTAATCTGTGCTCCATTGTTTATTCCATAAGGAAATCAATTATCTTCTTCAATTTGTTTTTGCCAGTTATAAAACAGAGATACTAAATATCAGTCATCATATCAAACCAAAAATCAGAAGAGTGTTAAAGGTGGCAAAGAAGCAAAATTATCATGAATCCCATGGAAAGAAAGGGGAATTCTCTCATGACATGAAAAGGCAAGATTAAGGAGGGATAATGTGCAAGTCCTGGCACATTATTTAATATAATATTTATAGGACAGTACTGAAACAGAAAGAGACACAGTCACAAGACAACAAAAGAGCCTGAGAAGCTGATCCAGCCCAACCTCAGCATCCTCCTCTCCAGCCATGCTTGGGATCCCAAGGGTGTGGGTGGAAAAGAATCAATTTTGGTGAACAGAATTCTGCTCCAGTTGTGTTAAATTCAAGACAACAGCAGCATATCCAAGACACCAGTTCTTAATTCAATTTTTGTTTCTCCTGAATGTCACAGTTTGAGACTTCTTCACACAAGAGAGAAAGTTTCCAAGGAGGATGTAGGGCAAGGAAAGGGCCAGGTGAAGAATGAATGGATGGATTTGTTTTCATTTTCTTTCATGGATTTTCCCATGAAAGAAAATGAAAGCAAATCCATCTTGGGCTGAGGGACACTGGGAATCCTGTGCCCAAACAAGGCCTGGGCAAAAGCTGCTGGGATTTCTTAGGCCAGGCTGGTGCTGAGGGCAGGCAGAGCCTAAAGGCAGCTCAGCTCAGCACTCCCTGGGCTGTGCCCAACACAGCAACCAGCAGAATCCAGTGGGGAATGAAGGCGTCCTCTTCCCTTACTGGGATTTCTCTCCCCTCTGAATCGAGGAGAATAAAAATCCCTGAGCATCAGAACCACCACACTGCACAAACTCTGTCATCTGGTGCCACACAACAGCCTCAGATAAATCTGTTTTGATGATTTTGAGCAATTGCTTTCACAACAGAACATGGTGTTGAAAAGGAAGCCATAGGAACATATTTTACATTGAAAGGCTTTGTGAAATTATATAATCCGTAAAAACTGAGAGATTTGGCCTCTGTTTGCTTTCCTTGCTTTCCTCATGGTTATTATTGCCTCATTATACAGTCGTTTGTACAATGTTTTGGCAGACACTCACTATTGCATAAATTAAAGTTGCTGAATCTAGTCATGCCTACAGGTCTTTATGAAAATACCAGCAACATTTTTATTTGAATGTCAAAGTTTGTCAACCATTAAACTGATTGATTTTTCATTATGCAATTCAATAGAAGAAGCAATCTCCAGTCTGTATGCAACATTACTCAGAAAAACATGCAGCTTGGAAAAATCCTTCCTGCTCAGTCTCTCCACCAGGGAGCTGTGCTTTAAGGCTGGCCTCAGACATTTCATTAATAGTAGCAACAGATAAGATGCTGTAATTCAATTCTGTCAAAAAGAATGAATTCATCTGTGGTAATCCAAAAATTCCAATAATCCTTTAAAAACCTTTCCAAGTGGCTTTTGAAGTGCAGTGTGTGTTGGTGTCAGGAGGAAGAGGTTGAAGCTGTGCAGGGTGAAGCCAGCAGAGCCCGAGCAGCAAGGACAGACAGAAACCTCCGCACCCTTTTGGTGTTGTGCTTCCCTGCAAAATGCCCGAGGAGCTCCAGACTCACCTGGGGTTCCTCTGAGCTGCCCAGAATTGTGAATCCACCCAGAGCTGCCTCCAGCTGGCCCGGGGAGGGATGAGCTGGGCTGTGCCCACAGCCCCTTCCCAGCAGCGCCCAGAGAGAATCACCAGAACTGCAAAGCTGCCAGCTGCAACTGTGTCAGCACCTCCCAAATTCAGGAATTGTTTCAGCACCTCCCAAATTTTCCTCCCCCTCACCAAGCACTCCTGTGTGCACATAAAGGAGGGGGCACCAGCAGGACTTACATTTCTCTTTGCTTTCTCTTTTCTTCCCACTTGCCCCTCCAGTGTTATTCTTGGCCTGGCACCATGAAACCTCCTTGACTCAGAAGATTAAAGAGTGCAAAGCACACAATAAAAAGATCCTTTTAATTAAACTGGGACATGTTACAAATTTTACAAAATGAGCCCTACAAATATGCAGAATTCAAGCTGTAAAAAGGTGAATTAAAATAAGAATGTGCATGGTCTGGTCACTGAATAGAAAATGCATTTAGAAGTGCTTAAGGACAACAGTAAAATATCCAAAACAGGGCTGTGCTTACTGAGTCTTGTGACAGGGATCCAACCCACTGCTTTTATTTGAGCATCTCCCTAGAAAAGATAATTTATGCAAATAATATTTTACAAATGCTTAGGGAAATGCCATAAAGAAAGGAATGCATAGAATTCATTATCCCTGCTAAAGGGATTGTGTGGAGTACAAAACCCAGCAGTTATTTTGCACTTTATAATCCCAAATAAAGCACACATCCATATTTGTGGTAAGAAACTGAGAGGTCAAGTGCTGTCCAATTACTTGATTTAGAAGCAGTGAATAAAATTTGAAGATTCCAGTTACTTAAATTCAGTGATCCAAATCCCAATTGTCTTCAAGGACAATACTTCAAACTTCAGATCAGTTTTCTGAGATTCTTGCTTAGTTTGGTCTATTTCTTTTTTTTTTTTTTTTCCCTCAAGGGAAAGGATGACTTAGACTCAACCAAAAATAAATGTAATAATTAAAAACTCCCATGTTTACTGCATGCAGCAGCATTTTTCAGACTCACTGGACCATGCACAATGAAACTGAAAGCTAATGTCAGGTTAGAGTAAGTTTATTTTTAATTTAATAGAACAGGCAGAAGCACTGCACCACAAAAAGTTACGACTTTCATTATGTCTATAAATAGGGAACCTGCTGAATTATCGAGCAGAATGTTAATGACATTAGCATTAAGTCCTAATTAAACAATGAAGCAATATGCATTACAATCTGCCAGCAAAATATGCATAATCAGAAAAAGATATCATAAAATAAGGATAATTTGGTTATTTTTATTAAGCAGTAAACAAAGAGTTTGTGCTGATTGGTGAAACCTCACTTGAGAAACATGGGAAATGTCAGGGCTGGGAGGAGGGACTTGAATAACAAAACCTCTGCTATCCCAGGCACCTTAGGAGTTACATGGATTTTTTCCTCAGATACTTTGCCCCCCTATTCAAATAATCTATCCATTTTCACAGTTATCATCACCACTGTTCATTTTCTTTCCCAAATACATTTACTTTTATATTTCACTGACCTCCTAAAAAGCTTCAGGAAATTCCTGTCGCTATTTTACACCTTTTTACTACAGCATTAAAGGGAAATGACTCAACCACATTCAGTGAGGAAAGCAGTGCCAGAGCCAAAAAAATATATCCATTTTTTGAGAGTCCCAGGTGGATCCATAATCCACTGGTGGTGTTGTCCCCCATGTGAGTCCTGCTCTGTGCCCCTCATGACTTGTGCACATTTCCAGACCTGTGCATGCCCAGTGCTCCCAAGCAGACAGGAATATCCTCACTGAGAGGCTGCTGGCTTTTACCATGCTCATGTTTTCACTCTGCAATCAGACTGAGAGTCTGGCAAGGAATCAAATGTTTCCTGGCTTAAAACTTCCATGGAAAGAAAATACATCATGTACAAATGTCACCAAAATAAGAGTGTGGCTTTGTTTTTTTTTTTACAGCAGCTTCCTTAAAATTATTTTTTATATTTTTCATAAAGCCATTTTTTCTTTCTTAAAAATGTTTGATGTGATTTTAAAAATGGTGTATTCATTATTATGCATTATTTTAGCATCCAAACACAGAGCAGGGAAATATCCCATGACTTAAGCTAATAAATTGCTGTAAGAATCCTGTAGTGGATTCTCCCTGGATAATCTATGGTCTAAAATGATTCACTGAAGGGACTTAGCTGGGGCTTACATAGATTTTTGCACAAGAAAAAAAGGCTGAATTCACTGGGTAATTTATTCCCAACAAAGGAATCCAGCATGGCTTGCAGTGACTTTCACGCCAGGGAGAGGCTCCCAGAGCAGGAGCTGTTTGCCTGCTCTGGGCTGACAGCTGCTCTCTCCTCATCATTCAATGGCTTTCCCTTGGGTGAGCTCCAAAATCTGCTGGTTTGAGGCACAATAGATGCAGAATCCCACATCAGCTCTCACTGAGTTTCTTGTGCACACAGAGTCTAGAACAGCCCTGCAGGGTTTGGATCTGGGATTATGAAAATTTGGGTTTTTCAGAGAAGACTCTTGTGTCCTTTCTCAGACTCCAATTTCCAGTGATTAAACACTTGTTCCTCACTCTGGGCATGCAGCTCAGGCACAGTGACCAGCTCAGGTACAATTACCCACACTGGTTTATGGGCTGTGACCTGTTTTGAGGTGCTGGTGAGCTGCAGTCTGGAGCAGCATCACCCAGGTGTTTTATCATCACTGACCTCAGCTCCAGGATCCAGCCAACAACTGCTCCCACAGAGCATTTCCCAGGGCAGCTTCATGCTCACCCCAAAAGAGTGAGAGAGCTCAGGAGAGGTTTCCTGAAGCTGGAGCAGCCCAAGAGTGCTCTCGAAGCCAGAGGAGCATTTGTTTGCCACCAGCAAAGCCTGTGCTGCTTCAGGAGGGCTTGGCCTGCCCCACCTCCTGAAGTCTGAACCCTACAGAATGCAGGAACAGCACTAAGGCTTTCTCCAGACCCCAGATAGACAATGAATTATGGGGTGGCACTTCAGAAGGAAGTATGAGATCCTGAAAATCTCCATCTAAAATTGGGGGTGTTCTGAGACTCCCTGACTTGTTAGTCAAATCCATCTGGGTCTGATGGACACTCAGGTTGATACTTTCCATCTCTTTTGTCAATGTATGCAAGTAGTGTAAAATAAATTGTCTGTTGGAATTGTGACAGGAAGAGTATTTTCTATTAAAGTCCCCTCTGATCAGAACTCCCAGGCAGTCAACAACTGCATCTTCCTGATACTTGGCTGTCAACTTTCTAAATCTCAGATGTCAGTGAGATTTACAGCATTCCTGCTGGGCTCCCCAGCCAGATTCTGAAGAACCATTCACTCTTACAAACAGGAGCTGGCAGCCTGTAAATAAACATAATGGTGGAATTGCTAATAAGCTCTGTTTCCACCATGAGCTGTTTTCAACATGAATTCCACATGGCTGACCATTTCCCACCACTCATCTGCAGCTCAAAGAATCCTTCTGTGGCAACTTTTGACCCCATTAAAGTTCTTGAAATCACACACCTAAGTTAAATTTCCATCTGATCATTGCAGCAAGCTTATTATTAAATTGGGTTGCAATAAAGGAATGTTTTATATCAGTGGCTGGAACTTGCAGTGTCACAAGCACTTCTCCACCTTACCACAGGTACTCGGCATTATTGCTTACCCAGGGAATGCAGGCAACTGCTCTGCCACCACAACTCTCCCATGTATTTTTGACAATTATAGCACCACAGGCAATTCTAACTTTTGGAAGTTCTGTAGCGGTTGGTTTCTGCAAAAGTTGATAATTGGTTTCACAAATTGATAATTTTGTCATACAATACTCA
This sequence comes from Zonotrichia albicollis, assembly GCF_047830755.1. Lineage (NCBI taxonomy): Eukaryota > Metazoa > Chordata > Aves > Passeriformes > Passerellidae > Zonotrichia > Zonotrichia albicollis. Next base: position 16,802,649 of record NC_133832.1, read on the forward strand.
TATATACACCCATTGGAGAACAATTGTTAGGAACTGTAGAACACAGAGGTCAACTGTGTCATGATGTGATCTCAGCAAACTGCTGACCTTGCTGGAAAATCAGCAACTGCATTAATAGCAGGCAAAATATCCTCAGAAAAAACTGAAAAGGAACAGGAATAGAAGTCAACCCACCAGAATCTGCAGAGCTTATTGATAGTTAAAGGCTGAAGAGAGCACTCACTGGGGCAGAAAAGCCAGGAGAGATCTCTGGGGCAGTTTAGTTTAGTTGTAGTTCCACACCAGACTTCTTACCTCCAAGGGATGACTTGGTACTGCTATAAAATCACCAGATAAGTAAAACCCAAAAATGCACTGCAGAGATTATATAAAATATCTATATAAATAACTGTGTGAACGACACCATACACAATGCAGAATGAATAAACTTATCCACAGATAAAATACTTTCTCATTTGTGCTGCCTAGCTATTGAAGCACATATATGAGTGTTGAGGAAATTAATTTTATCCTTTCTGCAGAAGAGATTATGGATTGTAAGTGACCCAGTCTCTTATTGTGTGAAAACAGTACATTAATACTTCTGACTTGTCATTAATCAATACATCACTAGCAAATTATTCTTGAAATTAAGCTGTTGCAACTCACACTGCTGAAGCAAAAAGATTTAGAGGGGGCTGAAATAAAATGAGATCCAATCCAAGGAGCTGTGCAAGCTGCTCAGGATGGAAAGGGAAATTGCATTTCCCAGCTACACAGAGAATCACTGGGGCAACTCTGACAAGATTCAGTCCATGGAAAATATAAAATACAATGTAAAAGAGAAAATGCTGAAAACTCCCCCAGAGCATTCCAGTGAAGCTGCACATGCCCCAGCACACAGGGCAGAGGCAGTGCCTGCATGTTTCTGAATCAGCAAGTCCAACAGGCAGATATTTTGTTTCAGGGGTCAATTTTCCCATTGATGCAAGGAGGATTTACACATGCAAGTCCCATTAACATTAATAGGAGTTGCCCACATAAATCCCCCTGCAATGATGGGAGAAAAGACCCCATAGTCTGCAAGGATCCAGGTTCTAATGATTACCTGTCAAATGGCCCTAAGCATCATCAGCAGCACAAAAAGCAGACGAAGCAGCTTCCAGGCTGGAAATGCCTCCAAAGGAGCTGTAACCACCTGCACTCCCACAGCCCAGGCACTGCCACAGGAGGGAAAATGGCATCAAATGGACTCTCTGAACATGAAGGGTTAATCCAATTAACCAACTTAAAAAGAAAGTACTCATTAAAAAAAGAATTCAAACATATCAAAGCACTCCTTAGGAAAAAGAAGGTGTGAATATTGTATGAGCTCCAAGGTGCTTGAAGGATAATACAGCTACTTGTTTAAAAATTCAATTAACCTTATCTTTCTTTAACTTGATTTATTAATAATCCTACAGATAAATTGCCAGTTTTTAAAAAGTCATGTTATCTTTTGAATACATCCTGTATGACAAGCCTTAAAAACGACTTCAAATCAGCCTAACCCTCACTTTGCATGCTTACATCATTTAAAGAAAGAACAAAATGCAGTTCAGAGCATGATTTCTGTAAAAAACCAGCATCAACAGTCTGATCTACTGCTCCTGCAAGTGAGCTATTGGGTACCCAAGTACCATAGGAAAAACATTTAATGTTTCCATTCCCCCTATGAAAGAGACATGAAAACAGTTTTTAAGCAATCAATGTAGTGGAAAGTCATACCTGCAATGTGTTCATCATTCCATCAGATCTCAGATCAAACCTGAGCCATTCCCAAACCTGGCTTCACATGGACAAGAGCACTCAGACATCAATTGATAGAACTTGATAACCAGGTGCCCATATTGGCAATTACAGGTGTCCTCATGCTGGGAGCAGCCCAGAGAATCCTCAGGAAACCCCAGCTAAAAGTGAACTGGTTTGCTTTGAAAAAAAGTTGAAAGAAAACACAGGACCACGAACTTGCAAGCAAACCTTTAATTTTCATCAAGAGATTTCCTTGTAAACACAGATGAGAGATTCAGCTATGATCCCTGTTTTTGTGAGACAGGGATGGGTCCCTCCAGTCAGCTCTTTTTACAGATCTGCAGATGTTAAATAAAATCATACACCCCCATGCTTCCCAATACAGAGAAATTACAGCTAAATGAAGAGGCAGCCTGCTCATTAATAGATATATTTATATATATAAATAACTGCTCAATCACAAGCATCCAGAGGTTACAGCTGCTGAACACTGGGACCATTCCAGCCACGTGTTTGTGTCAGCACTCTGGATTATGCACACACAGACACACACACACACCAGTACCTACCCAACACAGGAGCAAACACTAACCCTGAAATGCAGACTGGACAGTGGGCACCATGCAGGACAAAGAGAACAGTATCAGTTATGCTGTAAAAAAATAAATCAATTCCCCTTGCTGGCCTGGAGCCAGGCTCAGGGCAGGCACAGGCACCACAGGGCTGTACAGCAGCCTGGCTGTGGCAGGGCCAGGCAGAGCTCAATGTTCAGGACTCAGTGGCATTTTTGATTTACTTACAGTATTTAAGCACTCCTGGAACTGGCTCTACCCTCATGAAGAAGTTTAAACCCCAACTCATCAGCTCTAGAGATACTACTGATCTACTGGGTGTGCATTTTAAAGTAAATAATTAAGTACATGAGAAATACTTTTCAGATCTGATTTCAAGCATGGTTCAGAAGAAGTGCAAGTTAAACATGGTCATTTACAGCAGCTTTCTCATTTGGTAGTTTTTTCATACAAACTAGGTTTATAAATAGTTCAATACATTTTATTGTATAAATGCTTCATGGTTTATCATTACAAAATGCATAGTTTACACTAACTTTAATCTATTAACTGGGATCAATACAAACCTTTGGAATTATCAGTTGAACCTTCTCTCCACCACACACCCCCTCAGCTGATGGTCATTTAAACTTCTCAGACCCTAAACTTCAAAAAGTAACTATTGGCTTACTAAAAGCCCAAACTGTGCAACAAATCCAGGGAGACTAAGAACAGGAATGCTCCATTTATGACTGAATTCTGCTGGGAAATCTGGCATTAAGTTTAAATTCTGCCATTTTCCTGACTCCAGTAAATGAAGTCACTGGAGAAAATGTGTCATCTGTTAGGTCTTACTAAAAAAAACTGAATGTAAAATAATCCCATGTGAGGAACATCTGCTGGATTACATTTCCTACTTGATTATGGCAACAGTTTCCAAACCATACAATAAAGCCACTGCAGAACTGTCAATATTATTGCCTTTAAATTCCATTCATAAGGCCACTGTGAAGGACAGATGGTGAGCCTCACCTTCAGCTGCTTAATTAGCAGAGATCCAAGGATTTTCAGTAGAAATCATTTTCTAACTGGCAAACAAACTTGCACTTTTTTCTTTTTGCTTAGTTTTGACTTCTTCTTTAAAAGATGGAGGATTCTTTCCAAGATGTAAAACAAAACCAAATTATCTCAATAAATCATGAATCCTATTTTAGCACTTTCAATTCAGATGCCTCATTCTGTATTTCTGTTTAGCTACAAACCCCACTGGATCTGGTGGATCTGTGACTGTTTAGAAGTGTCTCAGCTACTAATGAAACAACTTTAAAAAATGATCCAAGCTAAGGAAAGTAAGGCAATGTCAAATAACACATCTCTGGGGGTTTTAAACCTCTTTTTCTTACCCTTCCTCCCTTATGTCCTAGTTTGGGTCTACCTGCTCTTCTCCTAAGAGAACACTGTTCATTCATTCATTCACTCATTCATTCATTCTTCCTTTGTAACAGCAGCACCACCCTCACTACTGCTCTCCTCAGCTGAGGTTTCAGGCTTTGCCTCTGGTGAATTATTCAATCCAGACTCTTCTGGCTCAATCTCATCTTCATCATAAATAATATCTTCTGGATTCGGTGGTGGGGGGCAAAACTCCTCTGCTGGAAACATTTCTCTGAAAATAGTCTCAGCCTATTCAGGAAAAAGAAGAATAACATAAACTTTACCTTGAAATGTTACAGCCTGAGGCAATATTTTACAGATATTTAAGATTAACCTGCGTTCTTTCAAATCAATAGTGATTTAGTGCTTTGACAGTATTGTAAACACATGGGAAATCCATTCCTTCTTGCAGACCTCGAAAGACAAAAAGCAATTTATCTTTTTACATTGTTCTACTAGGAAGTCACAGCATAGGGCTTTGTAAAAAATGCTGGCCATTCTGTGTAGCACTGAGAACAAGAAAGAGGATTTTTCTGGAAGCAAACTGATCTCTTGCACTATAAAACCATCCCTAGCTGCAGTCCAAGGCAAAGCATGGGAAAGGTCTTGGCTCTTTCCAGAGAGAGGAATCCATTTCAAAGGAACCCAGGGAATTGTACACATGTACAATCCATATCATGGCTAGATGGGTTTCCTCATTAAATTAAAAAAACTGCAAAAAATTTCTATTTCCCCTTTTCTGAACAGCTTAAACCTTGCCCAGCTCAGAACTACTCTTATCCAGTGAAACATTACCACTGAAAATACATCCCCATACATCTGTGGTTTATTTAAAACTCCTGTCTATAATTCCAAGGTATTAGACAATAGTTTCTTCAATATTTAGTAGCATCAACTGAGAAATGTGTGTCCAGTTGAACCCAGCATTAAGACACAGGCATGTAAAGCCCTTGCATGGCAACTCCAGTAAGTTGGAGCTGAATAAAACTCAATTCTGTTCCTGTTTTTCTGCATCCCAACTTGTGGATAAACTGTGGGGACTTTCACAGCAACTTGTACAGGGACCACGACCAAAGTACCAACACCTGCTTAACTCTGAAATCCTTCCAGATATAGCAAATAAACAGGTTAAAGGACAAATATTGGCCTGACAGTTTTAGTACATCCTCTCCTGACCATGAAGATGCCTCAGAAGTCTGAAATATGCCAGGGAATATATTACTCTAGCTCCTAATAATTCATGTCAGGTTGCAGCAGTGAAAACAGAAAACTGGAAGCCAGATGCTTTACTAGATCCACACATAGGGAGTTTGAAAAGATCATAAATGGCATCTTCATTTCATTTAGCCTGTCCTCAGGGCAAGTAAATGCAACCATCAGCATGAATTCAGTATCACTCCAGGAACTGAACACAGAACTGCAATAAAACAAGAGGGCAGGGATTTGGAAATGAGGTGTGGATGGAGAGTTGTCTGTGGTCCTGCCCTGCCAACAATGGACCAGCAGTGCAATCACACAGCATGACAAACAAATTCAGTAATACTGATGGTAATGAAGAAAATAAATCACAGCAAGTATCACTAAAACACTGATCCCAATATGATTAGAGAAATCAGATATAATTCCCCAAGCTATCTTTAAGACTAATACACACAATGGGTTTTTTTAAGCTGTTCTGATCCATGAGTTTGCAAATATCTCCTGTTTGGAGATTGCCATCCCATTCCTGGGAGGGTGAGAGTGATTTGGGAGTGGAGGACACACCAACTTGGAGCTATTTCCCTCCTCCTCTTGTCTGCAAGGTCCTGCATGGTGTGACTCCTGCTTCATCCTCAGTCTCCTCTTCACTTTGCTCTCACACACCACTTCCAATTATAAACATGGTTACACTGAAGTATTTTCCACTTTAACTTGGTTTGTGACCATTTGTTACAAAATTTAAGTCAGGTTCAAAGAAATGCAGCCTCTCCCTAGTTTGGCTAAAAAGTGATTCAGGCTCTTCATGGTTCCTCCTCAGAGATCTGCTCAGCATCTCCCTCACTGATGGCCAACAGATTGAACATAAAGGCTGAATAAAGCACCAAGAATACTTAAACAGGACCTGATCTATCCCATCATTGTTCATGGTAAGAAGAAAACTTCTTAAGGGAAGACAAACCTGAATGTTAGAAATGTTAAAATCAGAACATGCCCTGTTTTAAATAACAGTCTGAAAAAATTAAATTTAGAAAGGAACTCATTTACAATTTAAAACTGCTACCATAATAATTGTCTTGCATTATTTTTTGTCTTTACAGGTCTTTATCCCTCTGAGAGGCAAATTATTGCCTTGTAAAGCAAAATGAAGGATACTATTAGCCCTTAATGACACTGTTCTGACCCTGCAGCTCAGGCTATGTCAGCCTTTCCACTTCAAAACCTTATTTTTAAGAGGTTTATGACTTAGTCATAAAAAATCCTGCAACTGGCTGGAAGATGGCATGCACATTGTCTGAACATGGCTATTAAAAACACAGCTTTAAAAATGCCTAGTGCCACTTAATCCTCCAAAGCTGTGAAGGGTTCTCCTGTCTGGCAGTGCCCTGACAGCACAGGGGCTGCTGGGGCAGCTCTGCCCAGGAATTTGTTCCTTCCTTACCCAGGGGGTCTCTGAAAAGGAAATTCTTTAATGCAGTGATACCAAGGCAAAGAGAAGGAAAGCTGAGGCAGCAGGCCTGATCTACCTCATTAGGAATTGTGCTGGGTTTTTCCCCAGTAAGTTTCTGGTTTGGGATTGTGTCCTGCAAGTACTGAACCTCTTTGGTGATCCTTCCCACGTGAGCTGCAGACAGGATTTTCTGGCTTTGCTTTGTACTGTACCTCCTCTTTTACCTTCCAGTTGAAAGACTGTGACTATTTCCTGATGTCTCCATCTACCTAGTTTTATAATTTTAGCAGAGTTATCATGTAAATTTTTGTATAGCAAAATAACCCAGACTGTATTGGACTTATTTCTTTAGAATTAAAGTTCTGCAACCAAAATCTGCTCTGCCCAACCTGTTTGACAGCACAGTCATTCCCCAAAGCAGAGTCTGGCCCAGAGCAGACATAAACATTGGAGGGCAAGCCAGCATAGGAACTCCTCTCAACTCCTGAGGAATCTCTCATGTTGAAGTAGACTGCCCAGAGGACTCTGGGTTTCTGCAGTTCTTCATTTTCAGTCTCTGAAAAGGAAAAGGAGTGTTTGCAGTAATCAGTGTTGTTCTGTGATAAGGTACATATGTAATTTAGCACACCGGAAATCAAATTTTTACCATGGAATTACTGCAATAAAGTATTTTTGTTCTTCAAAAAGTCAATAATTTAACTTTGTGAGGTTCTCCTCCATCATTCTTTCCCTTTCCTTTCCAAGCACAGCTATGCACACTCCACTCTCTGCACACCCTCCACCACACCAGCAGCAGCTGTCACTGCCAGCACCCTACCTGGTTTAAATTTAAGCCTGGTTTAAATTTAACACCTCTCACATGATCTCCTTCACTGGGATAAACTGCCAGAGCACTGACAGACAGCAAGTCCTGCCTGGGCTCTGCCAGCTCACAGGCACTGCACTCCTGTGCACAGATATTCTGATGGGTTCATATTTTACCTTTCTACAGAGAATCTGTAATTGTGGCAGTGCTGCTGAATGAAAATAAATGTCTAATGTGTATTTATCTACACTTACTGAGGCTGGTACTGTGCTGCAATACTCATCAAGAATACAGAATTATCACAAACTCAACTTCCTTGCTCATGCTCTGTCCCTCCCTGCTGTACTTTGCACATTCCTGTGATCCCTCTGTACACAGAGGCAGAAAAACCTCTGGAAATATGAAGGTCACTTTTGAACAGAGCACTGGGGAACACACAACACAGAATCTGGGCTTAATAGATACTATTTGGAATATTTGCTGTCCCCTTTCTTGTATTTTACCTCCTCTAAAGTAAATGAAGCTTGTAAAAGACCTTGTGAGATTTACTTCTTTCCAAGGAAAAAAACTTCTTGATAACTATGGCATTCAAAACAGTATTTTAAAGCAGCTGAATTACAAAAAAAAAAAAAAAAAAGAGATAAATCTATGCTATTCCTTCAGTATCTTTTCATAACTGTCAAATAGTTAAAAAAATAGGTGCTACCCATACTGAACAGTTTGAAATATAAATTAGATTCATCAGCCTGTGAAAGTCTGAGCCTTAATACAGGGCAAGATGCTCTTTAATATATTTAAAAGTTCACATTGCTCATAAAAGTTACTTCTTCCTCATTTAGGCAGGAAAATGAATGGAGTCCTCTTCTCCAGGTGACTTTGCCTCTTTGACCTGCCATGGCCCAGTGCTCACTTTATCTGGTGATTCATTTTCAATAACTCCAACAGTATTTGTTCTGACATTTTAATTAAAATACGACCACTACCTCATCCTGATGATAAAAAGGCCTATGTGTCAGGGAAAAGTGGCTTCTCAGTGCCTCAGTGCACCTGAGGACCCCAATGATCACAGAGTTCCTACAGAAGAATTTCAGTCAGCCTCTAAACAATCTATCATTTCCAACCTGGATCACTTCAAACATGAAGATTAATGCTACCCCTCCCCAAATGATTAGAGACACTAAGCTGATCTTCTCTTCACCAGGTCTTTGAAACACATGGCACTGTCTTGAAAATTGAAGAGGGGAGTGAAATATTAAAAGGTGAAAATTAGAAGGCTTTAAGTTAACACATCTACGAATGAGAAATGTTTGCAACTCTCCAGTCTAATAAAGTTTTCTATTTACAAATCTAAGTTGTTTTCTAAATATTACAAGCAAACCAATTATGAGTATTATAAAGTACTCCCATGTCTCAGTAACTTGCATTTACCCCTGTCAGTGGGAGCTGAGCACTGTTTCCTCTCAGAAATGTGATTTATTGCCTTGCAGCAGGGGCACACTGGATTGGAACTCTGTTTGCCAGGGTTGGAGCACAGCAGCATCTCCCACATGCACATCACCCACTCTGTGAATATTTACCACAAATATGGATCCAGTCAGATCTCAGGATTAAATTTCAAAAACTTTTGTGGAATTAGCCCAGGTATTTCAGGAACAATTTCCTTCTGATCCAGCAGCAGCTGTCCTCCTCTGGGGTGTGGGATTGTCCATCTCAAGGCCAAAGTTCAAAAAGTAGCCAAGGTTTTTCTTGAATTTAGGGCCAAGTAGTTCATTATTGGAAATCTATCTTTGTGATTTCAATCTAGAACAACTTGATGGTTCCACTGCTTACAGCAGAATCCAGAAAAATTTCAATTCAAACAGCAAACAAGGAAACACTTGAAGACAAGGGGCTGAGCAACAGCCTGAAAATAAGGGACAAAAACAACCCAAGAAGCTTCCACAATTTCAAAATACTAAATTTCCCTACTGCACCTTTCAACAATGTGCTGAACAGCAAATATGTTCCATGGAAAAAAGAAAGTGTGAAAAATAAAAAGGTCCCAGACACTTATGGTCATGTCCTTGGATACTGAAGTTAAACCACAGCTGAAGCAGTCAGGAACAGCTACTACAGTGAATTGTATTTATGAAAGATTGTATCATAGTATCTAATTTATTTATTTTTACCTTTTTCTGTATTTAGATTGAATAACTTCTGTACAACAGGCTCTAAATCTTCCCTTGCAGTTTTAGTTGATGGACAGGTTAGATGGACTAAATCTGGGAAAAGAGAACACAAACTAATTCCAATCACCAACACACAGACAGATAAACAACATTTACAACTTTCAAAAGGCACAGCAGGCTTTTAGAAATCACAATTCTTGACAAAACCCCTTCCTTTAAGCCAGGGAAGTACCATGGACATACAGTGTATGTACAGCACACAGAGAAATTCTCTGGGAACACCTGAGAACTCTCCAAGTCACTCCCATGATGCACACTATGACTGTGCAATCCTTTGTACAACATTTTATTCATCCACTTCTTAGATGGGAGGGACTATTGCTGAACTATTCCTTCATTTATTCTGTTTCCCTGCTCAGATCCAGAACCAGCTGCTTCACCCCACCTGATTTTCCAGCCATTCATTCATTTAAAAGCTTCACCTTAAAGCTTTTCATAAATTCACCTTGCTGGACTCATTTGCTCCTGGAAACTTCTCACCAGAGAAGTCTCCATCAAAGAATCCTGAAAGAATTTAACACTGTACAAAGTTTAAACTGATTTTTCTTCAGTACTGTAAATTTCTGATCCATTTAAAAGCAGTGCCCAGCTCTGGTGTTATTTTAAACCTAGATGACATTTTTGTCTCTTCTCCCTGAAGTCTGGCTGTATTTGTTGTCATTATTTCCCAGTACCTCACTCAGATCTTGACCCTGGCTCTGTCAGGAACACAGATTTAACCCTTCCTGCTCCTCTGCTTTCAGGTTGCACACATACAGATTCTATTCAAACATTAATATTCAGTTTTTTATTCAGTCCAGACCAAACCTTCTGTCTGAAGGAATATATACAAAAATAAGGAAAAGGGTGGTGATGATCAAAGTCTCCCCCTAACCTTAACTAGATGCTTCCAATCCCAAACACTATAATATAAAATCTCTTCTTTCCTCAAAAAACCCAGCTATAAATCACTAAAGTTCACATCATTTACTTTCTATAAAATCTTTTTTATTATCTTTAGGGTTATGGTTATGAGTCACAGTCATCAGTTTATATTTTGATTATATTTGATTTACTCAGGTATAACTGCATTAGTTACAGTGGTTGCCAACATTTGTCTTCAAGTAATTCTCCCAGCAGGAAGAACGATGAGCTCAGTTCCTGGTTTCATCATTACAGTCTCCATTTTTAGGGCAAGTGAAGGAGTTTGGTTCCACTCAAGTGGCAATACAGATGATGTGCCTGTCATTTGTGCACTGTGATCAAAGAGTAGATGTATTTGTATACTTATCTTAAATAATTGTTCCAAGGAGAAATCAGTCAGGTTAAAACCCATTTACAGATAATGATGTAAAAGTTTTTTAAAAAATTATGAAATATGTCCCATAACTGGAACTCAGCTATGCTTAATATAGAACTTTATTATTTCAATATATGAAGACAAATTTCATTAAGGAAGGCAGTACCTACTCTTCTGAAATGAAAGGAATTGATGGAGAAAAGTAAATAACAGAAACCTTAATATTTCAGCACCATAAAAATCCTCCTGAAACTAATACTTTAGATCCATAGAACATCAATCTTTCATTAGTTCCACTTCTTGCTGTATATATCTTATGAACCCTTAATAAAAAGAAATCAGCTATTTAAATGATAAATATTAACAATATGTTTTATAGCACTAAGGTATTAATTAATTACATGCCTATATTTTTTACTATTATTTAGTAGGAGATATAACTTTGAATGACTTAAGCCTTTACTCTTCTTTCATACTCAAAGAACTTAGTTCAACCCTCTTTAACAGCAAAATAAATTTATTATTATTACAGTTACTTCTTTCTTGTTAAAAAGAATCAGGTAAGGTAACTTCTAACTCTATTTCAATAAATATCCCAAACGAATATTTTACTGCTCAATTATTTCAAGTTCACATAAAACACCACCAACAGAATCCTTTCAGAAAGTAAAAGGCTCCCAAATATATTGTAGTTCAGGTATTTCCATTTAGTAGTTCAGCTAAGGGAGCCCATTTTCAAAAAAAACCAAATGACAGATTACCAGAAAGATCCATGTGCTTTGGATTATTATTTTTATCTCCTGAAGGAGGATTTATTCCTGTGTAAGTGAAAATGAGCCCATGAAGCCCCATGACAGCAGGCAGCCAGGGCTCCCCATATTCTGTGCAGCAGAGGAACAACACCCAGAGGTTTTCAGTTGTGCTCCAGAGCTGCCAGAGCCAGAGGGAAAATCGCCTTTACTTACAGGTGTCCTTCATGCACGTCATGGTGGAGGAGCAGAGCTCGATGACACGAACGGCTGCTCTGCCCGGCTCCAGGGGAGGCACCGTCAGGATGGACACCTGGGACAGAAACAGGGCCTGAGGGACAGCACGGGGACACCCGGGACAGAAACAGAGCCTGAGGGACAGCACAGGGACAAACAGGGCCTGAGGGACAGCACAGGGACACCCGGGACAGAAACAGGGCCTGAGGGACAGCACAGGGACACCTGGGACAGAAACAGGGCCTGAGGGTCAGCACAGAGACACCTGGGACAGAAACAGGGCCTGAGGGACAGCACAGGGACACCTGGGACAGAAACAGGGCCTGAGGGACAGCACAGAGACACCTGGGACAGAAACAGGGCCTGAGGGACAGCACAGGGACACCTGGGACAGAAACAGGGCCTGAGGGTCAGCACAGAGACACCTGGGACAGAAACAGGGCCTGAGGGACAGCACAGGGACAGAAACAGGGCCTGAGGGACAGCACAGGGACACCTGGGACAGAAACAGGGCCTGGGACAGAAACAGGGCCTGAGGGACAGCACAGGGACACCTGGGACAGAAACAGGGCCTGAGGGACAGCACAGGGACACCTGGGACAGAAACAGGGACACCTGGGACAGAAACAGGGCCTGAGGGACAGCACGGGGACACCTGGGACAGAAACACGGCCTGAGGGACAGCACAGGGACAGAAACAGAGCCTGAGGGACAGCACAGGGACACCTGGGACAGAAACAGGGACATCTGGGACAGAAACAGGGCCTGAGGGACAGCACGGGGACACCTGGGACAGAAACAGGGCCTGAGGGACAGCACAGGGCCTGGGGGTGTGACAGCAGCAGCATCCTCACTACAGGTCAAAAGGAACTGCAATTAGAGTTTGGTTTTCTAGTTTATTAAGACAGAACAAACACAACTCTGATTAATATGCTCTAAAATGAAGGACTGCAAAGACTGACAAAGCAGATCTAAAGATGCATTTTAAAGTGAACGAGAACTTCAAACAGAAAAAGGAATGTTTAAGAAAAATAAAGGAACTTGGAACAAAGTTCAGACCAGATAAATAATTAACAGAATAGTAAGGGTAACAGTTTATTAAAAAGCAAGCAAAACTAAAATTAAAGAGAGCAGCTTAGAAATTATATTAATTATAGTGTGAACCAAGCAAGAAAAATCCCAGTCATTGAACTAAGCTTAACTAAAATTTTTAATAGTTTTATATACACTAAAACAAATTAAAGAATTGCCAGTACAGAGAGCTCAGTAAAGATCTTGATTCAAGCACAAACAAAACTGAATTAAGGAGACTTAATTCCTACCAACAACTAAACATTAACACATGAGACAAGTGATACAGAATTGGTGTGTACCTGCTGCTCTGAGTCTGTGTTCAATACAGACTGATCTGTAATGAGGACTGCCCTGGAGATCTGCCTACAATTCAATAAAAGAATTATGATATAATTCATTTAATTATGCAAAATGAAAACAAAGATGTAAAAATAGCAATTTAGAATCTTAGTTTTGGTAATACCAGGGCCATGTCACTTTGTAACCTTTATTACTATGATTCTTAGTGGGATATTTTGCCTGTTGCTGAAGCAGAGGATCTGCTGATCCTCCCCTGCCCTGCTCTGACACAGGCAGGACATGCCCAGGGCTTCTGCAGCAACAAGCAAATCACAGAAATCAAGGAACTCTAGGACTTGTCTAAAGCTGAGGAAATTTAAAGCAGGGACAGCAACTGGCACCTTCACCTCCCAAACACATTTTAGCAAATATGAAATTCCCAACACATTTAGAGCTCTTGGATTTGGTATATGGAAAGGGGAAATCTGATTTCAATGACAACTAAAGAAAACCTGACTATAGAAAGCACACAGGATATCCTCCAGTTAACAGAGAAATACTTTGCTCAACATTGAACTGCAAAAATGGCTCCTCAATTTAACTTGCAGGGTACTTTACACACCATGATTTAAAGAAATTGTGTTTTTTGTTTTGCCACATACCTGTAACACACATTGGTGCATGTGCTCTCTGAGAGGTAACTGTCTTCCACAATAAAATAGTTGGCACTAATTCTTTGTCCAAATTGATCCACAATAGCTTTGCACCTGTTTAAAAAAAAAACAAACTACAGTAAGAAATTTTGATTAAAGGTAACAAAAGCATGCCTAAGTTGTTAAAATTGAGTTATACAGCACAATATTTGTATCTTTCATTAAATTCATTGCACTTCTTGAACATGTGCACCCCTAAACCAATTCAACTCATCACCAAAACCTAGACTGACACATTCTAGCTGGTGTATATGAAGTGCCAATACAGATAATGACATCCCAACTTTAATAAACTGATCACTTTTTACAGAAAATGTAAGCTTACAGCACTGGCATTTAGCTCTACATTTCTTACCTCATAATATGTAAATATAAATCTGTGAATTATTTTGGAGTGGGATTTCTTTCTCAGAAAGACACCTTCACAAAAACCAAGTTTGTTTTGACAATAATATTTGACAAATTAAATAGCAAATTAACTCAGGAGATTTGGGAAAGCTCCCTGACAAATGAGTGCATCAGAGTGTTCCAAGAGTGAGTTGCTCTGTCTATGACTAAATACACCCTTTATCTCTGCGTGACACACAAAGGGATTAACTGAGTCCTGGTGCTGTAAGAACAACACAAATGTTCTCCACAAAACAAGGACAGAAATAGAAGTGGGACAGAAATGCAAACCACAGAAATGAACCCATTCAGTGAGCTTAAATGAGAATACAAATTTCAGATTCTAAGGGGGAAAATTCTCTGTGAAAGGACAAGCTTCACTTATGCATGACATACAAAGCTGCATCATATACACGAGACAAAGAAAAAGGAGGCTGCACACAGATATTCAGTAAAGCCACCTCTGCTGCTGATTCTATACCCATGATCTGTGCTCTCTTCTACACTGTCAGAACATTTAGTTCATAAATAAATAAAGCAAATTAGCTTTACTGGACTTTTTCTTGGGGTATGAAAATCACCTTTTTTAAAACTAAGCTTTCTGAATAACTTTATCAGTGTTTCAACAATTTAACACACAGTGATTTAATTCACTTAAAGCAGTGAATTTTCTCACACACACTTACACAAGTGTGCATGCACAGGGAAACATCCAAAGGAACACAATGCCTGAGCCAGAGATATGTGCAGATTTACCCTTTTATCATAGTGCAACTTTATCTGTGGAATATCTGCAAGTTATGCCTTAGGATCAACAACATTTCTGTAACTTCAAGCTATTTGTCAGCTGCTGTGATTACAATGATCTACAAACCCAAATCTCAATAAGTAATAGCAATCAGCTCCACCAGCTCTGGTAAACCAGCTGTTCCTATAACCTGAGATGAGAAGTGAAAAAAGGTGACACACAGTCCTCATCTGTAATGTAAGAGGTTTGTGACTATTAAACATGTTTTTGTAACACTGACTTCTAATGCTGACCTCCCAGGCATCTGGTCCCTACATATATTCCTATTTTCAAATTCAACAGGTACCTGACAGCAGTACAAGCCCTGTTTGACATCCAACATTGCTCAGTTTCAAATCCTATCCCATGTCTGTTTCACTTGCAACTTTAACAAGTTTCTCCTAACTGTTAATCCCAGTGATTTCATCCTGGAGCTCTCATTTGAATACTGCAAATAAACAAGGAAGTCGAGTTGCTGCAGCTCATTTCTAATTATAACCTTTCTTATTGTTTATGAAACAATTTCCCCACCACCCCCCAACCATTCTGGAAGGGGAAAGGTTGATTAAATGTCATGTTGCATCACTCAAAGCCAGCAAAAGCAACGACACATTTTATTTTGCTGCTAAGTGTTGTTTCCTCTCCTTTGTTCAGGAATAGCAGCAGGTCATATGTGTGATAAGATTTTAAACAGAGAGAGAGAGAGAGCTTTTCATTTCAGTCCCACTTCACTTCAAAGGGTGATGCTGAGAAAATTTCTTTCAAGCAGTGCTTCCACATGCAGCAAACACTCCTGCACTGACATTATCAGGTCTCTGTCATCTGATCTGTGTTGCGACAATGAATCACAGCCAACCCTCCATTGACCTTCTTTCAATGTGTCTGGATAAAAGGATGAAAATTAGAATCCATCTCCTTGCAGTGCCACGAGTTATAAATGTACTTTATAGGGCTCATTATCCAAACTAATGGACTAAGGGCGACATCCTTGAAATGGACTCAGCAGCAGTGCCAAAGCCAGGCTGCAGTATTTCAGCAGATATGGAAATTACTGCCTGTTTGCTCTATCTTCTTATCACAGATGTATAAATGGCCATTCATCACATCTCTTCCATTCTGAGACAGAATTATGCAATTGGAAACATATGTGAAGTGTGATCAATATAAAATGCCCACCATTACGATGAAATTTTGCATGTACCCAAAAAAGTGACACACAATAAACACAGAGAAAAACAAGATTATCATACATTAAATGTGGGTTTTTTCCTTAGCCTCAGAAATACCATGTTCCACAGCCTCAGAAATACAATGTGGTTTTTATTTTCTAACAGAGCACCACAGCTCTATCAAGAACTCAGGATGTCCTACAAACTTATTAAAACAGCAGATCTCGTACCATACATGAAAACTAGATATTTTCAAGTGCATTACTAAAATCTTAAAATAGGGATGTCTAAAATTTCTGTTCTTTCACCCTGTCTTGCCTGAATCTTATTTTCAAAAATTATAAAAAGACCAGAAAAAGGTTAAAAATAATTGTAGAGCTGGGTATGAAATCTACTGTTCTCTGTATATACAGGCATGGGTAGGAAAATGTGAAAAAGCAATGTTAGTCACATCTAGAAAAATGCTGGAATAAACTTTAGTGATATTCTGAGACTTTTAATTAAACTCTAACAAAAAAATTTCGAAGAAAATCAAGGCTGTAGCTAGAAGTATGCATTTTCCTTATAGGTACTAAACCAGGAATATTAAAAATAGAGACAAACTCCCTGCCTTAAGGCATGGGTGCAGCCTGGAGAGCTGTGAAAGGAGCCATAGAGGGGTAATGAGCACTGCACAATGCATTTCTGCAGTGCTGAGTGAGCCATCTGTAACCTGGGGAAGCTGCTCTGCAGCACACAGCCAGCTGCACTGACAACCAGATATGAATTTGCCTCTTACCAATTACTATTAATGGTCTGTTGACTCAAAAGCTCAGTAACTCATAAATAGCCTCATTAACAACTTGATAGCTGATTTTTATTAGGCAAAACACTGAAGCCCAAAGTCAAGAGGAAATACAAGCTGGTGCAGGGGGGGAATACACAGTGAGGAAGGAGATAACAGCAAGAACAAAACAGAAGATAAAGGAAATGGATATCTTGGATGTGTTGTGCTTCTTCATACTCACTATCAGATAATGGCATGATTAAAAGCTCAGTGTTTTTGGAATAATGAAAGTCTGGTAAAACCTGTAGAAGTATTTCAATAATTCTGCTCCTCAAAAATCTATCATTCTAAAATGGCACAAGTGAACCCCAAAAGCAGCCTAAAAAAAGACATTTGTGCTGCTTTTTTTTTTTTAAACTGTATTCAAAACAAAGTCAGGTTAATGGAAAAGCAGCACTCCAGCTCTTGTGGAACACACATAACATTATAAAGAAAACATTGATTTCAAAGGTCTTCAGGATGTGCAGAAGAAGCTGGAAACTGGGGCAAGCAGTGCCATAGACCAGTTAAGACAGAGTGGGGTTTGGAAGTTGCTACCAACTAAAAGCTTTGTCCCCCTGCAAGAGCAATTTAAGAATTTAAACATTATTGGAATAAAAAACTTCCTACAGCAACAGTTCAAATATCAGGGTTAAAATAAACAACAGTTCCTGAAAGGGGCACAGTTTAATTTGCATATGAATTGTGCATTTGGAAGAACACACCTGATAAAACACATTTACATCTCAAAGTCTACAGCTGTGCAGTGAGCTCCAGAATCTTGAGGAACTGGCAGAAAGGTAAAATCTGGAATTTATCCAGTTTCAGGGAAAACAGCTACTACTGGACCACATCATGGCAAATGCAGCTACAAGGACTGTGCTCCACAAATTGCAAAGGAGCTGGGAAATAAACTCACACCCCCTCATTTAACTACTCATTCTCCTAATACATTGGTACTACACCATTTCTAAATTAATTCTCTAAATTTTCTACAAAACACCTTGAACTTTTCAATTATAAGCACTAATCTGCAAACAGAGTCTTTAAGACAGCCAAAGTGCAGTTAGACTAATATCTGATAAAATGTGTATAACAGAAATATGACAATTTACAGAGGTGTGAAAAATGCCACTATGGAAAAAACTCTGAGTTGATTTTTCTTAGCTCAACTTTCAACCTGCCTACAGGCCTGATAGTGTTGTAAAAGAATTTATTCTGGAATAAGAGAGCAGCATAGTTTATGACAACAATCTACCTAAAAACTCATTAAAGTCTTTTCTCTTGGAGTGACATGCATTATCAGCAAAGATTAATCTGATGAGTCTTTAGGTGAGCTCCATTTTTAAAAATGCAATAACAGAGGGCTTTGTTGTCATCTGATGAAAATCAATTAGAGTAGGTAAGGCCACAAGGAAAACTAACATCACTCATCACCAGCCCCCCGGCAGCTGAAATGATTTGTCTTCCAAGCTTGGGTGATCAGGAGCTGTAGTAATATCACAGGGAAATTAATTTAGTTTCTATATTCTAGACCCACTTTCCTTGTTCTGGAGGTCCTATACACAAATTACTTTTAATCAAGGTTGATGTGTTATTAATACCAAGGAGGATCTCTGAAGAATCATTTTTTTTTCAATTGACTTGAGGCATTTTTCACCTGTGTTTGGTGTATAAACAGAAGGTGCTGGTGCCCCTTACCGGCCCGAGGCTCTGTCCAGCACCAGGCAGCGCACGGCGTGACGGAGGCAGTAGATCCCCCCAAACACAGCACACAGCCTGCAACAGGGAAACACAGGTCATTAGTGCAGCTCTGCTAATTGCAATCAGCCTGAGTGGTGAGCAGGGCAAAGCTCTGAGGTGTTGGGAACGCTGGTTTACTGACAGAAGCAAGATGCAGAGCTGTTGGAGAGCAGAGGAGGTCACGGAGCTGTCACAGGGCTGGAGCCAGGCTGGCAGAGCTGGGGGTGCTCACCTGGAGAGGAGAAGCTCCAGGCAGAGCTCAGAGCCCTGGCAGGGCCTGAAGAGGCTCCAGGAGAGCTGGAGAGGGACTGGGGACAAGGGGAACAGCCTTAAACTGAAGGAGGGTAGGTTTAGATTGGATATTTGGAAGACATCCCTCCCTGGGAGGGTGGGCAGGCCCTGGCACAGGTGCCCAGAGCAGCTGGGGCTGCCCCTGGATCCCTGGCAGTGCCCAAGGCCAGGCTGGACAGGGCTGGGAGCACCCTGGGACAGTGGAAGGTGTCCCTGCCATGGCAGGGGTGAAACTGGATGAGCTTTAAGGTCTCTTCAATCCAAACCAGTCTCTTATTCTGTGATTTTGAAGTGAAAGCATTTTGATTTCTCTTCACAGATGATAAACTTGAAAACTTTCACTTTGCAAACCTGCCTTCCAAGAATGGCACTATTCTGTCATTCTGATGCCAGATGAGCAGTTCCAGGACAGCAGTCCCACAACCCCTCTGACCTGCAGGACAGGGGCAGCCCAAGGAGCTGCCAGCACCACCATGGGACACCTGGAACACCCAGCTCCCTAAAAACACCTCTGCTCCTATGGAAAACCAGAGATTCATCCCAAAAACCCCAGCCTTGGCTGTTTGGAGGTTGTTGAAGATGCCACAAAGGTTAAACATCCACTGAAGAACTGAGAGAACCCAGAGCTATGGGTTTATTATCCCTAATGCTGCAATCCACAGCCTCCTGCCTGACAGCAGCTATCAGCATCTCAAACCAACTCAGAGGAGCTGATTTCATATCTTGCATTTAAGAATAGCACATTTAACTTAACTACAACTGGATTCCTTAGTTAAAAACATTAATTACAGTTTTCCTTCAACCACAGCCAGGGAGTTTTGATATATGCACTTTATTTTTCCGGCGTGCTTTGAAAGAAGTTTGCTGCTTGGCTGCACAAAAATGTGAATTATTTCTTTCCAAGAGTAGCCTGCTATCCAGGGGATGAGGGCATGACCAGTTTTCATAGGCCAGCAGAAAAGTTCTCCTTTAAAATGAAAATGGAAAGGAATTTTGATTGTGTTGCTGAACAATCACAAACAGCCAAAACACCTATTAGAACAGCCTAGCATGAAAAATGACACAGCTAGGAAGGACTTGCCAAAATTATTTAAATACAGAAACTGAAATATTCAACTAAATGGCACCCCAATAATTTAGAACAAAGTAAAATCATTGTGCTGGCATTACTTTCATACAATGGACTATTCAAGATGATTTGACTGCACTTGAAGTACAAGGCAACTCTTTGATAGCATTAACCCTAAATGACAGACATTTAAACTGATATTACTCTAATTAACTGGCGACTGCCTCCACCAATAATTCAAGTTTTGCTGAAAGATAGCAACAACACTGTACTCAGCTTCAACTCTGCCCTGCTGACATCAAATCATATTACAGCTAAATTAACAGTTGTGAAAATTTTTGGCCTGGTAGCCTTCCATCATCCACAGCCTTTAAATGCCATTTCAGACCCCATCAAGGCAGAAATCAGCAGTTGCAATTTTTAATACAGCTGTGGAACAATAGGACATATTAAAAGCTGCATTTTTGACAGCATATTCCCAGTGATTTATGAGTTTGTATTTAATTTGATTATTCTATTAATTTTACTGATTACTGATTCAGCTAATACAGTGAAGGTCACTTACAAAATAAATCTTCATTACATTTCACAGAAAGTAACTGCCTCCAACTAGTTGTTTTCTTTAATTAAACACTAATGTAACAAGAGAGAAAATAGGCTTCAGGGTTGCTGCATCTGTTGATACAAGAGGAGTTTACTGCTTTGATGTAATGCTCTGTGATATTAATTGAACAAAAATAGAATGTCTCTCCATCTGACATCTCGATTTCCAACACTGAGATACCACAAAAACACATTACAGACTTAGCCTTAGTTCACTCTGAAAGAATTTCAAAACTGTATCAAATAATTTTACACCAAAATCTAGTTTTTATTTCTAGCATGTAATTTGTCCTCTGCTTTCTACAATGCATGTTGTGATTAATTTAAAAATTGGCTAATTTTTAACTGTGCATTTTTTCTATAATAAAAACTACTTGCCTCTCTCCTTAAAGCTGAATACTCCATGTACAGCACTGCAAGCTTTAGAGAAAGATCAAAGAAAAACATGGCAAGTGCTGAGATAATGAATTGCTCTCTTTCAGTTTATTTTTACACACAGAGCAAGCTGTGACCTGGTTCTTATGTTAAAGTCTGTTTCCTGAAAGGCCCCTAGAACATCAGCCTTTCCTCCAATGTTGCTGTGTTCCAAAAACATTAACAGGTAGAGTTGACACAAATCAAATAAATAAAATAGCTACAGCTACAAAAAATGATGGTTTATCTTTCCAACACTTGGTTCCCATATCAAAGTCAAAACTTGGTGTGTGCATCCATCTGGGTAACACCAAAAATCCATCCCCCCAAAAAAACAGCACCCAAAAACTAATGAAGAAAATAATCTATGTCACCCTGAACTGTCCTGGCATTTGGAGAGCTATGGAAAGGAAAATATGTGACAGAAATGCTTAGGGAAGCAGATGAAGAGTCAAATATTTTGACTTTTTCCTGCAGGCTGTGTTCATTATTCCTGTGAAATTTGAAAAGGTCCTGTAGGATCAGAGAAGCAGCCTATGCTCTAAATCCATCAGCAACATGACAATTCTGCACCACTCACAAAGCTCTGCACTCCCCAGCAGCCCCCAGCTCACTCACACACAGCACTTGGAGCCTGCAGCCCCAGAAAAGAGAATTTCCTTCCCCAGATCTCCCTTCTGGAAAGCCAGGCTGGGACTGGGAATGCTGCAGGAAGAGGAGCTGGGGTACCAAACTGAACTTTAAAACTAAGAAATTGCTCCTTTTGGTTGTGTGGAGTTTAGACTGCATATACAGAAATATCCATTCATGAAACATTCCAGCAGTGAGCACTGCCAGGAAAACAGACAAGATAAAAACTGCTGGGCTTGGTTTGGGTTAGAGCACAAAGCTCCAGCTACTTATCCCTGACCCTACACAGACCCTCTCTCCATAATTACAAAATTGGGGTAATTTAACTCTATTTCATCAGTCTGGCAAGGGTTGGTGTTTATTGGTCATGGATTCTGAGCAACCACACTGCACTCAAGTACAACTATTTCAGGAGTTTTAACATTTGAGTTCCCATTATGTGATGTACAGGTTTTGAGGTTGGGGAAGTCACTGCTGCCTTTTACAGGCCCAAGATTCCAATTCCATTTCCCAAACTCAAATGTAAGAAGAGAATGCAATAAAAATCTTAATTTATCATATATTTCTATGTTCCTATACTTTAGCCTTGCTTTGTGCCAGTGTAGATTTCTTAGGGTGTTTCTGAACCTGAGGAAATTCTGTTGACAAAAAAGACCATGTTTAATCTGTCTTTTCATTTCAACTAGTAATTAGTAATTTAAACAACTGCAGTACCAGCAGCTTATTGCTGATAAAAGTGACTCTGTCACAAAATAAAAGTGCTGTTTCTTAAAATTAACCACATTATCAACCTAATTTTTTCAAGGATCTTGCAATTAACACTACTTCTTAGTGAATCAAGGTTAAGAGTCATTCTCTGGGATTCTAAACTCAAGAAACAGATGATTTCTATGAAGGTTAGGTGAGAAGCCACCAGGCAATGTGTTTAAGTGGCCTAGAAATTATGGTTAAAGCACTGTAGCAACTGTAAGAAATTGCCACAGAGCTGGAGAGGGAAAAAAGGAAAAGGAAACAGAATTGAGCTGTTTCTGTGCCGCTGGGAGGGCAGGGAAGAGCAGAGGCACCCCCAAGGCCCCTCTCTGGGGAGGTGCAAGGACCAAACCCCACGGACATTGCAGGAGAAGCTGCTCCTCAGCCAAGGTCACCCAGCTGCAGTTCCACAGCTCTGCCCCCCAGAGGGGCTGGGGGAGCAGGACTGCAGGGCAAGGCACAAAAGGCAGCACCAGCAGCAGTCACTGAACATCAGCTCATCTACAGAACCCATTTGTGTTCTCTGCCTCCAGAAAAGCCACAAATTCCAGTTCTCTTAACCCTCAATGAAATTCAAGGGCTATTTTACTAATTCTGTCATGTTTAGGAAGGTACCTTTCTCTGTCTACTGCTTTAATGAAAAAGGACTCTGCTAAATGCAATTTGCCTCCTCATCTCCGATTTGCTCCAGTAATAAACAATCCTGTCACTTGCACAGCTCTCCTGATAATGCTGCAAATATCCACATGTCTGAGCCAGAGTTCCCAGGGAGGCCCTGTAAGGCACAGCCTGCACATCCCCACACAACAGGGAGGAACTGCCTTGCTAAGGGACTGCTAAAGGTAATACCAAATATCACATCAAGATACATTTCCCTCCTGTCCGGTTTTCGGCTGTTTGGAGGGCCTGGAAAGGCCCGGGGTGGCCTTGGGGCAGCCGCGTATCAAAGGACGAGAAGAGGCTTCAGTTCTTTTCTCGGTCTCGGTGTTTATTAATTGTTTATCTAAAAGATTTTCTCTCAGCCCGACAGAGCTCTGCTCAGCAGCCAGCCATGAGCACACTCCCTGCCCTCCGGACAGTCACCTATCTTTATACCCAAAGTTACGTGTGCAATATTTATCATTTTTCCCCAATACCTTTCACCCTTATTGCCTGGTGCACTTTCAGTAATGACCAATCCCAAAGTGCCACCATCACCACAGAAGATGGAGGAGAAGAAGAAGAAGAAGGACAGGACAGGCCCCAATTCCTCCATCTTACTTCTCTAAACCCCCCTGTACAGAAATCCTAAACCCTGTGTTTCACTCTCTAATTAACTGATCCCTTCACCATTCACCCCGGTGAAACCCTCCTATCCTCATACAGGTGTCGTCTCCTGTGTGGGATCAAAGTCCAGCCACCAGACACTTCTGGAACATTCCAGGACTCCCGAGCCCCCCAAGGGTGCTCTCGGTGACACCTCAGTCCTGAGGTGCTGAGATCCCATATCCTCCTATTATCACCATTACCCTAATTATTAAACCCTGAAAAAGTCATCTCACAACAGCATTTTATTTTGTGCTTTTAGGTTCCAAATATGCTTTTAAAATGAACCAAGATGATCAAGAATGAGAGTAGGACACTAAGTCTGACCCCTCAATACAATTTCTTGACTGAAAACTTTTCCCTGCCTAGTTAGGGGTGGGAAATCAATACACTGACAGCATCCCCATGATTCAGGGCATCCCATGTGATGGATCCTCGTGGCTGAAGGCCTTCACCAGGTATAAACTCCTGCAGAACACAATTTCTAGTCAGAAAGAACAAGGAGCAGAACAGCTCTCACGCTAGCAAGTAATTTTTAAAACAAAGAATTGACAAACACTCAGAAGATAAAATCTAAAATGAGAAGGTATTCTCTAGTTTCATCCACTTAATGCGTTTTACAACAAAGGTTATTTCCAAATTAAAAGTCTTTTCCTGTCAAATTCTGAGAAATACTGTGGGCAAGGACACAAAAGCATTCCACAGCTGTATTAACGACAAGGCTCACTGATCTGTGAATAACCTGAAAAAAATGAAGATTATTGAGTTACTTTACCAATCTATCCATCCATCACAAGTGAACAGGTCTCAGAATGATGGATTATCTCACTTCCCTCATGTTTATCCCAAGAGTTTCTCCTTAGAGGGAAAAACAAACAACTGTTCCTACAAACAATCCTGCTAACTCTGCTTGCCCATTTTGCATTCATCTGCCAACAAAGTGAGAAGAAATATATCAAGTTTGTCTTTAAAGGCCAAACTACATTTGAAGTTTTATTATTTCCCTGAAATGCAAGTGAAAACAATTAAGAGGAAAGCAGCACTGCAGCTACTGGTACTATTCAGTATTTTAGTACAACTCAAGGAATAGTGATAAGTTGTCAGTAATTCCAATTACATGTTCTGATCCAAAGAAATTGAATAATGGTAAGTGATAAGAGATAAATATGAAAATTAAGTATTTTGAAATGGAGGACTGAACTCATATCTCACTATGATTTTTAAATCACCTGAGATTGTTTCACATGTGTTGACACTCAAATCTGTCACACCTGATTGCCACCAGGAATTCACATTGATTGAATTTCTCATTAATTTCTCATTAACATGCTAAATCATACAATTTACACACAGAAAAGTTCTGCATCTTGCTAACATGCAGAAACATAATACCCATGCTTAGATTCAGCTGAAAAACATGGTGTGCCCAATTTTTAATAAATTACTGCAGTCAGGTTTCCTGAAGTCCAGTCTTGATTTCAGACCACTAAAAACTTCCTAGATTGTAACAGGGACATAATTGGGAATTTTAAAGGACCTGAGACTACCCCAGAAGCTCTGACATCTGCAGCAGGTAATAGTGCACATGTAAAGGTAAAACTGACTATTCATTTTTAAGTATACACAGGAACCCTCAGAATCAATCACTCTATCCATCTTATCTCAGCCTGGCCTCTTAATCTTCCTGTAAATATGGCACTGAAAGAGATGGAACTGTCTTAATCAGATCTTTCCTCCATCACTAAATTACTGCTGTCACTGTCACAGAGACAGAAATTACAATTTCAGCCAGAATCTGTAGGAACTCCTACAAAGGGTGACACTGCCCACCAAATACACAATGGGAAAGCTCCAGGTCTGTTTATAGGAAATGTACATTATTAACCAACTTCCCATGAGAGTCAGGGACTCACCAACTCCTCTGGCCAAGCAGCCAAGGATTATTACAGCGACTTTAGACGGTCACTGTGGTGAGAGAAGGACGAGAATTTTGTTCTTTGATTAGAAGGCTTGATTTATTTATATAAGACATATAGTACATTATAACTATACTAAAAAGAAAAAGAAGAGAAGTTGCAGAGAGCTGCTCAGCAAAGAATAGAATAGAAAGAATGAATAACAAAGTTCTGTGTGCAGGGAATCTGTCCCTGAGCTGCTCCTGTGATTGGCCTTTAATGGTACACATGGAAGATGAGCCAATCACAGGGACACCTGCTACATTTCACAGCAGCTGATAACAATTGTTTACATTCTTCTTCTGGGGCTCTGCTTCCCAGAAGATGGACAAATGTGAAAGAAAAGATTTCTATGAAAAAATGTCTGTGACAAAGGATATTCCAGCACCTACTGCCATCTGTCAGCTTTTGGGTAATTGTGTCTTGGTTATCCAAAGAAGAGAGAACGTGTCCCATGGAACCTTTGTGATATGGCACAGGGGACAGTCACCAATTCCCTCTCAAAGTTCACATGGGGAAAAACTACTGCTTCTAGAAAGTCAATTCCATTTGCATGTCCATATTTGCATGAGTCCAGAGGAAAGGATCTGAAACCAAACTGAAGTGAAACTCTGCCTGCTCTGCCCCAGTTCAGTGTGTTCACAAAGCAAACAGCAGCAGATGTAAAAGCTTGTTTGGGTTTTCCTCAAGAATGAGATATTATTATATTCACTTGTACTTAACATCAGACTATTGCTACATCATTAGAAAGGAGAGTCAGAACAGTTTTGTATCAAAGGAAGCTGTTAAGGGCCAGTAAAGTTTTAGGTTTTTTTGTCAGCTCAGGAGAGCAGGAGGCTCCCAATGACCTTCCTTGTTCCACAACTCCAGCTATGGAGACAGAAACCTCCCATCTGTACCTCACCACACTGGGATGTACATTACAGCGATGTACAAGTTTCATTTTCTCTCCTAAACCATCCCTGCTTAAACCAATAAAGAAGGAAGAGGCTTCTGCTCGCTGGAGTGTCGTCAGCAGCTCCAAAAGGCTGTGGTGTTTATGCAGGACTCATTTGGGATGCAAGGATGTGACTTCCAAATGTCTTTGACTCATTCCCATCAATATGCATGTGTGCCATTTATAACAGTAGCCTTGATGAGAACACACAGTGTAACTGGCTGCAAGAAACGCTTAAGAGGTTTACATTAAAGCAGAATATAGAGCAGTGGTTAGAAATCACAGGCCAGGTGACACCTTCCCCTGATAAGCTGGTGATAAAAGCTGCAGCCTGTGATCTATAGGCTCTGCTGCTGCCTCCTCACTCCACAGCCCCAGCAGCATTCTTCACATACGGCTCACTCTGAGCAAGACACAATCCTGAGGGCACAACACCTTTAAAAATTGTGATTAATCTCACAAAATATTATGGTTGCCTCTTAAATTGTTCACTTAAAAAGAACAGATAATGTTTAAAAAGTTTTGTATTAGAATGTTTGCAATACAAACCTTTTAAGAGTGGAATTACTTTTTGGTTTGACAGATTAATTTGCTCCATCCAGTAAAATACCCTCTTTGTTGTAGAAGTTATACATTTTAGCAAAAAAACTCTAAAATGCAGCAACCAGTGATCTGAAATAGAAAGTTCAGACTGTCTGAAGAACTCCTGTCATCACAGAATGATTTTCTGATAAGAATATTTATAATACTTCTAGACACCTCTACTGCTAACTTGAAATATACTGCTGTTACAGATCAGAAAACTGCATGTGCTGGTTATTAAATAAAAAAATTAAGCCAAAGGGATTTTGAGAATATAAGAAAAATTACATGGATAAGAATCTACAGAGGAAAAAGCAAGCAAAATTTTAATTTTAATTATTAAATTTACTATTTCCCCCAGGTATTTGAAGCCAAGGAAGGTTGAACTGCCAAAATTGTACTACTTCAATGGCTCTGATAACATTGTGATTTATTAATCTCTGGTCACATACAGATACCTGGCCTCACATGAAATCCTAGAAAGACACAAAGACATCCATAAAATCCAGAAACACAAGTTCTGTTGCATGGCTGTATGCAGAGTAGTTACCTAACCCCAATTCTCACAAATTATCTGTCCAATCCCCTAATTACACAGGTCTGCACTTTAAATCTCCATATAAATACAGCTCAAGGAGCAGATGAAAGGTTCTGACAAAAGATGGTAGCAAATAACATTTCTATTCAATGGAGCACAATTATTCCAGAATGTTTCTATCAACACATAACTGCATCCATCCTTTACCCAGCCCAGCAGGACCAAGCTGCTAAGGCCATTCCTCTGGCAGTAATTTAGGGACTGCTCTGGAGAAGAGGAATGGAATCCATCACAGAGACAAACAGGAACACCCAACAGCCTGCTGTAAACCACAATTTCATAGTAGCACACATGTAAAAAGCAGAACTTGTCCAGCACCAAACAAAGCAGGTAAGACCCTGCACTGCTATTTAAGGGACTGATGTACAAATATATCACTCAGACAAACTGGCCTCACCAGGCAAAGCTGCTTTTTTTAAACAGAGCTAATGTTTACTTTAGACCTCCAGGTTACCACATTAAACCCACATTGAGCAGATGGAAAGGCTGCTTGCCAGCAAAAGCAAAGATGAAAAAAAAAACCCTCAGCCTTTTAAAAGGCAGTTGAACTGTTGGAAACAACTGAAATGAAAGCCACCCACCCTCTGCCCCCAAAAGCACCAAGCACCAGCTCTGTGCCAGAACCACGGGCAGGGACACCTCAGGAGCCAGGGCAGGGACTGCACTGCCACTGCCACTCAGGGGGATCTTGGGCTATCCTGGAATCCTGGGCTCTTTGGTTTTCTTGCTTTCCAAGGCTCAAGGAGTGGAGAACATGTGGCTGCTGTTTGGGATGTCAGAACGCAGCAGTGGCTCAGTGAGACAGAGCTGCATGGGATCTCCTCTGCTGTTCAGTTCATAGGAGCTGGAACCTTCAGTCTAGAGAGAGCTACAGAATAATGTCATGATTTCACAGCAACTGCCCTGTTTGTCTAGAGTCTGTGATGTAGAAAGGTTTGTTTCAAATGTAATTGTAAACTGGACACATGGCACTATTCTTCTCTTTCAGAACAACCCAGTTCATTATTAAATATATACCTGTGAATGGTAGATGAATTCTCAGCATTAATTAATAACACAAATTGACAACCTGGATCTTCCTGCAGCTTTAGGGAAAACTCACATACAAAATTTTTAACCTACTAAAATGCACAGTCACCCTTTTGGACAGATACCCCTGAGTCTCCTCTGTCAGATTTAAAAAGGGGCAGCTACATATGGGTTAAATGTTGGCTTTCTCATTTCCTAGCCCTTATTAACTTACAGCAGCTACTACAAGGTGCATTTGTAAAACAACGAAAAATGTTGGAAAGTGTCCTAGTGAGTGCCAGCCTTACATGACAAGGGGTTCCTGTTTGGGATGTGTGTGGGTGAGCGAGGCTTACCTGCAGAAGCACTGGGGGATCTCTCCCTGCCCATACAGAGGGAACAGGAACGGGGTGTTGCCGTAGCGGCCAAGGCACTGCAGGAATTTCTTTGTTGCCTGAAGCCCTTGCAGAGTGCTGCTGTCAGTCTCTGCCACCATTGCAATGGAGTGAAGGATGAAGTGCTGCAGGCTGGGGGTCAGCTTCCGTGTCTGCAGGAACTCAGCAAACGTGCTGGACTCGTGCTCTGAGGGAAAAGCACACGAGGCACTGAGCACACTCCAGCATCTGCACTTCAGCTCAGACAAGTGCTCTGGATTCCAGTCAACAAGAGCAAGTGAGTTTTTCAACAAAATCCTTACTGAAAATGGATCATACAATCAATGACAGTTAGATAAATACTCCCAGAAAGTGAGTGTTCAGAAAACAAATAGCACTCCATTAAAATATTTCAAAATATCACAAATTCACATTATGGGTCTCCAATGCCATCACCTATTCATTGCTAGACTTGATCTTACTCCATTTCCCAGGCCTGAGAGAAAAGTGACAAACTGTGGACTGAAATTCACTAAAGTGCCATGGGATGCTGTTCCTGTAAATGACCCAAAATATCAGCCCAGATTCCAGCCCCTCCAGAGCAGGGCTGCTGCACCCACACTGCCATGCCAGACTGGGTATCTGTGCTCAGAGCAGCCCCTCACACACTGCCACAAGCCAGAGATGAGAAGGGGCAATATTTATTTCAATTTGATCACTTGCTGGCAACAAACAAATGTGGATGAGACAGAGAGCAGAAAGGGATCAAGGACTCCATCTTCCCTTTAAAATAATATTATTGCTGGCACATTCTGAAATTCAAAAAAACACAAGTCTTCTGGGAGATGTTTAAAGCATGTTGGCATTGATACATCTCTGAAAAACTTTAGTCATCTTCATAACTGAAAGCTTTTTGCCAGGAAAAGATTGTATTTAAGCAATAGCAGGCTTCCATACCATTCAGAGATCTGCTCTTATTTCAGTCCTGGATAAATTCCTAACTTTTCAGAGCCCAATATTATCAAGCTATGTATTCTGTTCAAGATTCAACCACTGCTCTATTACAAATGTATCTTAATGCTCTTTGCACAGCCATGCACAAAGTCATAAAATGACAGGTTTTTTTTGTTTTATCATTCTAAAAAAATTCTCAAGTTTTCCTCACTTCAAACTTCTTATATAATTCCATGTTTTACAGAAAAAAGCTTTGAAAATTTCTTCACGCTCATGAACTCGTCCTATTAAAAGTCTGCCTTCCCACGAATGCAATGATCTCATCAAGAGCAATTTTAAATTTCTTAAGTTTTTACATTAGCCTAATCTGACTCAAAATATTCTCAATTACTTCTCAGGCTATTTTAAAATGTAGGAACAAAAACTGTTTAACTGTCTCTGCAAGTAAAATAAATCTAATGTTATTTAGGTACATGAATCAATGGATTCATTTAAAATTGATGTGGCATCTCCTTTTTTTTACTTAATAAATTTCCTAAATACCACCAATCTCCTCACTGTGTGCACCTCCATTTCTTCCAGCAGCAGCAAACTGAGATCACCTGTAATCAATAAACCACTTCAGCCTAATGAGTTTTTCCCCTTCAGGATTTTCTGGAGTTCATTACAAACTCTCCTTTTCTTAATCTCACCAGATCTCGATACCGACTGTTCTTCTCCTGCATGTGTTCAATAATTTTCTCTGATGTTCATACTCCTTATTCCTCACTATTTCTTTTTGACAGATTTTTTTCTCTTTGCCTTAATTTACTTTTAGACTGCAAGAACTGAGGACACCACTTCATTCTCTGTACCCTGAGGAGCACAAACCCAAAGCCCTTTCCTCCTGTTGAGCTGATTTCCCTCTTTGACCCACGGCTCGTTATTCTTCACACATTACAGCTCAAATCTCTTCTGATTTCCTCTCATCTAAATAAGCCAACACTTGATAAAAGCACTTTGAACTTGCCCTTTACAACTAAAGAGCATTAAATTACATTTACTTTCATAGTTAAAAAATTCCATTTTCTCCATTTCTGATTTGTTGTAAAGGTTTACCTAGTAATCCAAAAAAACAGATAGAAAATTCAGATACATCACATTCTTTTAAAAATACCTGGGGGAAGGGAGGAAAACACTTAAAAATGACAAAAAGCATTTTGCAACCTTGCTGTAATATATAATTTTGCTGTTCAAGAAAAATGTAAATAATAAATGATGTGGGAACTAGAAGAGCAAGTGCTTAAGTAGAAGAATTTAACACTGAAGTGAAAAGGTCACAAAAAGGTCAAAGCATACTTTAAAAATGAATCTGTAAAAATAAACCACGTGAAAACACAGGAGAGCTCTCAGAACTGTCCTCCCTGAAGGAAATCCTGAGCAGGGAGTGCCTTGTTCAATGAGACACTACCTTGGTATTCCTCAGGGTGCTGTTCATAGTCCAAACAAAATGTCAGAAATTTCATGAGCATTCTCTTCTCCACCATGGTCAGCTGTCTGCTGTTGAAGACATCTGCTCTAGAACAAGGCACCTGCAAAGTATTTTTAATCATTTCAGGTACTTTCCATACTCTGAATGTAAAAGCATCAAGCAACAACAGTCTGATAAAATAACAAATATTTCAAATTATTGTTTTCAATTACAGCTATTTTCTTATATATTTATTTCCCCTAATTTCTATTGTAGCTAAAGTTATACAATTTTCCACAATAAGAATATTCAAAAATCTTTTTTGAAAGATTTGAAAATTGAAGAATTTCACTTGCATCTCTAATTGGAGAGATAATCACTTGAGTTTGTATTCACTGTGCCAATATCTCCTGTTGCCATTATCACACTGATTTCTATTGTACGTAACAAAGACAAATCAAGTCCATGTCAGACTAAAACCTAAATCTTTGAATTTTGAAATCTTTAAAACCTAAAATCTTTGAATCTTCAAGAATTATCTGCCAATCAGTCATGGCCTAAACATTTAGCCTGAGGTTAAGATTTATGTCAATGAGCTGGACTGCACAACCTTATTTTAGCTTGGTTTGATTTTATTTTCATATTTCTAGATAACACATACAAAAAATTTTTTCTTCCAGAAATTAAATTGGAATCATAATTAATGAAAAAAACATTCAAAAAACCAATTGCAAGCTTCTTGACTTTGAGGAGCTGAGATGCAACACAAACACGAGTTCCTGTACCTGCTCCACTCTGCCCTGGCGGAAGGCGAGAACCCGCGTGGCGTTTTTGAACTCGGCGTATCTGCTCACGTTGGACTTGATGAGGAGGTCAATGAACAGGCCCCGGGAGTAGAGCAGCTGCACAGGAGCAGAAAGGAACTGCTGGGTGAAGAGGATCAGTGAAGCACCCAACAAAATCCTCACCAGCTGCTCCCCAAACCCCCTGAACCAAGAGGCGCCTTTTCCACAGGTCAATTCCATGACTCCCAAGCTAAAATTGAGTCATATATAATTTAATTATCTTTCTAGAAGCTGCAAATATGAAATACAGAAGGGCCAGAAATGTGACTATGAACTGAAAATGTTTGTCTGGATTGAAAAGTCTCATGGTCCTGAGGAACAGCCTTTGCAAGAGCACCCAGGGACTTTCTGGGTGAAGGTTTCCTGGGCCACCCACAGGACACTGCAGGGCAGCTGATGCTCCCCTGCCAGGGAAAGCCCAGCACAAACTCCCGGCCCTGCCCTGCTGACACTCTTGGGGCTGAATTTCTGGGATTTGCTGCAGTTAACACAAAGTCCCACTGAGTAAAAAAAGGATACAAAACAGCATTATCTGCTTAACCACCACCCACTGACTGGTGCTCAAGATGTCATTGTAAGGATGCTTGGAGTGGGATTCACATCTGGAACATGAAATTTGCAATAATGATTTCACAGTGTCTTCACAAAGAATTGAATGAATTAGTGAAGAGAGTTTCTTTTTTGGTTTCCAAAGGTTTGAAAAACCTTTTTAGGCACAATATGTAAAGTGAAGCATTCAACTTGGAAAAACTTCCCTGTGCTGTAAAAAACATTTTTTATCTTTTTAAAAAGATAGAGCAATCTATCTTTTTAAAAAGATTAAAAAAAAGCATGCAGATTGCTCTTTCTTGTTTAAAAATACAAGTTTTTAATGGCACTATTTAAAATGAGACATTTTGCTGGTAATACCCAAGTGCTATACTCCATGACATTTATTTCAAGGCAATATTTCTGAGCTGTGTTTTTTGATCTCTTTGGTTATAAAACACTTAAGGTCACGTATTAAATAACTCATGTTTGTTTTAGTGCTAACAATTCTTACTTCTCAAGAGTGGCTATTTTCCCTCAAAGGTGCTTTAAAACAAATGTCAGCATTTTAAGCAAAGCAAATGCACTTACACAAAATAAAGTCATTCAGTTCCTACCTTAGAAACCAAATCAATGTTAAACCTTCTGCCTTCTCTAACAATTTGGGAATAGGTGATTTTCTTTGGTTCTTGGGCAGCATTTTCAGAGGGTGCAGTTTCTGTCTTTGCCGGTTGCGGAGCGGAGTCGCCGTCGGCCGTGCTGGGAGCGGCTCCAGGGCCAGGGGCTGCTCCTGCCCCGTCCCCTGCAGCTGCCCAGGCTGCCTCAGAGCATCCCTGGAGCTCCTCTCCAGACCCTGGGGAAACCTCTGCTGCTGCAGGACTCTGCTGTGATCCCACAGCAATCCCCATCTCTGCAGGACTCTGCTGTGATCCCAGAGCAATCCCCATCTCTGCAGGACTCTGCTGTGATCCCAGAGCAATCCCCATCTCTGCAGGACTCTGCTGTGATCCCAGAGCAATCCCCATCTCTGCAGGACTCTCCTGTGATCCCAGAGCAATCCCCATCTCTGCTGGACTCCCCTGTGATCCCAGAGCAATCCCCATCTCTGCAGGACTCTGCTGTGATCCCAGAGCAATCCCCATCTCTGCAGGGCTCTCCTGTGATCCCAGAGCAATCCCCATCTCTGCAGGACTCTCCTGTGACCCCACAGCAATCCCCATCTCTGCTGGACTCTCCTGTGATCCCAATGGAATCCCCATCTCTGCTGGACTCTCCTCCTGGGGCCCTGGGGACTCCCCCTGGGCAGCAAGGGCTCCAAGCACACGCAGCTTTGGCAGAGCACCAGCTTCTTCAACACCTTCAGCTGAATCCTGACTGATTAAAAACACAGAAGGGAAAAAGAGAGGGGAAAAGTTTTTTTGAAGAGTCTTAAAAACTTGTTTAAATTTTGAGTCAGTGCCAGAGCAGAAACCTCAAGCATTTCTAGGAAAAGCATTAGAATTTCTTTATCCTGGCCCATTCAGGTATTCCACCCACTAACAAACTCTGGTTCTTTGGCTGCAAAGCTAGAATTCAAGAGACTATTTTTATTGAGGACAAAAAACACCAACAAAAATTTGAGTTTTTACTTTACATATACTGAAAAGATAGAAGGATTTCAAAATGAAAATCAAGGCATTCATGGTGAAACAATACACAGCTACATAAACAACAGAAATGGACTATTTTGCAATAAAAACGGTAACTTGATCAGGTGTTCCCTGTGGATTAAAACCCATGAAATTGAAAAGCAAATATGCATTAAGGTCATTAAGCTGAGATACTGTCCTGAAGAAAACAGACAAGCTTTACACAACAAGCAGCCATGATCTAGCAGGGCCATTGAGAACCAGACCCAAAGCTTCAGCAAAACTTCCAAACTCCTGTTTTCACTCTGCCCTTGCATTCCAATGAGCTGTGCAAGCAGCAGTGCTCTTATGCAAGTGCTCCAAATCCATGCACAGGGCATGAAGGCAGCAGCCACAGCAGGGACATGCACACAGAACATTCACCCTGCACACTTCATTTCCTGTCCACAACTGTGGGATCTCAGCACCTCAGGACTGAGGTGTCACCGAGACCACCCTTGAGGGGCTCGGGAGTCCTGGAATGTTCCAGAAGTGTCTGGTGGCTGGACTTTGATCCTACACAGGAGACGACACCTGTATGAGGATAGGAGGATTTCATCGGGGTGAATGGTGAAGGGATTGGTTAATTAGAGGGTGAGACACAGGGTTTAGGATTTCTGTACAGGGGGGTTTAGAGAAGTAAGATGGAGGAATTGGGGCCTGTCCTGTCCTTCTTCTTCTTCTTCTTCTTCTCCTTCTCCTCCATCTTCTGTGGTGATGGTGGCACTTTGAGATTGGTTGTTACTAAAAGTGCACCGGGCAATAAGGGTGAAAGGTATTGGGGAAAAATGATAAATATTGTACACGTAACCATGGGTATAAAGATAGGTGACTGTCCGGAGGGCAGGGAGTGTGCTCATGGCTGGCTGCTGAGCAGAGCTCTGTCGGGCCGAGAGAAAATCTTTTAGATAAACAATTAATAAACACCGAGACCGAGAAAAGAACTGAAGCCTCTTCTCGTCCTTTGATACGCGGCTGCCCCAAGGCCACCCCGGGCCTTTCCAGGCCCTCCAAACAGCCGAAAACCGGACACACAACATTTCTTTAAAATTCCCCTCATAAAGCAGCCCTCTACTTTTAATCTCATCTTCTTGTTTTATGCTGAACTTCAGGGACACCTCCCTGAGAAAGCAGGACTTTTGAACTTGGTTTAGTTTACACTACCACTGAGATGAATCAAAGCAGTGTCACTGCAAGTGAAAGGAGTTCAGCAATAATTCCAAACTATCTTTTTATCTTTCTACCACAAGCCATTAATGCACTGAATAAACTATTTAATCTTGCCTGGAAACTAATGAACTATGATTTTAAAGGTGACCTGCAAACAGAGAATTAACAGGATGGTTAAAATTCCCAGAACAGCAAGGAATTACTCAGCACCAACACCAAAATGCTCCCTCACACACCTGCAGATGGAAGCAGGATTTCTGTTCAAAAAGGAACAAAAACCTGGGATCCTTTAAAAATTGCTCCTCATTTATGAACTGGTGGAGCTCACATGGACTCAGGAAAAGTTTGGAAGTGATCTCCCAGCTTGGGCACAGTCACCAGGAAGCACTTAGCTCATGACTGGGTAAAATATTGCCCTGGGAAACGCAGGAACTGCTCTAAGGAAGCACTAATGAGAGAAGGCTGTTTCTGTACATTAATTATGTCTTTTTGCTTCAGATTGCCAGCATTAAGTAACTATAAAATATCAAAGAGAGATAAGTACTTTGTCAAATGTTGTTCAAAAAAGCAATCTCTGCTACAAATGAAAATGAAAGTCCATTAAATTTTGGGGTTCTATTTGGATTTTGGGTTTTTTTTAGGATTTTGGAACACAGTGTTTGTGAGAAGTGCAGAAGCTCTTACCAGTAATTCAGTAACTAAAATGAAGCTTTTATTTAACTCATCCTTTATAAAACTTTATAAAACAAAATTTCAGAATAAGGTTTTCTTTCTAACTTCTCCCAATCTCAATGAACAGTTAATCTTATTTTAAACATACTTGATTATTACTTTTTAAAATGAAAATAAACTTGGATTCATATCATAATACACTCTATTTTTCTATATCACTCTGAGAAGCAGTAACAGAAATATTTACATATTTTAAATCTCTATTCACTGCCCATTAAAGAACAGGTAAATCTCCACGATTTGCAGCTCTACAGTTTTTATAATGAGAGCCCAAAAACTGTATATAATCTAAATTCATGACATCCTTCCTATAGGACCAAATATCCCTGAATAATGTAAGAACTGTCTATAAAAATGACTCAAATTGAACTTCTGTACAGACAATTCTTCTCCTAATTCAGAAAAATATAATACATCTGCAGACAAATTGTTGTGTAAATTTAGAATATTATCTTCCACCATTCATCAATTAATGGTACTAACAAAGGAATATCTTAAAATGAATGTGTCTTATTAATGCCTTGTAACAGCAACCCCTTCAGATAGGTCAAATGAAAAATTGCCAACCAGCTGGTTAATTTATTCAGCACAGGTGTTCACTATTTATTTTTCAGCCATTTGCCTTTTTTCAATCCAGCTTGTTGTAGACACAGTATTCTTTCCCTTTGATGGATGCACTTTGTTCTGAGGCCATTCATTTCAGATTTGCACTGTGTATATTATACTGCTACCCAGCTGTTTATTCTTTCAAAATAAATGTTTCATGGTTACTTCATAGGAGTTAAAAAGTTAAGCAAAAACAACAGAATCTAGGCAGAACATGTAAATTGTCAGAAACACAGTAATTGACTCTCAGAAAGTTTCAAGTTCTTTTGGAGAACTTTTTCTTTGCCAGGTTTATTAATTTATCCTTGTTCCCTGGGAGAAATGGGGTTTTTTTGGTGATGACCAGGACAGACAGCACTGTACTGAGCTAAGCTGAATGCTTAAAAGCTTAATTTTACCCAAGTATAATCTCACCTCTAAGTGTGAAATCTCAGTGCCAGGGGACTCATTTGGGAGCCAGCTATCACTCAGAAATTACACACAAAGTTAAAAAACTACAAAACCTTTCCATCTGATTTAATCCTGGTTCTGAACATTATTTATTATGACAACAGGATGACAATTACAATATCCAAGTGCCATTGCTTTAAAATAAGCATTGCATTTTCTCTGCAATCCAGTCAAGCACCATTACTGTGCAGCACTGAACCTTGGAAGAGTCTCAGTCTGTGACCTTCACATTGTATTTATGTAATTCACACCTTTTTTCCCCTACTTATGGTGTTTACAGACAGAAATCTGTATTTCTTTATGAGTATGTGTCAGCATTTCATTTAGCTACCCATGGTACTTTCTAAGGGATTCAAGGTTAAGTTTACAGAACTATCTCAAAGAATTTCCTCTCAGGAATTCTGGAGAATGTTCAGTTCAGTAAAAAATCCAGAAGAGAAAAAATAATAAATAAATAAATACACAGTTCAGTTAGTTAAATTTATACTCAGTGGATTTAACTTCAGTAAGTTAAATTCATTGCACATAAAAAGGACAAAGGGAAATATTGCTTTATCATTTCACCACAAGCATTTCACAGTTACAGTACTGCTGCCCATCTGTGTTGTTGTTCTTTTGTATGTGGTTCATTTTACATGGATTTAGGGGTTTCATTTTTGGTAATGAGAACAACAGCTTTTAGGCAAATTAAGAATGGAAAAATTTAATTGATGGCAGTGCACAGCTGCCTACTACTACCAATATCTAAACACAACACTTGTGTTTTCTGCTCAGAAGTAAATCACAAACTCACAAAGTTGGCCAGCAAATTACACTGCACCCAGAGATGCCATTTAGGATCAGGTTGTTTCAGTGAATTGATTTCAACAAAGCACAAGGACATGAGAACATTTCAGAGGCCAGGGTTGCATTTTGAGACTGTGTAATATGGCAGCCTGGTGAAACCCTTCAAACCAAAGCACAATGTGATCATTTACTCTGGGCATGCAAAATTGCTCATGAATTTCTACTTTTCTACTTACTCTCCAAAACAGAAATCTTCTACATGTTGAATAGTTTTATCCTTGCTGCTAAGAGGAATTGCTTCTTCATCCTCAAGGATCAGTTTTCTCCAGTCCTCACATTCATCACTGAGATCTGCCTTTTGCTTAAAAGAACAAGTATGAAATTACATATTGTACTGTGCAAGCTGTTCTTGAACTATAAATCTCTCTAGACACAAATAATATGTACCATCTAATAATAGAAGGGAAAAATAAACCCTGATAACTGTCCTAATGTTTTTTTTCTATTAATGTTTTTGAGTTAAAACACTTGGAGCTGATTACTTTATCACACCAAGCCAACATTTGCACTACAGCACTGGCTCTATCAATCTGAAATAAAGTGTTAAATGAAATAAAGGCTTCAGTAGAGAGCTGAATGTAACTTGGAATGCAATCTCCTAAAAGACAGGTTTGCCACAGCCAGGGTAGTTCCAGATTCTGTGACAAAACCCTTGGAATGGAAACCATATGGAAAACCCTGGTGATCTGGGGGATTGTATGAATCTGTGTAGGAATCCCTAAATCATACAACAGCTCACAGAACATGAAGCTGTGGCACTGAGCAAGTGCCCTGCTGATGCCAGGAGGCAGCACAGTGTAAAAGCAGGGTGAGACTGAGCTGAGGAACTTCCATCTTCTCCAGCCCACAGGCTCTGAGCATTCTGTAAATAACAGAGCAGCCCCTGCTAATCCAGCCCTGGGGCTCCAGCTCCTGAATAAATCTGGATGATCTCTAGGGGACTGCCATGAATCAGATAAACTTTGGTCATTGAAAAATCCACTATCAGCATTCATCTTTTTGTCCTGGTTCCAGGACATTTCAATGGGAGGATCCAGCACCCACTTCTCTGCCTGTAAGGAAGAATCAGCTGAATACAAACGAGACAAACAAAAGGGCTGAAACAGAGAGAGGAAAATAATCCAAGAGGGAATGGAGAAGACCAGATGATCCTAAAGGAACTGAAACAATGGTGTAGCTGCTTCTCTTTAAGCTCAAGAAGGCAGAAGTGTGGCTGAGCAGCAGGCTGGCCTCAGTCACACTGACAAGGCAGCACAGCAGAGCCCACACTGCCAGGCCAGATGGGTGAGGCTCAAGCAGCAAAGCTGGGAACCACAAACCTCTTTCATCTGTGAGATCACCAAAGAGCAAAAGCAGGGAGGTGATCTGTCTTGAAATAAATCATGCAAACAACAGAGATTCAATGGTAAGGAGGCCTAAAAGAAACAATTTGGGAAATTTTTACCTGATTTTCTTTAATCCAAGATAATAATCCTGAAAAACTAAAGCTGGCCCAGTTTCCACCATAGTAATTTCTCCTGTAAAGAAAAAACAAAAGGAAAACCTGTTGGACAGGTAAAACAACTTGCCCAGATTTAAAGAAAAAAAAAAAACAACCAAGTGTGATACATTCAAAACATTTTACATGGCAAGATTTTTCAGATGCAGAATAGATAAAAATTAGTATTTTGCAAAATTTCCATTTTCCTCCTTCCATGCATCTGTGACCAAGCACACTACAGCCCAAAATCAAATTATTTGCAGGGTAAATGGATAATGCTGACAACAACACATGTGATGGTGTGAAGAAAAGGAAAATAGAGATAATACTGCTTTTTGCCCAAGACTGGCTCTCTTATCCATGATGCCAAATACAGGACAGTGCAGTTTATTGTTTATCTACTGCTTACACAACAGATTTTGACAGTGAAGCTGCTCTGGCAAAACACTCACTGAACTGCATGTACTGCAGGTGGAGCCAAAGGAACTGATTTGTACAAAATGATCATCCCTCCCTGAGCACTTCCCAGTTTCTATTTGCCACCTTCTTGCTTGCAAAAAGATTATTTACTGCTTTTAAATCACAGAAAATTAATAGTTCTGCTGTTAAGCAAAGAAAGTCTCCGCTCTCTCTTTTTAAAATTTCTCTACCAATATTTCTCTAAACATCTGTTGGATTAGTTGGCTTTTGTTGTCAGATGGCATAGCACATCTTAAATACTTAACAACTCTGAGAAGAAAAATAATAAGAGTAATTACATTTTTAAAAGTCACCAATTCTTGCAAAATTAAATTATTTCAGGATTTAACTCTGTTTTCTGGCAATGTGTACTGGCACTTCAGAAGCCTCAAAGATACCAAAAATACCCTCCAGAACAGATAGCTATAGGGAGGAAGATAGGGTTTGCATTTTAAAGAATAATGTGAAGGCTGTTAAATCAATCTTATCATAACCTCCTCCACTTTTAAATTGTAGAGATCAGTGTGATACCAGTGAAAAGCTAAATTCAGGTTAGATTCTCCTGCCTGGATTGCCAATGGGCTGCTTTTGACAGGGCTGATCTGCACTGACAGAGCCTTCCCAGGAGTGTCAGCCCCGCTCAGCACCAGGGGCTCTGCTCTGCACCTCGCTGCTTACTGAGCATATGAAGGACAGATGTCTGCTGAGCACCCCTAATTGCTGCTGACTACAAACTGACCTAAAAAAGTCTTTCAGCTCCTGCAAGGCAATAGTGAAGAACATAAATGGGACATCTTTTGCAAAGACAACAGAATGCAGCATTCACTGAATGAATAAAGGTGGCTCCAAGAAGGGATGGTGGTGGT
Organism: Zonotrichia albicollis; assembly: GCF_047830755.1. NCBI lineage: Eukaryota > Metazoa > Chordata > Aves > Passeriformes > Passerellidae > Zonotrichia > Zonotrichia albicollis. The sequence continues at coordinate 16,843,875 of NC_133832.1, forward strand.
GCAGGCCCTGCCCTGCACAGTGGTCAGCACTGGGCAGCACAGTACCCATCCTGCTGCAGATTGGCACCACACAGAACTCAAAGCAATGGGGATGAAATCTGAGCAGCACAGCTCCTCCTGCAGATGGGTAACACACAGAACACAGCAATGGGGATGAAATCTGAGCAGCACAGCTCCTCCTGCAGGTGGGTAACACACAGAGCACAGCAATGGGGATTAAATCCATGCCCTGAGCAGCACAGCTCCTCCTGCAGATGGATACACGCAGAACACAAAGCAATGGGGATGAAATCTGAACAGCACAGCTCCTCCTGCAGGTGGGTAACACCCAGAACTGAAAGCAATGGGGATTAAATCCATGCACTCAGCAGCACAGCTCCTCTGCAGATGGGTAACACCCAGAACACAGCAATGGGGATTCAATCCATGCCCTGAGCAGCACAGCTCCTCCTGCAGATGGATACACCCAGAACACAGCAATGGGGATTAAATCCATGCACTCAGCAGCACAGCTCCTGCTGCAGATGGGTAACACCCAGAGCACAGCAATGGGGATTAAATCCATGCACAGTGGGCAGCACAGCTCCTGCTGCAGGTGGGTAACACACAGAATTGAAAGCAATAGGGATTAAATCTATGCCCTGGGCAGCACAGCTCCTGCTGCAGATTGGTAACACCCAGAACACAGCAATGGGGATTCAATCTGAGCAGCACAGCTCCTGCTGCAGGTGGGTAACACACAGAATTGAAAGCAATAGGGATTAAATCCATGCCCTGAACAGCACAGCTCCTCCTGCAGATGGGTAACACACAGAATTGAAAGCAATAGGGATTAAATCCATGCCCTGAACAGCACAGCTCCTCCTGCAGATGCTCCCAAGCAGGAGCTCCAATCCTCTGGACCAGGAGCTCACCCTGACTCTGTGTGACTGACATGGGGAGTTCCACAGCTATTCCTGTGTGGTACCACACAGACCCCAAAGCAATGGGGATTCAATCTACAAAATGCCCAACTCTGTCAAATGTCAGTCTGTAAAAGACACTGACAGTTGCATGTGATGGTAACTTCAAGCTTTGTTTAAGCTGTCAATGGTGCAAGGTAATTTTTTCAGGTTTCTTCAGATTCTACAGAATAAAAAATTCAATATCCATGTATTACTATCATTTCAGGGATTTCCAAAAACCATGAAGATTTCTTTTTAAGGAAATGTGCTGCTCAGGTTGCAAGTTTCTTGAATTTGGAATACAATATACAGCTGCTGGAGCAAGCAATGCCATGATGACAGAAATCCCAGAAAAAATCTGCCTAAAATTAGCAGTGGGTTTCTTGATTCTCCACCTATATTAAGTTCATGCATATTTTGACTATTTAAAGTTAGAACTTTCAGTAAGAGAAATTAACAATATTTTCACAGAAAGTTACAAAAGTTTGTTTGTGAGCTGTCAGACATCTTTGATGTGAATATTCAGCTTGGTTTTCCTTTGAAATTATTTGTTTTACCCAGTGTTGAGGCAACTTAAAGGGTTCAACAAAGCACTGCATGACCCTGCTGTGGAGCTCCATCCATCCTGAGGAGCTGGCACAGCCCTCTCCAAAGGAAAAGGAGCCACAGCTGTCCCTGCTTGCCTGGTGTCTGAGCACCCTTCCCAAGCTCTGTGATGCCACCTCAAATATTCATCTCCTCAAGTAGCAACTTCCAGATTTTTTTTTATCCTGGAATTTTAATTAGTTTCCCTGCACTAAATGATGAATCAGGATTGCTTAATTTTCTCATCTGAAAACACTAGAGAAGGAAGACAGAGCAGACATGATTACTGACATAATGAGCCAAGTTTATAGCAAGTCTTGAAGAGGAATTCTGAGAAGAGCTGACTAATGGTTTTACAATTAGGACTCCTTTGTAACCAAATATTTCTGTTAGAATTGCCCTGAAGATGAACTGAGGAATTCCTTTAAGTACTGGTCAAGATCAAAGCCTAATTAAAGCGAAAATATTGTCCCAAATCTCCAGGCCAAAGCTCCCCTCTTCTCTCGCTATATTAGCAAACTACAAAGAGGGATATTCTCTCCCTTTTTTAGGGTTATAACCCAATTATTCCCTAACTAAGAACAGGAATCATTTTGAAGGTGCAACAGCACAGGTGGAAAATACTTTTTCTACCAAGTTAGAGCACAGATGTTTTCCTTCCCTACCATACATTAGTTCCTAAATTATATTTGCTCAGCTCCTCCCATGTTACCTGCATTTCACCTGAATTACAACACTGCTCCTTTCCCTTAATAATTTTCACATCTCTAACCGGCAGTTCAGAGCTAACAGCAGAAAAAGTTTTGCAAACTTTTGGAAATGTAACTAAAGTACAATTTTACCTCTGCAAGTACCTTGTCTCTTCTCCTATGTTACCTTTTCACTTCAGTTACCAGGACTGAAATAATTGGCAAATTCCAATCTGGACCACTGAAATCACAATTTGTTTCTGACTGATTACCAATCTGAATCTGAATGAAGGAAATATCTCACGTGCCCCCAGGGTGCCACCCAGAGCTGCTGATGCCTCAGGATTTCCCCAGAGCTGCCTCAGTGTGACTGTGCTGCCTCTGATCTTGCAGAAGGAAGTCCTGAGCCATCAGAGCAGCTGTCCTTTGCTCAGGAACTTACTGCCACATCGATTTTAAGGATCTGAACACAAAAGGATTTGTGTTTCAAACCCATGAAGTTTCCTGTGGCACCCACTGGTGCTCAGGCAGATGTGTTAGAGATTGCCAGGCTGGCCAGGGATGGGCTTTAGGAGCTGCCTGGCTCCCCAGAGCAGGGATTTAACCCAAACAGCTCCTGAGACCCTCCAGGCCAGCAATAGGGGGGGTGATGGTGGCAGTGATTGTGCCACATCACATTATACCCAGGGATATGGACATGACCCAAGGGAACCACCATGGCCCAGCTGAGAGCATGGTTTACTCTCTAACACCTGTGCTGTGAGATTGTATCCTCAACCAAAATAAACAGAAAAAAGACTTGTTCAAAAAAGCTCAAAAGATACCAGAATTAACAATTTTTTGCCTAGTTTTCCTTATTGAAATGAAATAATTTCTTTGTTTTTCTTGCAAGAAATTGACCTGCTTAGAGCAGCACCTGTTTTGCTCTCTGGCTGCTGTACTCCCACAGCTCCCTCATTTCACAGCAGTTAAAGATCCAAAAGAGACATGTATGAACACACAGGGTCTATTACAGAATATATTTTACAAGTTCTGAAAAAAAAAAGTGAGAGAAATTGTTTAGCAGGACGTGGAACAAATTACAACCAGAGACCTTGGGCTGGGGAGGTACAGCAATAAGGCCCAGCACAGTTTTGGATGCTCAAATAGAAAATTTTGGACATAAGGAACACTCAAGTGCTCTACAGGCAAAGTGTAGTCACAAAATAGGAAAGGTAACAGGTGTCAAGAAGCAGAACAAGCCCAGTTTGCTCTACTTCTCCCAGAAGTTAAAATTCTGCATCTTGACCCTCCTTTGCCTTTGAATTCAATTCTGTGTGGAAAGATAAATAAGCCAATGAGGAAGAATGCAGACAATAAAATTGCAGCATAAAAATGTATTTCAGATGCTGAATATCAAATACAAAATGTAGCTAAACATGCCTCACCCCTAACTGCCCCATCCCCAGTAACCAAACTGGGGCATCACTACAGATACAGAATAAAAATAAACAAAGGACCAAAAGCAGAAACCTGACAAAGTGGTCAGGAGAAAATCTCCTGCATGTGCACAATTAGTACAGGAAGCATATTCACTTCAAGTAATCCACTTTTAGTCTTGATCTACCTTTCTCCAGCAGCTTCAAATTTAAACTAAGTGCCAATCTCCACATTTTAAATTGCAAATTACTTTTCTAAATCATTTAACAAATATCCTTGAAATTTCACATGTCAACAGCTCATTAATATCTACAGCAAATGTAGCTCTCTGAGAAGAAGCACAGATTTTATGTTTATTGAGACAGATAGCTGGCACAGAGAAATAGAGCTCCTTCAATTACTAGTTGGCAGAAGCTAACTTCAGTTTAAAATCAGTCTACAGCAATTTATGGCAACACTGCAGTGAAGTGACTATTTTGAATAAGATTAGCTACTGCTGATGGCAATGCTTGGACAGTGTTTATAAATCAAACTCAGAACTCAGTATTTTATAATAGGCCACTCCAGAACTATCTCCCATAATCACCTATGCAGTATATTATGATAAATGCAAACATGGCTGGAGATTAAAAGTAATAAAACAAGGTACACAAGGTAATGAGAGCAGGTAAACTATAAACAAAGACTTTATGCATATATGTGAGCAGTACCTGGTGCCTGACTTAACTCAGGCCTTTGTTCCCTGCAAAGATTAATCAATCAAAGTAGCACATCTAACACAGCTATTTCAGTAACCCCAAACCTCATTTCTTTAGGAGAAAAAATTTAATTAATAATTCTGATCATTAATGAAGGGAACTATTTACTTTGTTAAAAGGTAATATTCATCATAGCCAAAAACAGGCATGGGCAACAGAAATCAAAGTTCCAGTGGCCAATACTATCACAGACTTTGTAAACAAAAAAGTGAAACAACACAAGTCATTCTCATCAAGAGAATGGGATAATTCCTGTCAGGAATGAGAACCAAGGCACTAAACCTGCAGCCAGTGCTGCCTGGAGCAAAGCAGGAGCCATCACAGCATCCTCCACCACAGCACTCATGCTCCAAATCCCTGAGCCAGCGACAAAAACTGCCTGCTCTATTGATGGAAATACCAGCCCCAAAACAAGGCAGAGACAGAAACATAACATTACTTGTGCCAGAGGAGCAGACAGGAGTGCTGCCCACGCTGCCAGAGCCACAGCAAGCCCTGCAGTCAGTGCAGCCCACAAGGGGAAGGGACAGGAGGAACTTACGAATCCACGTGCAGAACTCTCTGGCCACTCCTGGCACACGCTGCTGCAATGATGGACTCGGGCAGCCCTGCAATGACACAGGCAGCTTTCAGAACTCACCATGCAGTGATCTGCTAGAAATTGCAATAATGGTACAACTTGGTCAGAAGCAGGCAACTCAAACAAAAGAAATTTTACAATGTGAGTCACTGAAATTTTTAGCCTCATGCTACTAAAATAATGAACACTATTCTGTGCTCTTGAACATTTTGCTGACCCTCTTAAATGCAACTTTATTTTTTTTTTTAGTAATTGTATGGCACATCCCACTTGCAAACCCTGCAGAGTTAAAGCTTGGCACCAGCATCTGCTCTCATAACCACACTGAGCAATTGCCAGCACAATGACACCCAAAGCTCAGTGGGGTGCTCTGTACCCACATCCTTGGTAACACTCACAGGTATTACCTGAGGGCATTTCTGTTCACTTCAAAGTGAACAAAAGGACTGATTGTCTTTAAGAGTGGTATCCCTATCCAAATCACCCACATTTACAATTACACTCTACCAAATCAGTATGTTTTCACTATATCTAGAAAAAACAAAAGGCTGTGATAGCTCTGCCAGCAATACATGCTTGGAATGGCACAGGATCCCACTGGATCTCAATAAATAAATGGGGCTGTTCTGCACTGGCTGCTCCCACCCACCAGGTTTCACATGCCCAGTTCCATGCCTTGGATTCTGGAGCAGGTTCAGAAAAGCAGGACAAGCTCTGTGCACTAACTTCCCTCAGGTCTCTTTTGCAATGATCTGTTGGCTGTTTAAGCAAGTAACTCAGGATCAGCAATTAAAATCCCAGGGACTGGTGTTAAAGACACTTAGGCCATGTATTCAGTTAAGGGATGGGATTACAGGAAGTGAAAGGATTTCCAGCAGCACCAGAAGCAGCTGCAGAGACAGAACTGGAAGGGGAAGAAGCAGCTGTGGAAGTGCCCAACCCACACAGGCTCACTCCATGACAAACTCCATCTCCAGCAGAATTCCAGGCCTGTGCTGTCTGTTCCTTACACAGAACAGAGCCCCCACCAACAAATAAACCTTGCAGTTTAGGAAACATCCCCTGGCAGCTGGGTACACAGGCCACAGCTCCACCAACCCTTCAAACCAGCAAAGGCCAGCACACTCACCAAAATAAACCTCTGCCCTCATCATCTGCCCCTCCTGACCTCCTTCCAAATCAAATAAATGGTCAGTTTTTGGAGAGCAGTTCCATGGCGCTGTCCAAAAGTATAAATATTTGTATCAATACAAAGAAGGAAGTGCAAGACAGGCATGACAAATTTTCCAGGAAAACAGCTACAACTTCTCTGCAAATTTTCTGGTTTTAATGATTACTTTTTCAATGGATTTTTAAAAAAATCCTGGTTTGAATTGATAAAGCAGAAAAAGTGGAAATAGTTTTGCATTGCTGACCTTTCAGAGCAAGTGAAGGTTTAACACAGAATTAACCTCCAGGGCCAGAAGGAGGGATGGACAGTTGCAGCAGTGCCTGGGATGTTTGTTCCACAGCCTAGAAAGGCCAAAAGTCCTCAGAGTTGAATTTTTAGGAAAAGACCTCATAACACAGATCAGTGTGACCAAGGAGAAAATACCCAAGTGCAGCACACACTTCAGGATGCCATGAGACCCTGGCTGCACACAGCCATTATTGAGAGCTCCACACTCAGCTGTCCCCCATGTTTATATATATGGTTCATTTTGCTCCCTCTATAAACTATCTGCAATAGAATCTACAACTACTCTGTGTTTGGAGTTCCCAACAAAGCTTTTCTTTCCCTCATTGGGGCACAGAGAGTATTACTCTAGAAATGGAATTGAGAAACTTGTTTCTCTTTCCTTATTGATAAAAGCCACTGAGAAAGTGTTGTAAAACATCAGCAGTGCTGCCTGGCTGACCTGGGCCGAGTTATAGCTCCCAGGGCATAACTGATTGCTGGAAGCTTGATCCAATTGATACTGTGCTGGAGGTCTGTTCTTCCATTAACCTTGGATGAAATTGTTCCCTGAATTAGCTTCCTCTCTCTTGAAAGCTGGCATCAATTTTCTTCACCAAGCCTGTGATCTAAGACACTGTGGCCCCCCACATAGCCAGTGGTGAGAGTGGAGCATGGCTGGCACATCCCAGCTTTGGGAGAGGCTCCCAACACCCCCTGGAACAGGACACCCTTTGCTCTGGGGGACAACACCTCAGGAAATCCAAGAAATAAATAAGAGTGTCACATGGCACCAATTTCTGAACTCTCCAACAGAAGCAAGGGTACAAAGAAAAGAGGCAGCTTTGTCAAATGCAGGTTACTCCTATGTGTGACCTGCATTGCATGGTGGTTACTGAACAACAGCCTTTTCCAAGAAAAAGGGTTCTGGACAATTACAATAGAATTATGCATTGTCCTTCTCTAGCTAGGAAAAAAACTAACTTGGAAAAGCCTGCTTAGAGAAATGGCAATTTATGAAATCACGGATGGATTTATTTAATAAATGGCAATTTATGAAATCACAGCATGGAAAGCTGAACTGCCTCTGACAGGATGCTCAGAGAGTTGTGCAAAATAGGTTCCCTTCAGATAATCCAGTAACAGAGAAATGTGTTTTTAGAAACTGTTCGTACTTGGAAACAGCCTCCTGAGCTGAACTTTGATTTCTCAAAAGCCCTAAAATGGATTACACTCAGGTTGTGAAATGTGCTTAGATCCTCACTACAAGGCACACTCATCCTCCTGTGTTTGGCTTCCCATTGGAAAGAAACAAAGTGGCAAGCAGACTGAATTGTAACATTAATTAGCTCTAATTAACTAACAAACACGGCAGCATGGCCACTTCAGTACACAGAGGAAACTGAGGTTTGTATCAGTTTTAGAAGTAAAAAAGAAACAGAAGAAATAGCTACACATGATTTAGTTATCCAAAAACCAATTCTATTTTTAGTTCCAATACAACAAAATTAGAGTTTGAGAAAAATGCTAAGGTGGAAAACTTTAATTCAGTTTTTAAAGCCAATTAATTTCTGAAGTCTCACAAAATCATGAAAACTTATAATTCACCTCTGTGTGACCAAAAATTAATTTTAGGCTTACACACTGTCTCCTGCTTAGCTCTGGTGCTGCAGTGCCCTGAAAAGGGCTCAGCCACTGCCTGGGCAATTTCCAAACTCAGCAGCTCCACATCTCTGGGAAATCCTGGTGCTGAGCTGCAAACTGCTCTGCAGCCAGCCAGATAAGTTTTTACTGAAATACACAAGATCCATCTTGAAAAGGCTTAAATGTTTAATTTGCTTCGCTCCATCTACTAAATAAATCACAAGTGGCTTTTTCATAATATAAAATGTTGAAGGGAAATATATAAAAATGTTGGAACACAGACAATTTCAAAACAATCTTCTGGAGTCAGACAGTTCACCAGCTGCAATACATTTTGTTTGCATCTGAACTTCGAAGTAGAGAAGAGCAGCTGATTCTTGAGGAGCTCACTACAGAATACTCATGGTGTGGTTTTGGTATATGTGAAATTTTAACAGAATGGCATAATTAATTGCAAATTAAAATACTTCTTGTATGTAATATTTTAAGATAAAGATAATTAAAATTTTTAATTTTAATATTTGCTCATATTGCAGAGCAGTATCAGAAAATACTTCTGCATTACAGAGTATGGCACAGAAATGCCAACCCACTGAGATAACATGTTACTGGTCAAGAAAGAAGCCACAAGCAAAAAGTGAAATTGCACACAGTTATCTGTGTCTCACCAGAGGAGCTTGGCAATGAAAACCATTCAATCTCACAGCTGGTGTAAATAAACATTTAGGAAAGGAATACAAGCACCTAGGCTTGAAACAAAAATTTAACTTATTAGTAAAAATTACACTCACACCTAGCAAAGTTCTCCAGCACAAACTACAGCTCAGAGCCTAATGTTTGGTTTAAAGCAATAGCAGCAGACAAAGCAAAGCACTTGAATTAAAGGATCTGTATAGCAAGACACATGCTGAGCTTTATTCTCACTCCAGGCTTCTAATACTTTCACTTCTTTTCTGCTTCCCCACGGGCAAAGAGCTTGCTCTCCTTGTTCCTTACATTTGTAAGCATTTAATGAAGGATACTGAGGAAGTTTCTCCTCCTCCTGCAGCAGCAGCTCCCAGGGCAGCACCAGGGCCTCTGTCCCTCCCTGGGCAGCACCAGGGCCTCTGTCCCTGCCTGGGCAGCACCAGTATTGGAATATGAATCCCTTGTTTCACTTTCAACACACCAGGGCCTCTGTCCCTCCCTGGGCAGCACCAGGGGCTCCGTCCCCCCCTGGGCAGCGCCAGGGGCTCCGTCCCCCCCTGGGCAGCGCCAGGGGCTCCGTCCCCCCCTGGGCAGCGCCAGGGGCTCCGTCCCCCCCTGGGCAGCGCCAGGGGCTCCGTCCCCCCCTGGGCAGCGCCAGGGGCTCCGTCCCCCCCTGGGCAGCGCCAGGGGCTCCGTCCCCCCCTGGGCAGCGCCAGTATTGGAATATGAATCCCTTGTTTCACTTTCAACACACCAGGGCCTCTGTCCCTGCCTGGGCAGCACCAGGGCCTCTGTCCCTCCCTGGGCAGCGCCAGGGCCTCCGTCCCTGCCTGGGCAGCGCCAGGGCCTCCGTCCCTGCCTGGGCAGCACCAGGGGCTCCGTCCCTCCCTCCCAGGGTGCTCAGGCCCAGCCCCAGAGCAGCTCCTGCAGCAGGACTGGACCTTTCCCCAGGCAGCAGAATCCATTTCCTGCTGGGATGCACAAACCTGGCTTTGCACTGTTCCTCATTCACACTGGAATTTCCAAGTACCTTACTAAGCCTTTTCTAAAGGAGTTTTTCACCTTGATATGCAGCTGACCTCCTCTGTATTTTTCACAGTAGAGTCCTACAGGCTCTGATTCTGTAGGATCAGCAATATGATCTGGAAAAGCTGCAGAACACAAACAGGCTGAGAAGGACAACAAAGGGTTCAGAGAACAGGAGCTCCCATGGGAGCAGCCAGGGACACTGCACAGCACCTGGCAAAGAACCTGCCTGAGGTACCAGAGGGAGCCTGAAGCTCACAGGCAGCACCTCTGCTGCACCCCAACATCCACACCGGGAGCCAGCCAGAACACAACCCCTGCACTTCAGTCAGGCTAAAAACATCAGTAAAGAAGATAAAGGTGCATTTACATGGGGAGATGTCCGGTTTCGGCTGTTTGGAGGGCCTGGAAAGGCCCGAGGTGGCCTTGGGGCAGCCCGTGTATCAAAGGACGAGAAGAGGCTTCAGTTCTTTTCTCAGTCTCGGTGTTTATTAATTGTTTATCTAAAAGATTTTCTTTCGGCCCGACAGAGCTCTGCTCAGCAGCCAGCCATGAGCACACTCCCTGCCCTCCGGGCAGTCACCTATCTTTATACCCAAAGTTACGTGTACAATATTTATCATTTTTCCCCAATACCTTTTACCCTTATTGCCCAGTGCACTTTTAGTAATGACCAATCCCAAAGTGCCACCATCACCACAGAAGATGGAGGAGAAGAAGAAGAAGAAGAAGGACAGGACACGCCCCAATTCCTCCATCTTACTTCTCTAAACCCCCCTGTACAGAAATCCTAAACCCTGTGTTTCACTCTCTAACTAACCAATCCCTTCACCATTCACCCTGGTGAAACCCTCCTGTCCTCATACAGGTGTCGTCTCCTGTGTAGGATCAAAGTCCAGCCACCAGACACTTCTGGAACATTCCAGGACTCCTGAGCCCCCCAAGGGTGGTCTCGGTGACACCTCAGTCCTGAGGTGCTGAGATCCCACAGGGAGAGTAAAAATGAAAGGGGGACACAGAGAGAGGACATGGGACAGGACTGTCAGTGTTCATTTTGTTTGACATTTAAATGGACAGGCAATGACTTATCTACAACTGATTACAAAACGTGGCTCTATTCCTCCTTCCAGACACCAACATCACAAGTCAGTGCCACTGTGTTAGCCCACAGCGACCACTGACGTCAGAAATTATCCATCTTCAGCTGGTTTTCCATTGAGCTTTCATCAACTCTAAATAGCTGCTGATATAAACTGAGGACTGTGCAGTTACATAAGATAATGCAACCAAAATACCAGCCCAAATGATGTATTACAAAATATTTTTGTCACATTCTAAAAATATCCTGCAACAATGAAACTGTTAGGAATTATTTTTTTTGTATCAATCTTCAGTGTTTACTTTAAAATTGGCATCTGTAATATCTGGGTTAGTTTAGTTGTAAGGTATATTTTTAAAATTGTGTTAGTATCTGGAAGTGATTTTCCCTACCACACTACACTTCCATAAGATAAACATGAAGTACTTACACCACTCCCAGCATATCCAACAATAAATAATAGATTCTCCTGACAGGACTTTGATGACCTGGCAAAGCCCGAGTGCTTTCAGCCAAAATCATATGAAACCATAAATCACTCCTTATTTTATAGAATATTTCAAAATGGATTCCTGCTTTCTACCTTGAAAGTCATTTCATGTGTTATTTATAACCACTGAAAACCAGAATGGAAAGAAAATTGCATAGAACTAGAATATTTACTGTGACTGCTTTTATAAAGAATAACTCTTTTTTAGAAAAAAAAAAAATTAGAATTACTGGCAGACAAACTTGTGAATACACCACCTTTCAAAGAGCCAGATCCTTTACAACTTTCCCAGCAGTTAACACAGGTCTGGGGGAGTGTCAGAGACAAGAAGGCCAGACTGAACACAATTCAATTCACCGCAGAAATTCCTGGGTAAACATGACCCTGCACCTGTACCCACACCACTCTGCACAGCCACAAAGCTGCAAATCTTGGCACTCACAGGGGTTTCTGCCTTAAACTCAGCACTGCTGAATGCCAAATAGGAAAATCCACAGGCAAAACAAAGGTGTGCCACTGACCTCCAGTTCTGCTTCCAGACCAATGAAAACCACAGAGAAGAGACCTGCCCAAAGAGCAGAGCTGCTCTGAGGACTGATGATCCTGGAGAAGATCTGCTTTGGCCAGGAACCACAAATACCTGCTTTTGTCAGGAACCACAAATACCTGCCTTTGTCAGGAAGCACAAATACCTGCTTTTGTCAGAACCACAAATACCTGCTTTGGCCAGGAACCACAAATACCTGCTTTGGCCAGGAACCACAAATATCTGCCTTTGTCAGGAACCACAAATACCTGTGTCCTGGGGTGACGTTATGATGCTTGTATATCCCCATTCATCTGTTCTGTGCCTTTAAGACCGGCACTGAAGAGTGGAAGTTTTGTTTGGGTTTCCCTTATCAGGGACACAGAGACAAGCGGTACATGAGGCTGTTTTTTACTTCCAGCTTCAGCTTGCTGCTTTTGCTTGCTCTCTTTTTCTGCTCTTGCTTCTGCTCTGCTTTCTGCCTCTGCTTATTAGCTAGTTCTAGCTAAACAGTCCACATTGCTTCCTGGACTGTTTCTCCTCTCCTGTTCCTGTGACCATCTCGAACCTGCTCCGGACTGGGACCCGGGAACACCGAAGGTTCGGCTGCAGCAGCTGGCCCAGCGCCGGAGGGACTGAGAACAGAGCAACCACCCCCGAAAGAGACTTTCTGATTTTGCCATCTTTCTCAGAGCGGTGTCATCGGGTATTGTTCATTTTGTGTGCTGGGGGGTGCTGGGCCAGTCAAATAAACAGGTTCTTTCCACCTCTCTCCGAGGAATTTTTTCCCGAACCGGTTGGGGGGAGGGGCCGTGTGGGTTTCGCTTTCTGGAGGGGCCCTCCTTTGCAGATTCTTTAACAAATTTGCCCTAAACCAGCACAACCTGCTTTGGCCAGGAAGCACAAATACCTGCTTTTGTCAGGAAGCACAAATCCCTGCTTTGGCCAGGAACTGTCCCACAGACGCAGCCTGCTGGCTGATGGGTACCCAGAGCACAGCACTGGGCTCAAACAGCAGGGACAGGGGCAGACAGGGAGGGGAGAGTGACCTCAAGGCTGCAACAGAAAACAAAGTAAAGCAAAACAATGTCCTAACAGCTTTAATTCCCATACTGTGCTGGCCATGAAACACCTCAAGCTATGCTCATCAGTTTCATGTAATGAAATAATCCCATTTTCTTTAGAACTATAAATTCCATGATTTAGCAAAACTTCAGCTGCTGTACCCACCAAGAGGATTTTTGTACCTACATCCACCTTGCTCTTAACTTGCTCATGCAATAAAAAAACCTGAATTAAGGAAAAATAATTTCTTCTAAAAGAAAACTTCCTTTTCCCATAGCAATATTGATGAATTAATTGGACCTGGACATTAACTGAAGCACTGATGACTAAAATTTAGTTGAGGCTCCATTTGCATTAAGCTCACTACAGGGAAACAGTTAAGTGAGCCTGAAATAAAAACAAATTCAAATCTTATGTTACCACTCAGTCTAATTACTAAATTTAATAGATGCACAAGTTATAAAACCAGGAAAAGGCCACACATGCAGAAATTAATACAATTATTACTATGCATTAAAAACACCATTAAACACAAACATTGCAATTATTATGGTATGACAATTGCATATTCATAGGTACACTCAGCACTGGTGACAGCAATAGAAATTAGAGTTGAAGACTGGGATAAAATATTCCCTCAGGAGCCACTTCCCAAAGAGAATTCAGATGAAAGTTCTACTCTGAACAATCTTCCATACTGAGAAATGTAATACAGATTAAAAACCCTCAGTCACTCACCAGTGCTAATCACCACTTGTGTATGCTCTCACTAAAAAGGGACGCAAAGACAAAACAACTCCTGAAGTGCAGAACTCTGAGAACCTTGAATTAGTTAGAGCAGTACTCTCTACAGGTGGGCAAAAAAGGATCCTCGAATATAAATCAACACCCCCAAATACAGCAACATTTCAGAGAATTTAGCTGAGAACCTCCTCCTGCAGCACCAAAGCTGCAGCATCACCCCTCACTCCAAAGCAGAAGATTGGCTTTGCTGGCTGCACATCACCTGCTCTCTCTGGCACAGACAGTCCTTGCTCCCTCCATGGCTAGAATGGTAAATAGCTTAACATTAATATCATTGTCATAAACCTCTGAGCTTCTGCAGATTTACCTCATGGCAGTAAAGAATGGATCATCCCCAAAAGTCACAGAAGTTGCACAATGTTTAATATCTCACCCTTACAGTTTGATTATTCAGCTTCTCATTATTAACCAACCTTCTCACACACTTAAAATGTTCTCAAATCTGAGCACATACAAAAAATGTCAGATTCATTACTGCAAACCACTCCATAGAACAGAGTTAACACACAGAAGGGACCTCTTAATTTGCTCAAGAACTTAAATTATGCATTTTTAGCACAGTTTTGGTCAAAACAATGGGGGCAGTATGGTTTTATAACTACTCAAAAACTCCAGATATAAATCAGAAATCTTTTAAACAATTATACATCCACTGGGATTGCTTTTTTCTGCTGAGCACTGAAATTAGCAATTTCTTTAAGAAACTCACTCATTCAATTTCAAAGTGCTAGGAATCTTAACTCCCAGGGACATAATTTCACAGATCAGCAAACTCCAAAACCAGAGTTACTAATTTCACATGGAAAACAGTAACACCTACAAGTGCCTTCCCATGTGTGCTCCAAACAACACTCGGAGCTCTTTACAAAGGTAAACAAAATCTGACTGTAAATCTGGGACCTATAAACAGTGTTGCACTTTAAGACTAGAGCTCCATGCTGAATTTAAGGCTTATCAAGACCAATCTGAACCAGGTCACTCTCACTGGGTTTTACCAACAGAAATCTATTCCAATAATTCAAGGTTATTTTGCTACGCAAGCACCAAGAATCTTAGTTCTGAAGGAGTATTTAAAATTTATCTTGTAGTTACATTGTGGTAAGTTACAGTGAGACACTCCAGGTGTCCATCATTATTCACATGAACAGGATGAAGTTGTACAGGATACAGAAAGTGCAGAAAGATGAGAATTAAGTATCTGGTTATGTAATCATTCACAGACAGAGAAACGCACTTTGTTTGTGCCCGGTCACAGGGCCGGGGGTCGGGGCAAATCCTCCTCAGGGCCAGCCGCACACGGCCCTCCGTGACAGCTCCATTTCTAAGCAAACCCGGGCACGGCAGTGTGAGCAGCAGCCCTGCAGCGGGCTGCCATGCCCGGGGCATGGGGACAACGTCCCGGCCGCTGTCACGGCCACGTCCCCGCGGGTACCTCAGCAGCCACTCGCACACCCTGCCTGCCCTCCCCAGACGCCGCTGCCGCCCCTCAGCCGGGGATCCGCGTCCCCCCGCCTCCCCTTGGAGCTTCGGCCCTGCCAGGGCCGGCGTTTTCCCCGTGCCCGTCCCGCCCCGTACCGGTGCCCACCACCACCACATCGAACTCTGTGGGCAGGTTGTCCGCCATCTTGGGAGGCGCCGTCACGCGCGCGCCGCCGGCGGAAAGGGCGGGAGCGGCTGCGGGGGTTCCGGCGGCGGGAGGGAGGGAGCGGAGCGCGGCCCCGCCTGAGGGCGCGGAGCACTCGGGGAGGGAGCGGCGGCCCCGCCTGAAGAAGCCATGGCCCCGCCTGAGGGCGCGGAGCTCTCGGGCAGGGAGCGGCGGCCCCGCCTGAAGAAGCCATGGCCCCGTCTGAGGGCGCGGAGCGCGCGGGGAGAGAAGGGCGGCTGCGGCTGAGGGAGCGGCGCGCTCCGGGACGGAGGGGCGGCCCCGCTTGAGGGAGCGGAGAGTTCGGGGAGAGCCCAGGGGTTGTCCCGGGTCCGTCCCCTTCCAACCCGCCGGTCCCACCATCCTTCACCGCTCCGCTGTCCTACTCATCCACAGAGCCTGTCCTGACCTGGCATATAACAATGCTGCGGGATGCAGCAGGGAATATATGTACATACACAGCACTTACATCCATCAATAAACTTCTTAACTACAGTCACATGGCGGCATTCCACCTACTGAGCCAAATCGCTTCATTGCAAGCACGTGTGTTTTTGAATGACTTACGGGTCGATTTGAGGAAGAAATTATAAATTGTTCCCTGGCAGGGTGGGCAGGCCCTGGCGCAGGTGCCCAGAGCAGCTGTGGCTGCCCCTGGATCCCTCGACATGTCCAAGGTTGGACAGGGCTTGGAGCACCCAGGGACAGTGAAGGTGTCCCTGCCATGGCAGGGGTGGCATTGGATGGGCTTTAAGGTCCCCTCTAACCCAAACTATTTTATGAATGCCACTGAAGTTTCTTGGATGACCATTTCCTCAGAAACAACAAATCTCACTTTTATTTCCTCTGCATGTTCACTGTTTCCAAAACAAATTATATTGTTTTTTTCAATCTTGTTGCTCACTGTTCCTTATTAATATATCCAAGAAAATATTTTCATCGTTGTTTTTAAAAAGTTCCCTTACCCCAATCACATTTTTTTTTCCTTTAGCCAGCACGTTAAACACAGATTTAAAAAGAAAGTTATTAGTGTTAGCTAGAAAGTTTTATCAGTCATTAATTTCATGTCCTTTCTTGTTAATTAACAGATAGATGTTTGTCTGTACTACATTTTCTGCATGCAAAACCTTTTATTTTTTTCTCAACTCATTCATTAACTCTTTCCTCTGGAGCCCAAAGCCATGCTTTAGTCTTGTTCAGTCTCTTCTTTCACCTTACAAGGAAAAAAAGGGAGAATCAGCGATAAAATCCAGAATCTCCTGCTTCAGAATTGCCCCTTCCATAACACCATTCTGAGTGTAAGAACAGCAGGACGAAAAGCACAGATTGGAAAAAGCCAGATACAGCAATATAGGCAAAATAACCCAGCACAGAACACCTGTGCCAGAATATGCTGGAAACTTCTGGAAAGTTTTTCTTTTTATTTTACATTTAATGGCTTATATGGCTTTAAACTAATCTCTTAATATTATTCATTGTGTATGATTATATTAAAGTCTTAGCACCTTAAATCAATAATAACAATAAACCAGCTAGCAGCCTGTTAACACCTTATTACAAGCTCCTTGTGCACATAGCAAAAGAATAGTGAAAATAGTAAAAGTGCCTAATGGAAACCAGAGGCCACGTTACCCCTGTGGTACTGCCAGACGTGCTGGAGCAGAGTGCAGCACAGAAAACTGTCCAGCAGGAAACTTCCAACCATGCAGGAACAAAACCCAGAGATTTAAACAGCAGCACTGGCTCACTGCACTGATAAATATGTGACAGAGAAGATGAGGAGTTATGAGTTCAGATAGAAAAGGAGTATGATCAAGTCTTATGTTCCTTATATTTATGTTTCCAACTGTCCCAGAGAGATTTTGATTAAAACTTCCATTGTGTTATTGTTCAATTTTGATTAAAACTTCCAGCTCCCATGCAATTCCAGGGACAGAGCTGTCATTTCTACTTTTTAACATGAAAAAGAAATAAAGCTGCAGAGTTCTCACAGTGCTGGATCATCCCTGACCTAAATGTCTTGTGCTGAGGAACAAAGCATCACTATGTTGGTGAGATGAGATAACACAAACTCCCCTTGCACACCCTTTTCCTACTGAGGGAGGGCACACAGGAAGGTCTAACATCATCACGAAACCCTTTTGTTGCTGTTCAATATCATTCTAGGACTGCACTGGAGCAGAGCTATTCCACTGTCAATGTCTCACTGTTTTGCTTCAGTATTTATCCCACCACAGAATGCTGTTGTTTGGTGCTGGGAGTTCCTGTTAGCTTCATTCATAGGATGCAATCAGTGCAATCCTATTTCGTGATGACAGTCATTATCCACTGGACCAGAAATCCTCCTTAGTACTTTTTATTTGACAAAAATGATTATTCAGGATCTTTAACTGCAAGGTTTGTCAGTCCCACACAACACCAAAATATTTCTCTGTAGTTTGCAGTTTTAGTATCAGCAAATGTAGAAGTGAAATATGTAAGTATGAATAATTTTTATGAGAATTTCATGGACCTTGAGAAAATGTCTTGCCATGTTTTTCTCTTTAGCTATTTAATTGCAATGTCATATTAACAGAAAGCAGCATACCCAATTCTGCATGGATGAATAAGCACATTCAATAAAGAAGATTTAACAGAGTAAATCAAACACTGGATTAAACATTTTCTGCATAACAGACCACAAAATGGGCATTCATTTTACCAATAGATCCTCTACATTAGAAACAAATAGAAATGCACACCAACGTAATTAAACTGCACATCCTGTGCCCTGATTACTGAATTTCCCTATATTTTTCTTAAACTAGGTCTCATCAATTAGGATTGCCAAAATGCATTCCAAAATGCATACTGAAAAACTGAATGCAATTTTTTTAAACATTTGGATTAAATACATTTTTCCCTATATTTTATGAAATAATTCCCTCATATGTAATCCTACATATTGCAGAGGATTTATAGAGATTTTTTAGCAATAGCAGTTCAAAAAGACACACAAAGAGAATTTTAAGATCCCACTTTTAGCAGTTCTAAATACATTTTCTGTGAGCAACTTTTCCAACTTTGATCTCAACCAAAACATCTCTCATAAAAACATGATGTTTTACTTTTTGACTTTTATTTGGGATTTTCACATGTCCATAGAACTACCCTTGTTACTTTAAAGTTTGAGTAGTTAATACCTAACTCTGTCAAAATGCTTTTCAGAAGTCCAGTAATCTGAGCAAAACCTCATAAGGTCTGGAAGTGTTTTTATTTTCCCCAATAGGAACACTGAAGTCTGAAAGAAAATTAGGGAGAATCAGCATTAGAATGCTGGAGTTTGTAGTTATCTCAAGATCTGGTCTCCCACCATTTGATCTTTGCTTCTTCCTCCAAAACCAAATAGCAAATGCTATGATGAATTTTAATTTTCTTGAGTTATGTAGTCTCTGTATCTTGCAGTGATTTCACGTCTTAATTCTCATTATTCTTTCTATTGTTCCCTCAATGGATATAGAATTTCATTCTCCTTGAGTACCAGTTTGAGTGAGGATCAGCAGCAGGATCGGGCCCATCAGCTGCTTGAAGCATCCAGTGAATAATCTGATTTATCCCAGGGAAATGGCTCATTAGTTCAGGCAGCAGGGCAGTGTTGGTGTGCTTGGGGCTGCACTTGTGTGTGGTTTTCCTCTGGATTTTGCAGTTCCACAACTGGCACCCACTGAGGCGTGCACACCCTGATTGTTCATTAACCACAGGAACAGCCTGGCCACAGCCAGGCGTGTTTGGGAAAAAATTATTGCTTTCCAAATTTATTCCAAACTCTCAGACAACCTTGATTCCAACTTCCTCTTGTTTGCCTTTATCTGAGTTTCTCTTCCTGTCACAGCTTGCAGCCTCAGTAATGCCCATACAACTTCTGTGACGTTTTTGCCATTAGACCCTGTACTGCAAATCCTCAGTGGGATGCAGACACTGAGTTCCCATGGATGGTGTGAATATTCTTGTGATACAGGCCTTGGTAGTTCAGGCCTGAATATATTTTAAAAACTCTGAATAATTAAACCCACATTCTCTACCTAAGGAGCATTGAAACTCATTTTGAAGTTGCCCTTTTGATTACTAAGATGTGTGTAAATTATGGGATTGCTTACAGAGACTGGAAAGAGAATTACTTGTCACTTGACTTCTGTAACGATGCAGTGCAAAGAGTTTACTTTTACTTTTAACCTTAGTTAATGACAGTCTGCAAAAATTCTGTAGGTCTCTCATGGCAGTCAAAATTTCCTTGTACAAAATTAACACCAAGGAGAAAAACCCCAGGATCACAGTTTTGATAATGTTGCTCTCCCAGTGTAACTGGCAGAGTATGGAAAGAAATTTCCACTACAGCTACATTAAGGATTACCTATAAGTTTAATGGGTTTCCCAAAACTACAGGTATCCAGGAAGAAGGAGAAAGTCTTTGCAGCAGCCCCAAGATTAAATACTTCAATATAGCTGGCTCCTAGGCTGGTTCAAAGTCCAGGATGCCACAAAACAGAGTTCAATTCTTTCTGTCCTGGCAGTTCCACTATTTGTCCATTCCAGCATCTAAAAGTCTTGGTCAATTAGGATTCTTTAGAAAGAGTAAGAAAAAAGAAACAGATTGGAAATATAAGACTGCTGTATAGTTGTAAATGAAGATTCATTAGGATTATGGCTTATTAAGATTTAAGGAGGATTCAGTCAAGATGGACAAGTATGTCTAATGACATTAAGTTACTGCCTTCCTTCATTTGCAATATTACTTGAAGCAGTTTTATTGCATAGTGAGGTTTTCAGACTTGTGTTCTCTGAGTTTAGGAAAACTGTACCTTTTCCAGCACATCTGGAGACTGTAACTTAGGTAAGAAAATAATCTCTTTTCTCTGGAAATATTCCTGTTCTTTTATATATTGCATTTCTTTATTCATCTCTTTTGACTTGTTGCCAGTTTATGAATTCAGATCCTTCAGCCATTAGTGCATATTCCTACTTCATTACAGTCAGCACGAGTTTTACCATGCAAAGCTCAGCCTCACCCTCTTGGTCCTTTCTGTTTGATTAACAAACCATAATTACACCTGAAGGTGAACTGTATATTGCCTTAAACAGGAGATAGGAGTAGTTATTTCATTTCACTTAATTGATATATATGTATTTAAAAATGTGCCCATACAAATACTGAAAAAAAACCCCCAGGAATTAGTCTGGGAGATGCATGATACAGAAAATGAAATAGCATCAGCCAGCCACAGGTTGAAAGTTTTGCATTTCTTATTTGAAGAGAATGACAAGTGCAAGATCATTGAGTGATTTTTAAACAGCAGCATTCTCCAGTCCTGAAAATCATAACTGGCACCTGGCTGAAATGAAAAGAGAGGATAAAGCAAGACTTAAAGTTCTGAAACTGATAAAGATCCCTCAGGAAACTCCCCATAAATATTATCATATAATTAAAAGGGTTTAAAGTAGTCCATAAAGTAGAGGAATTGATGTGTCTCATATGCAATATTTTTGCCCAGACTTCACCAGAGAAACCATAAACAAAAGATTATAAAGGCCTAGGCTGAAATGAATTCTTGCCAGCTGGGATTCTTGTGAAGACACACGTGTCACCAAGGACTGCAGCACCAACCTGCAGCCAGGAGACAGCTGGGAGTGAGAAACAGCCAGGGACTGACTTTCAGGTAAATCAGGCTATTGGTGATAACTGCTACAAATTAATACAACAACTACATTTGAAATTACAGAAACAGGTGACTAAAAATGATAAAGCAAACACTGCTCCTGCTTTGATAAAGTCTCAGTTGGAGGCTGATTTGCCTCAGTTCCGAGCTGGGTCTGTCAGGGCTCCACTTGCAGCTCTGTGTGAGAGCAGAGATTTCGTTTGGGCTTTGCTGCTGCAGTGGTGGAAATTTATCATTATCTGAGGGTACACACAGCCAGGGAGGGGCTGCCAGACCCTCTTCCTGTTTCCTCTGAAAGGCCATGTATGAAACCGTCTCAGCTGCAGCAGGGTGATTTGGGGACAAATTGAAGTTGTGAAAGGGCTGTGGCTAAAAAGAAAGTTATCAGCTTATAAACCAGGAGTATGTGTAATCACCTCTTTGATAAGTGAATTTACTACACTCATATACAGCAAAGGCCTCCTTATTGAGCATTTCCTTCCCAACATAACAGTTCAAGCAAGTTTTGTGTTTAAAACACTCTTTAGGATTTTAAAGCCAGAGAGTAGCAGTAGTGGTGCACTGAAATCTTTAAGGCATTTGAAATGAGATTATACTCAGCTTGCTCACAGAAATGAGAAAAGCTCTTGTTTTTCTTTCAGAAGCTGTGAACTGGTGCCAGACTGTATGTATGTGTGATGCTTTTGAGAATTCAGGATGGACTCTCAGGATTTAACATCCATTTTTCATTAATCCAAACATAGTACACTCTGTTTAAATGCTGCCTTTTCTTCTGCAGAAAAGAAAACATCCCCATTGCACTTATTAAATTTTAATTAAACTATATGTCTAGGAAAAGAATGCTCCTACTGTAAACAATATGTAGGCCAATTACATTGAAGTATTTAATTTGTTTATAAGATGTTTACATTTTAATCTGTTTTCAGTGGGCAATATCTGCAACCTGAATTTCAACGCCATTGCCTTGATAACAGGGTTTTCTCCAGGCTGTGTGATCTTGGATTGACAATACATAAAATAATAAAAAGTCAAATCTTATAGTCTGAATGAGAATTTTAGGTTTGAATGTAACAAATCATAATGCACAGTACTCATTAGAAAGTTGTTTGTTTGTTTTAGTCTCAGCATCATCTTTTTCAGGGCAAGATGCTGGCTGAGCAGATCCCAGATCCCTGCAGCACTCCCAGGACAGCTTTTCCATAAGGTAACTCAACTTCTCCAGGAGCACAGCGGTTATTCCTGGAACTCCAGGCACCTCTCTCAGGCACTCTGCAGCACAGAACCTCTGAGGGAGCAAAGGGAATTTGGGCTCTTCTCTTTACTGCAGAGAGCAAAACTGCTGGGAGCACCACTGCCCTCCCGTTTTTGTACCTCCTTAGCACCCAAGGAGCAGCACTTCCTCCCCTGTTTGGTGGAGTAAATAAAGAATAGGCTGGAGCTCCTACACTGAAAATATTAATTCTATATAAAGCCCCTCATTTTGGCCCTTCCATTAAGCCAGAAGAGACAGAATTTCCCCCCCACTTCAGAAGAATGCTGTGCTGTTGTCAATGTTGAGGCGGATTATTAGGGAGATTTGCAAGAGTAACTACTTAAAATGGTCACATTCATTTTAAAGAAAAGAAATATAATTGGTATTTGCATAGAAGAAAATGGATGAATTTAAATTTTAGTTGATTATAATTATTGTCATCATAATCATCATCATTATCTTTGTATGTCTAAATGACTGATTCAAAGAAGAATTTTTAACACATTTCACATGTCAGTGCAATTCTTTTCTGTTTTGTGCTTTAGTGCTTGGGGTTTTTAATTTGCTTTTTTTTCAGTCTGAACTTTTCATGGAAGCTATTGTAATTTTCTGTAAAGGTGGAAAAATGTTTCAAAAGAAGTCAGATCTAGAAGTACTACATACATCCTTCTTTTTATAAAAGAAGATAATCAAATTGTACAGAAAAACAGGTACATAAATACTGTGGGATGGCACTTTGAACTGCTCCTAAGAAAGAGACTTTAAATAGTGAGGAGTTACTTAAATCTGCCCTTTAGAGCCAGACAAAGGCTGTTAAACAGGGACAGCAGCACACAAATTAGTAGGTGAACTAACTGAAGTGGTAGTGCAGCCAGGTGAGGATATAATTCAAAAAGTCCATTAATGAACTGGGAATGTGTGTAGACACTGAGCTCCTAAAGATTTCCAAAGTTCCTAATAATTGTTTGTATTTCAGCACTATGGATACTGATCCAGCTGGGATTTAATTCTGTGTTCCCTGGTAATGTTGCTACATAAACTCTGTGTATTCAGCTAGTAAATCTATATTGTGTGGGTTTATCAGTATTGGCAGTTATGAACAGTTCAGATCCACAATATTTGTTGGTGAAAGCAGTTTCCTTTTTCCTGAGTTTATATCACATCAAACCAGAGATGAGCAATTGAGACTACAAAGGCTGTATACCGTGCATAGCAAAATAAAAGTTTCATAATTCCAATTTCCCTGATGACTTTGAAATGACTATGAAAAGCATTTTGCAACAGAGGGATCATCAGAGCTGGTGTGATAGCTGCAATTCCTGATACCTGGCATCTGTGAAAAACAGGGTTTGATCTTGCAGAACTTAACCTTTCATGTTACTTCATTTTCTTTTGTTCCTTTCCTCTTCCATCAGGGCCAGCGAGCCAAGTGCTAAAATCCTGTTTCTGACCAGGGTTACTGTGACTTGTGGGAACAATTCCCCCCTGCAGCCTCACCGATGGCAGCTCCTGACAGCCGCTTTTCAAAGGGCTTCCTGCACGGCCAGAATTCCCTAAATAGGAATTGGGAGGATGGATTCCATGGGAAGCCTTTGTTCAATTAAATTATGGTGTCTTTCCTATTTTCTTGGAATGAGCAGAAGCACGTTCATGCCACTACACAGAGAGATACCTTAAAAACACACCTGGGGCTGTAAAACCTCACAGGTGAGCTGCCTCTGCCCAAGAGGGGGACTGAGGACAGCCTGTTGGGAGGATTCTCCTGAGTGGCTCCTCTTAGGCAGAGGAATTGTCAGAATTCACACTGACAATGGGTGAGCTACAGCACAGCCTGGAAAACCTCTGGCCAAAAGACAGAACTTAAAAGTTTCCTCACTATGTCCAGGAATTGGGATTTTTAACGTGTATTTTGTATGGAAAAGGATTGCACTGACAATGTTGGATTCAAGTAAGTTTCAATTAATGGAAAATATCAACAAACTCAGGATTCCTGGCTAATTTCATGCACTGAAGTGACCACAGTGTGTTCAATCAACATTCATTATTAAAATAGCAAAGAAAATTGGTGTCTGAAATCCTATCACTCCAAGCAAAACAATTAAAAAAAATGTTCAGTTTTCTTTGATTCTATTGATCATATAAAATAGACCACCATCTAAAATAGAACACAGATCAATTTTAAAAGTTTAAACTATATTGTACATTTACATTTTAGGGAAAAATATTTACATTGCAAAGTATCTATTAAAATAGAACACTCAGTCCAGTTTTTTAAATTTAAACTGTATTGTACATTTACATTTTAGGGAAAAAAATATTTACATTGCAAAGTATCTGCTAAACCTTGCTTGATTCTATATTCATAGATCTTGTGGGAAAAAATAGGGAAGATCTTGTCATATTTAAAATAATGGAATCAAATTGTAAGACATCCCCTTAGAAAAAATTCTGAAGAAATACTTTCAGTTTACAGTGCTCCTCAATGCAAAATACTCTAAAATTCATAATACTAATGAAAGATATCAGTGATGGTTTCCCAGGGTGCTGACAGGTTTTAATATTATAAATATGGGCTAGGAGAATTTTTAAAAACTCAAACTACAGGATGGTTGTGCATTAAATAATTATGATCACAGGTGTTCCAACCTGTACTTTCAATTCATGGCCTGATCATCCTTCTGCTTCCACAAGTCACTGGTAATTCCATCAGAAAGTCAATGCAGTTACAGAATATAAAACCAGGTTTATGTAAGATTACATTTTTTTTTTCTGTGCTATCAATGTTTGTCACATCAGCCTTGATGTGAAAGAAAGAGGAAAAAAGGGTAGATAAAGTCAATAATGTCTCCTGAAGATGAAGAGAGACACTTCTTTAACATGGCTTTATCCAAAAGCTCAGAGAACACACTGAGACACAGACATTGGTCAAGTTAAAAACAAAAGCTGCTTTTAAATATTTAATTCTGATCTCAGTCTGAGTTGCTTTGACTGAGATTCAGACAGACTCAATTCTGCTGTGGATTCTGCAGCTCAGGCTTTGTGACAGGCTAAAATAGAAGAGTGAGTACCCAGTGAGACCTTTCCCTCACTTCCTATAAAGAACTATGGACTATCCTGGAGCTAATTTCATTAAATACTTTTATTGACAAAAAAAAAAATTAGGTTCATTATATTTTCTTCAACTTCCATCAGAGCCTGTGAAAAGGGTGACCCAAGAGTTGGCAGAGTGGCAGGAAGGCCTCAGGACCAGGCTCACTCCTTGGGGAGTTGAAAAATAGATGAGAATTCTGAAGGAGAGGCTTTTGAGCTCAGGAGGTTGTGTAGGTCTGGCCTGAGGTTCCCTACACCCATCTTCTGTTCTCTCCAGACTGTCCTAATTCCCTGTACATCCCAGACCTCTTATTTAGGTGGGATTTTTATTCCTCTAAGGGAGTGTGAGGTAAAACGTCCTGGACTTCATCAGCTACAAGCAGCATCCCAAATTAAAGTATTTACCGATATTTTAATTTGCTTTCTAAGTGAAATTCAAACCTCCCCTGGCACACGGTTCAGGGATCAAAGGGTCAAAATGGCATTTACTACATCAACCAGTTTGGACCAGTTCCATTGATTTTACTCAGAACTCCAGACTGATTTCAGGAGGAACTGGCAGCACAGATTGATATCACTTTATGGATTTCAGAAGAAATGTAGTGTTTGAAAAGACAGTATCATAAAATTGATGTTCAATGCAAAATACCCATTGATCCCCATTTGTGTCAATAAGATTTCTATAATTTGAAGATAGTAAGACACTGAAATGTCTAGTAGTACCCAAGGTAAAAATACCACTCACTTCCATGGAAACTGAAGTAGGCCCACATTATGAATACTAAAATATTATCTGTGTAATGAAGTATTTAAATCTTTATTATTTCATCACTGGTTTAGATAGTAGAAAAAACCAAAGTATCTATAGAATTTTAAAATATGGTAATTTCTTAATATTTACTCTTATGCTTATAAAAGATCTGGACTCCTGAGTGATGTAAATCAATTATCCCTGTGTGTGTGAAATGCTGTAACAAGATCAATGAGACCTGAACACAAGGAGGCATCTTAGGATAACAGCTGCAGATGCACACATTGTGTGGTAAAGCAAAGGAACTCACCCTGCTCACCCCGATGGTTCTCCCAACCCCACAGAAAACCCCTGCCACTGCCCTGCCCAACTGTAAATGCACGAAAGGAAAACCAAATGAGAGCAGCAGCAGTCAGGAGATCAGCACAGGCAGAGTACAATAAATGGTCACTCTCAGAGGTAAAAGGAATGCTTTGCATTCAGCTTGGGGATTTATTTTAGATGGGACTTAATGGTCAGACTCTGCTTACAACCAAAAGCTGTACACTTAATGGCTCTCTGGAAAACTGCAAGGATGGATCTCCACCCCCTAAAATACATATTGGTTTTAAAGATGAGCTCAAGATGATTACTTTCACAATATTAATAATTCTGCCAATTGGATTTCCACAAAGTAGATTCAATGGAATACTGGAAATATTTAGTCAATAAATCAATTACACTTCCACTCAGTTTGGATAGCCATAAATTGTTTTGTCATTGATAGAATTCTGTTTATGAAAACCTATTTTCAAGGAAACGACTCCTAAGGTTTTTATTGGAAAATGTTTTGCAGTTAAAACAGAAATGAGAATTAATGGAAGGGTCACGTGAACCTTATATGTATAAATAAAAAAAATCCCAGAAACTTTTTTTTTTGCTACTTGAAGTAGAGTACAATGTCCGTGTTTAAAAATACCAAAAGAATGTAAAGAAAATTAAATACCTTCTTATCCCACTAGATGGTGGTGCCTTCAGATTAGGGCTGAGATGCTCAGACAGACAGTCTAAGCAGGAAACTTTTGCTTTCTTTAACTGACCTGCAAATGTGGAGAGATGAGGTTAATCTTGTTCCTCTGGGAACAGTAACAAGCATCTGGCTCTGATGACGTGCTGAATGTATTGAAGTACATGAGCTGTGTCCACGGAGCTTTGCTATGAAGTGAGTTTTAACTTCAATGCACATCTAACAGTATTAAGTTTTCTTCCTGCAGAAGAAAAGGTGCAAACAATATTGAACCTTAAGGATGATGGTATCTTGTGTAAAATAGACTTGTTCCACTGAGGTTCTGGTCCTTTTGCTGCCCTCTCTCCTCAATCAAAATCCAGATTAATGTGGGGGATCATTAGCAACCTGTATTCATGGATTTCACTGGAAGAAGCTTAAAAGTACCACTCACATGTTTGTATGACAAATGTGCTGCTGGCTTTCAGAAAAGGTATTTACACATCTGTTAGACAGAAAGTGATAGTGCCAAACGTGGCAGGTCACATCTCTTCAGTGATAACACAAGTGACATTTTGATGCATGGGAAAAGTGGAGGGACCTTGTTGGAGAGTGTGTTTGTGCTTTAGTTATCTCGGGCTCTGCAGGGAATGGTCACATCCTTCATGCCTCGCATGGAGCTGGAGCTCAGGGCAGGTTCTGTGAGCTGCAGCACTTCTCTCAAGGGCTGTGTCTGTCAGGGCTGGCCCAGGTCACGCTCAGTGCATGGAGGGAGCCCTGAGGTGCTGTCTCAGCTGGGCTGGAGCAGGCTGGAGCTCACAGAGTATGAAATGTGTGACCCTGCAGTGAGCAGCCACCAGTCCTGCCCACACAGGCTCTCCCAAACCAGCCAGAGCTCCCTGGGCCAGCCATGGGGACAAACTGCTGGGAGCACACACTTGGTCCAGAGACCACCCACCCAAATCTGTGCAAAGTGGTCAGTGATCAGTCAGAAGCAATGTGTGAGACTTGCACGGGAAAGAATAAAATGAGTCTGAACTGTTTTCATTTTGTTTAAATATCATTATGCCCATTGTCAGTATGAAAATTACAAGATTAAAATTAGAAACTGCTTTGTAGATGAAGAACTCTAGTCAGGTAGGCTCTAATGTTAGGTCTTCAAATTTACTTTTTGAAAATGGTGTGAGGTACAGAAAAGTTAAGGATGTGTATGTCTAGGAAAAGACAGCATTAATGAAGAACTCCAGACTCCTTTTGTCATCTGTAACTGCTGTTGCTCAGTGGGTTTTACTCCTGTCACCCAAGTTGTCGCCCCATTTGTAACACTGGAGTCATTTAGAAACCAGCCCTCCTTCTGGCAGTTTACTTTGTGCTTATTTGCTGTATATTCCATTTATTCTGTTCCTCCTATTCTACTCCTTCATTTTTTGGTTCCTGTGTTTGCAACATCTCCTCAATTTCCTACTTCTGTTGCAGGTAACACAATGAACAGCAGCACAAAGCTGAGCTTTAATGTCACATTAGTGTGACTTCCAGGAAAGATTACAGACCCATGGTCCAGACACTGCCACTTAAGAACATCACAGCCAAAAAAGGCTTAATCTGAGACTTTTTAATGAGCACTTAGCCAGGAATTCCTTTGTATATATGGAGGACTGAGGCAGAAAAATGGATACAGAAATGGATGTGGATGTCTAGATCTTCTGTAGAGCTTTAATTGTTTTGCATGCTAGAATCTTCCCAGCTGTATTAGAAAGAAAGGATCTGCTCTTACTTTCTCTAGAAAGGCAGGCAGGATTTTGTGAAATCCTAAAGAAGCAAAATTCACTCCAGTCATTGTTACTTGCTGCCATTAAGGGTTGAAATGCAGCATTTGCCAAAAGTGCAAGTTCCTTCATTTGATCCCTTTGACTGTACCAGTATAACTGCCAATCACAGGAAATACCTCTAATAACTCTTCCTTTTACTTAATAAGGAATACCACATCTTTAAAACATTAGAAACAGATGTCACTGCATTACTTCACTGCTGATGTATGTAATAGAAATGACACACTAATTAATTTAATGCAGTATAAATGTACTGATTATTTATCATGGCTGACAATAAAATTATGAAAACATTCAATTACAATCAGTGGTAATTCATTATTTATTGATTCTGCGTTATGCACACATTAATACAATACATTTAATCACCTAAGAGAAGGGATCATTTTTCTATTGATACTTAGACATTTAGATTCATCAGTTTTATGTAAAACCCTTGATGTTGAGGTGGGAAGTTTTAATCCACAATTCCAAAAAAACCTCAGCTGAAATGTCAGAACTAAATTGAATACAAGTGTCAAGTACGAGTCTAGAAAAATGTGGGCACAAAGAATGACACACTAATTTCAGTCTCTTCTTTCTCTCACGTCAGTGGCCTACATTTGTTAATATAATTGTGGGTACTCTTTCTCAAGGAATCCAAGGCATTAAACACTAACCCAGCAGAAAGCTAACACTGTTTCTTCTTCCTTTTCAAGCTGTTACTCAGAAGTGGCACCATCAGGGCTTTGCATGCTCAGGATATAAGCTCAGAGCTCACTTGGGGCAGGTTACCAGCTTTCCACTGGGCCCTGAGAAATTTCAGTGTTAAGGACGAGGAGAAGGGTTTGTCACTTGTACTCCAGCTGGGTTGGAATTCAGAAAAAGAGGTGTTTCATTTTGTTATGATTAGGGTGCATTGCAAATGCATCTTCTGGTTATCTTTTATCTTTCATTTTGGACCCATAGTTACCTCTGACCCTTGTAAGTCTCTGTTCACATTTATTCCCTCCCACTTTAGGGACAATCCAAGTTCTTCACTAAAAAGCAGCATTTTTTTTCCTACTACTCACACTTCACATACCTCTATGAAGTCCATGGGAAAAAAATTTTATATTAAAAAAAATCGCATTGTGATATCTATGGAATTCCTATTTTTATTGTCTTCCCTCGTGTTTGGCTACAGGAAACTGAGATGAAGCACAAATAGCACTATTGAGCTGTCTAATCTTCCCTAAATCGAATTATTATTTTTAGTTCATATCCTACTGTTTCACATAGCTGTCATTAGTTTTCCTCAGTGTCCCCCCTTGTCAGGTGTGACACCCGTCATTTTCTCCCTGGACCCCATGGAGAGCAGGAGCTTTGTTCTTGCCAGCTGGCAAAAAGAGATTTCCAGAATGCTCTTGACTGGGGCTTTCCTCTCTCCTCCTGTGTTAGGGAAGACTCTTCCCCATTTCACTCCAGTGGGGCATATGCAAGGATGACAAAAACAAAAACAAACAAATGGAACCTTTACTTGACATCTTGCCATACAAACACAGCCAATTTTTGTATAGGATTAACACACAATATACCAGTATTTCTATGGCTGCCAGGGTAAGAAAGAGTGGTTTGCACACCAGTCAAAAAGGAAGAAAAATAATGAAACTTTACTTTTAAAGTGAATATTCTGAAATACTTATTTCAGCTACAGGGAGGCTTAGTAGTTTGTACACATTCAGATTACGTACTGCTGGACCCCATTCAAATAAACCATCTGGATACTTTATAACTGACAAGATATTACTGGATGATTGTTAGGCTTTAGTAACTTTGCCTTGTCTTTAACAAAATTACAGAGAAATAATAATATTCATGGATATAGTTGATTTGTATATGCTTAGTTGAACTGGACAGCTGCCTGGCATTAATTCTCAAACCTTGAGCATTTTGGAAGTTTCAGAGCAGTTCTTCTCTCCATGGACAGTCACCTCTCAAGGGTACTGCTTTTACTACAGCCTTTATGATTTTATATTGCTTCATGCCACTCCAGCTCGCTGGGTGTTGATGTGCAAGGCTTCCTCTGGCCTTGTGAAGATTCAGTCTTATTTAGAAATATGTTTAGCTTATGGAAGGCATTAAAGTCAAAAAGGAAAAAGAATTCTCACGGTGGATTTTGATTGTCGCATTAATCTTAAAGGGGAAAAAAAAGTCTTTAAAAGGGCAGTGTTTGAATCTGATTTATCAAATCTTTTAATAGCAGTCATGTTCAGAAAATTAACACCCAAAAGTTTCTATCTGGAGTCAGTTATTTCGTATTTCTATAACTTCTAGTATATAAATATCTCAGATGAGTTCAGGGCTTGATTGTACTTTGCCAAAGTAAGGAGCCTCTGCCCCACAGAGGTTCCAGTCTAAGGTTTGAGCCTAAAAAGATGCATGAACTAGTTCAGAAAATATGAGAATTCTTACTGAAAGGTATTAATTTAAACTAAATTGTATAAAAACTCTGCCTTGGTTTCAGTCAGTGAGGTTAGGGACCTGAAACCAGTGGCCAGGCTTCTTAGAACACATAAAATCAATGGGGAGAAGGGGAGGTTCCTCCAGAGTGTAATTTAAGATCAGTTATGCTCACAAATATAGCAATTTAGTTAGCATACAGTCATCCTCTCTCATCTAAAATGGGATTACTCATAATGCAAAAAACATTAAACTTTGCAGAGAAGGTGCCTAAATAAGCAAGCCTAACAAAAGGAAAGAGAAGATGGCCCACACAGGCAATGGAATCATGGAAATAGCTGAAATGCTCTGTTGGTGTTGCTTGCTTGGCATCAACTTGGAAAGTTTTGTTTATTATTTTCTGCTTGCTTTGTTTATTGAATGGCTTAGGAGAAAGCTAAAAAAAACAAACAAACCAAAACAAAACCAAAAACAACAACAAAAAAGGAGGGGAGTGAAAAAGTTAAAGGACTAGGAAAGAAGGAAAGAAAGAATGAAAACCAGTGGCAACAAACAGGAAAGAAGCAGGTTGAAACAGAGGAAAAACGGTTGAAACAGGTTGAAACAGAGGAAAAACGGGAAGAGGGTGGGAAAAGAGGTGTGATACAACACTGGGAGAGGGTGAGACGCAAATAACCAATGTAGCCAGCGTGCCCTGGGGGTGCTGGATGTCTGATCATCCTTCGGCTCCTCTCGTTCAGGGAGAGGGGACGCAGGAGCCTTGGCAGTTCTTGTGCCACCCGCCCTGGATGAGTGGCTGATCAGGAGGATGATCAGGATGTGGCGGCTGCGGGGATGTTCGCAGGCCGGGGCACTCATGGTGCGTGAGGAGCGGCCGAGCCCCTCGAAGCTGAGGCACAGCTGATGCCGCACCGAGGCTGTCAGTTTCAAACAACTGCGTGCCAGGCTCCCGAGAACGGGCTTTGCCTGGTGTGAGCGACCGCAAACTTGCACATTTCTCACACCTCCCTCCGTCCTGCTTGTGCCCCTCTCTGGAGGGTCTCGGCTCGCTTTAGGCCTGACTCAGTGGCCATGGGCCCTGTGCTAGGCCGGTGCCACCGCGCTCGGTGCTCCCGCTCCGCGTTTGTCTCGGATACCAGAGAGCCTGGCACCGGTACCGCTCTCCCCGTGCCTCCAGCTCCGGCGGGGCACAGGTGTTAAAACACTTCCAAACGTGCCAGGGAGCCGCGACCGCTCCAACTCCCCGGGGAAGGGATGGGAAGGGAAGGGATGGGAACGGGCCCAGCGCTGCCTCCCCTCCGCTCCCTTCCCCCTGAGCGCAGGGCAGCGCTCGCGCGACCGAGACCCCATCGCAGCCTGGGCAGCCCCGCGGGATCCCGTCACAGCTCGGGGCGCTCTCCCAGCCCGTGAAGCGGGAGCC
Organism: Zonotrichia albicollis; assembly: GCF_047830755.1. Taxonomy (NCBI): domain Eukaryota; kingdom Metazoa; phylum Chordata; class Aves; order Passeriformes; family Passerellidae; genus Zonotrichia; species Zonotrichia albicollis. The sequence goes on from NC_133832.1 coordinate 16,876,709, forward strand.
TCTCGCATCCCCAGGGTCCCCCCCAAAACTTTGCCCCGAGTTGCGGGGCCGGAGCGCGCTGCCCTCGCTCCCTCACGCCCCCCGCCCCAGGTGCGCGGCCGGCGCTGCCCCGCCCCGCCCGCGCCCGCAGCCACTCGCGGCGGCGGCGCTGGCGGCGGGCGGGGCGCATTGGCTGGAGGGCGCCGTCACTCTCCCCCGGCGGCGCTGGGGAGGGGTCTGGGCGCTGCGTGCGGGCGGCGGGAGCGCGGCGGTCCGGCGGCACCGCACGGAGCGCAGCGCGGGGCTGAGGCAGCCGCGGGGAGCCGCGCCGGCCATGGCGGTGTCCGCGCCGCCCGTCATCGCCGCAACTTCCAGCGGCGGCGGCGCGGGGGGCTCGGCGGGTTTGTTCCGGGCGGACCCGCTGTACTCCAGCCCCGCGGAGTCCCCGCGCCTCACCAACAGCCTCGTCAACACTTTCCTCTCGGCCGGCGGCGGCGGGGCCGGCGCGGGCGGCGGCGGCGGCAACGAGTGTAAGATGGTCGACCTGCACGGGGTGAAGGTGGCCTCGTTCCTCGTGGAGGGGCAGGAGCTGATCTGCCTGCCGCAGGTCTTTGATCTCTTCCTCAAGCACCTGGTGGGAGGGCTGCACACGGTATACACCAAGCTGAAGCGGCTGGATATATCGCCCGTGGTGTGCACGGTGGAGCAGGTCCGCATCCTGCGCGGGCTGGGGGCCATCCAGCCCGGCGTGAACCGCTGCAAGCTCATCACCAGGAAGGACTTCGAAACTTTGTACAACGACTGCACCAACGCGAGGTGAGCGCAGGCTCCGCTCTCGCCCCCGGCCGGCCCGCGGGGAGCGCAGCCGGGGGCGGGGGCGCGGGTCCCGGGGGAGGGGGGCACCGAGGGGCTGAGCGGGGCCGGGGAGCGGCGGTGCCGACACGGAAAACTTTCCTTGCTTCCATCAGCCCCGCCATGGCCGGGACCGCCGGGCAGCGGAGCGGCTCCGCGCCCCGCTCTCCAAACTTTTCTCCAAGCAGGGAAAACCGATAGTTCCCGAAAACACTCCTTAAAAAAAACCCAACCAGAATCTCCAAAAGTTTTCTCCCGTTACATTTGTCCCGCTGGAACCCGCGGCTGTGCTCCGGCGCTGCCGCGGGCGGTGCCAGCCGAGTGCCCGGGCAGGGGCTGCGGGTCCCGGTGCCCCCGGAGGGGCCGCAGCCCCTGCCCTGCCCGGCTTCGGTCACCGAGCCCCCGGATCCCCGCTGGGTCCTGCATACTCGGGGTTATAATCCTGGTTTGTGACCTCATGGCTGCTGCCTTTAGAAATGATAATGATCTAAATAAACACAAAACCCTCTCGGGGCTCGGCAGGAGCGCTGGTGCCGTGGGGCAGGGTGTGAAGCAGGCACTCCGCAGTTCCCATTCCCCGTTCAGCAGTTGGCGAGGGACGTCTCCAGGAACATTTCCATGTCAGCGTGCTGCTGCTGCTGCTTTCTGTGGCAGCAAACTTTCTTTACAGACGCTTCAGCGAGCTTTGGGTGCGATACCCGACCTGCGGCGTGCCCGCGTTCAGTAACTGAGGGCTTTGTGTCCCTGGTTCGACCCCCTTAGCACTGAACGGGGTTTTATCTTTAATAACTTAATTTCGTGCCATGCGGGGCCTGATCCCGCCCTCGCTGCTGGAGCGGGAGCAGACCGGGCGTTATTCTTGAATGCAATGATTGCTTTGTTTCACATCACTTTATATTACAGGTGGCAGTTTAGAGATGCATTTTATTCCTAGATCTGTTAATATGAACTATGTGCTTATTCCCTTGCTCCCATTCAGTTTCTGTAACCCCTTCCTTCTCCCGCTGCCTGTTTCAATGTCAGGCACCTCGATGACATCACGCCCACTGCTTTATTTAAGTGACGGGTTTGGAAGTACGGTCTGAGGCTCACATCAATTTTATTCCAATACATTAGATTAGTAAGGGGCACATTTAATATGTAAATGCTTCTGTGAGATGTTTCTGAGACTCAACTAGCATGAAAGTTGATGGTTAAAGAAAAACATCTCGTTAATTTCTGAGACCGTGCCAAAGTTTTTTGTTAGGGACATGCAGGATCTGATATGATGCAGCCTAATGATTTCTGCTCTTGTACAACCAGCGTTTTAAAATCTCGAAATGCTGCAGTGTTAAATGTTTAAAACTTGTATTTCCCAACTTTTTTTCCCCTTCTCTTTGACAAAGACTTACGAGAGGGATAGGACGAGGGAATGGGAAATGCAGGGAGCAGTGGAAGGGAGCTGTGGGTGAGGATCCAAGGGATGCTCCAGGAGGGGCTGAAAGGAGCAGAGAGTGGAACGGAGCCCTGGGAGGGCTGGGGATGAGGCAGAGCTCTCAGCTCAGGCTCACACGTGTTGAATGTGCTTAAACTCTCCCCACCCTGCTGTGAACACGTATTTTTACCTGTTCAAGAACAGCAAATCCCTTTACATTTCGCTTCTTTGTGCCTCATGAAGATGCCCCTGGTTGGAAGAACCTGCTCACATCAGGTGTTTTGCATTCACGGTTTCAGGTGTAACGCATCAGGAGTGTTATCAGCACACCTGAAACTTTGTTCAAGGATTGTAACTTAATGTTAATTGTATTCTGTCTTGCTAATTAAATGCTTAATGCCTCATTTTATTTACAGATTATTATTTCCCTTGAGCAGTCCGTACTTACTGGAGAGAATGTTGGGTAAAAATAGTTAAATATACGAGTAATCTTAATTATTTTTGTTTACTGTGAAGTGACCTGGGAAGCACTGCAGTGCACGTTATCAAACAAATGAAATGCAGTAGAACTGTTGAAAGACATGCTCACAGTTTTTAGTTCTGTATCTTGAAAGTAAAGACTTAAAAATATGTGATCTTTTGGAAATAAAGCTCTCAACTCGGAATACTCTACATTGCTTTTCTAGTTAATATTTAAAAAAAAAAAATTGATAGCTATTTATATATTTATTTGAATACTGTAGAAATGCTGCAGTAAATTTAAGAGGTGCCAGTGAAAGCAGTAAGAAATGCTGGGTATCATTACTTTCACTGGTAATTGACTTGTAAAAGTCGGCATCTCTTATGTTAGCGTGCACTTCTAGTTATTTTTTTTTAATTGGGATGCAAGCCATTGATTATATATAACTGAAAAAAAGATAAATTCTATTTCTCCTGCTTACTCTATTGCATTTTTCTAGTTGAGTTTGTGTGCAGAGCTGGTAAGAGCTTCACAGAAACACACCCGTGGGTGAAAGTTTTTCAGTGTGTGTGTTCTGTAGCAGGAGTTACTCTGTCCGGCAGCTCTGACCTGTGTATTTCTGTAGCACTGTTGAAATTGTCATTCACATATTTACACAATCTTCCTAATGTTTGTTTTTAGCCAGCACCGTGCACTCTTAATTTGCAAGCAAGGTTTGTGAAATGAAACTAACTGCTCGTTTCATTGCAGGTCCCACCCTCAAGTGAGTATAACATACTGACAAAATCTAGTCCTGATGGGCAATACCTTAGAATATTACTTATATTATGGATATGTTATGCTTTACTACTACATTTCAGCATAAATTATATATTTATGCTTAAATTTAGTAGTAAAGCATAACATTTAGCTAATTAAAAAAAGAGAATGTATTTTTAAAAGGAAATTTAAAACAGTAGTAATGATAGTACATATGTCAGTCCTGAAAATTAGGATTATATGAGTGTGATCACAACCTCTTCCACGCAGTTCTGTATTTGATGGATGCTACTGGCCACTGAAAAAGCATAGTGTTGGTCTGGATTATTCAGTGAATGGTCAGAATACTTTCCAGAAAAGAGTATTTCAGTGAATGGCATATTTTTTATGATTTAAAGTAACCATTTAAGCTAATATTTTGCGTTACTTCGGCTATTCACAAACAATAAAAGGCTTTAGAAATGAATTTAAGCAGTAAATGCAGACATTTAATTTTATGAGATAATGAGGGTCTAGTCATGTTGACTATTAAAAGCTACCCTATAGTCAGCAGTACTCTGTCTTTTATTAGGAGACTGATGTCAAGATTATAATTAAAGCAATCCAGCCATGTAGCACTGCACCCAGCTTCCTGTATATTGGTAGGAAATGTGGGCATCTGATTGTCCATAAACTTCTTTCTCTAAGTGGATATTTAGCTTGCTTTCAGACTTGGCCAAATCTATGAATTTTGGAGGTGTTAGCATTTTTAAATAAAGATCAGTTTTTCGGTTTCCCTCTCTTCTTGGAGAGGAGGCTCACTTCAGACACTCTGGAGAGAGATCACTGGAAAAGTGGATTCTGCTTGAGCTGGAGAAAGGAATTCTCCCACTTTCTGAGCGGTGCAGTTATGCTTTTGGAAAAATCCCTCTTTCTTTTTGGGTATCTTGAAAGTCTGTGCCTATTCAAAACTCCTAAAATACTTGAATATTTTCATCAGATGCATATCTAATCTGGAGAACCCTTGATTAAAATTCCCTTCTTTCTTCATAGCACTAGAGCTCCCCATTTGAAGGGTAACATGCTTTTCCTCCAAAATGGAGTATTTGTATGATTCTTGCATGTGTATATGCATAATACATATGTAATTTTCTACTGAGACTTCTACAACTGAAAAATACTGTGTTTTTGTAGCAAAGACAAAAAAGCTAAACAATTAGGTATTAATGATATTCTTGTTGCATATTCAAAAGGTCTTTGCAAGCATTTCTTCTCCTTTTTTTCTTTTCACCATTTCAACCTGCAGAACTCTTCACTGTCACTTCAAATCACACAATTCTACAAAGATAAAACAACATTTAAACTCATTTGCTTTGGGAGGAAAATTGAGCATTTGCACCCAATAAGCCTGATTGTGGAACTGCATGCAAATTGTGTTTTGATTTATCTCTTTTGCACTTTTTTCCATTTGAATTGATCTTGCATTAATTTCGCCAAGCGGCTCTGTGAGGCTGCAGATGTTGCCCTGTGTTTAATAAATCAATGAGACAGATCTGAATGAATCACTTCAGATGGATTCTCTGCTCGGTTTGATGTCTAGATGTTATTCTTAGCTTGTTATCATGACAGATGCATTAATGTTCCCATACACTGCCAGCAATGTCAAAGAGATTGAAGCTTTTAAAGTGGCGGTATCCCCTTTTCCCCCTTCTGTTGGAATAACTAAATTGCCTTTAGGAATAGGTCAAAATATAAATTTAATCTTGGCATTATTGTGGGGGAAGATGCTGAACTTGTGATCGTATTATAACGCAGGCAAATGCAGATTCTTACAGAATGATTAATTATTCCCAAATAGTGGAGATCAATATTAAAATCTAAACATAGGATAGCTCCTTAATAGAGTAACCACTTTCTCAACATTAATATTTCATTGTAATAGGAATGATACGAATAAATAATATAAGACTAGAACATGTTAAAAGTATTGCTATAAATAGAATTTCATCGTGTCCGAATTGATTACAGGCTGAAGTAAGGCTTTTCTTTTTTCCTTTTTTACCTCATTAAGAATTTTCTTTTAAAGTTGACTATGTTTGGATTCAACATCTGTTAGATTTAAAATACTTGTTTATTATGTTTCTGCTACTACTCCCCATGTAGGGCCAGATATGTTGGCGAAGTTGTTGATCACTGTTAATTTCGGGTCAGTTTAGTCTGGTGTCCATTATCTTGGACAGAACCTGTGGAACACAAACCATAAAGGGCTGGAATGTGTCTTTGTGGAAAGGTTTTAAATTCTGAGAAAAAGATAGCACAAAGTGTAAAGTACTCTGCCATGAATAATGAAGATCTGTTTCCCACGTAGGCTATGCACAGCTTTTATTCCTTAGTGTTTACTAAACCACTCATGGTCATCTTTGTTTTTCTTTAGAGGATAAAATAGCATTTTGTGTGATCATTTTTAAAATCTGATTTCTCTCTGGGATGCTTTTATTTTCATTTTTAAAATTATCAGGAATGTTCCTTTCTCTAATCTTTACTTGACGTGGAAGAACTTTGTGTCTTTAAGGCTTCTGAGAATAAATTGGAGAAACTGGCTGTAACGGATCTAGATTTATGTTGGCATTCTTGGTATTCTTGCTCCAGTAGTTCCAATTTGATAAAGGAAACAATATATGTAATAGAAATTCACAGTTTATTCAAATGAGTTTAAGCTTTAGCATTGTTATATTTGCCTTTCTCTCACCAATATATCAATGTGTGGCAATAGCATTATGCTCAGAATGCCTCCAGAAGGGACCAGCTCTGTGATGGGGAATTATTCTCACGCTGGGGCTGTGGCTGCACACGCAGCCTCTGTTTGTGCCCTGCTTTGAAAGGCAGGGAAAACCAACTTCGGTGGGGCTGAGGGGCACAGCAAAACCCGCTGAATTAAAGAATTTTATTGTATGGCAGTGGCCTCGGAGTGAGAAACTGGTCTCTTCCTACCTTAGTAATTTTGCAGTAAATATTTTAAATAAGCCTCATGAGATGTTTTAAAGAATTGTCTTGTTTATTTCCCTGCTTTCAGGCTGGAATTGGTGTTTTGTAAGGGCTGTTTGTCAGCATTACTATTAAAAAGGTGTTGAAATCTGGGCTGTAAAGTCTCTGATTTGACTTTGCTGAGGTGAACCTCCCTTTCATGCCAGGGGCCGTTTTCCAGTACAAGGGCAAAGAACTTAAAAATGTTTCTAGAATCTGAGCCCTTCTCATCAAAGGTGGGACACATTTACTGACCCCTGCTTTTGGAAGAATAACGTGTTCCTATGTTTTTGGGTCTGGTCTTGTACTTGCTGAATGTAGGATCTTGAATCTCTTTTGTGCCTTTCCAGAGGTGATAATTACGAGTTTTCTGAAGTTACAAACAAAGTTTTCCAAACCCTTTAAAATACATGGAAAGTTCCCAGCTGGTTGCTTTTGTAAGTTCTTTGTGTGATTATCAGTGTAATAAAACCTGTAGGTGTATGGAAATGTGTGATTTTAATGATTATTTACATGCACAGTACTAATATCAAACCCAAACATAATGAGGCTGCTTCAGAGTTCCTGCTGTCTGGGATGTGTTCCTTTGGTGTAAGCCAAGGCAAGGTTTTTATATGTTCTGATTAAACCTGCATTCCCTAGCACAAGTATATTAGTTAGTAATGATTCTTAGTGATTTAGATTTATCCTGGTTGATATTAGAACTGTCCCTCGGGGCTACAAGCTTTTGATCTTTGTTCTCTCTTGGTAAAGCAGGGTTATCCAAAGTGTCTCAGTAATGGGGTTTCCCCTCTCCCTCCACTCTGCAACCTGTAAGAAACACTGATACCTATTAACTAATGTACTTTGATACCTGCCCCAGAAGGTTCCAATATCCGAATGCTGTAAAGCAGAAATTTCTTTGCTTGCCTTTAATTTTTGGTAGTGCAGCCGTGCTGTTGTTTTGTGTGTGTGTGTAAAGTTTATTGTCACCAGCAGACATGGGGAGATTATATTCCCTTGTCAGTACATCCTGACCCGCTGAGCCCGTTTTGCTCATTAAAATAGATTATGTCAGAGCCTTTGGTGACTCACTCACAAATACCACTTCTCCAGAAAGTAAGAATCAAACCCAATTAATGTGCTCCCTTTATTACTGTGCAGTGCTTTAAAGTGTGATGTTTAGCAGTGTATATTGTTCCTATGATAAGGTATAAAATGTTTGATTGCAATTGTGCCTGATGTTATCAAGTTTCTGGAAATTGATATCTGGTACTGGCATTTAACCTACATCTACTCTGTCTGCTATCTATGGGATGGGTTAAAAAGGAAAAGTACTATTGATCTGTAGCTGGATTAAAGTTTGAAATCGGCAACAGCATGAGCACAAAAGGCTTTTTTATGATTTCTCAGCTTGCCATTGATCTACCAGTTTTATTGCATTCATTATTTATTAAAAGAATTTGCAAGCTAAACATAACGTTAAGCTAGTTTGCACACAGGGACTGCACTTAGGAAATTGAATGGAAATTGCATTAGAGATGAACATCTGTGCTATTTTTCCATTCGTGTGTTTATGGGTTTGTATAAAAGGTGTATTGGATTAACAGTTATAACCATTATAGCTTGCAGCAATATGTTAGAACCCCAAGCATTTAGTAGTTATTTAAGAAGGAGACTCTTTTTTTCTTACACTAAAAAGTATGGTAATGCCATGACAAACAGAGCTTTTATTGGATTATTCCTTATTAATGTGCTTTTTACAACTAATGTGTAAAACTTGAGGTATCTTGCTATATTATGCATGTGCACTATTATCTATGCTACATAAAGCTCCATTAATATTGTCATTAATTGAAGGTTTCCAGTGACACTATTAAGTTAAGGATTTGGCATGTAGTCACTGAAGTATTGAAATGTATTTTATAGGAATATAAGTATTGAAAAAATACTTCATCTATGTTCCTTCAGATTTTTCCCAGCAAGTCGAGTAGTTTACTCTCCTCCTTGAGCTGGGTGCCTTTTGTGATGTATTGTGTCAGTGAATCAGGTGAAGTCTTAAGTGTTTTGAAATATTTTTCCATTTCAGTTAAGTGGTTCAGTTGCCCTTAACACTGGCTGTAGTTGTGTGTGACATAAAAAGTGTTGGTAGGTTTTGAATTTTGAGGTCATCTCCTGTATTGATTTTAGAGTTTCTTTCTTGATTGAGCTCCTTCTGTAAAACAGAGGAAAAATTACTTCAGGGGCTGTGAAAAGTATGTTTGTATAATCAAGATGTTACCTACTAATTTGGTCTAAAAGTAAGTCCAGTCTGTTCATGACTAAAATGTACTGAAATATGTCACGTTGTGCATCACCAGTGCAGTGATTCTGTTCAAGACTCAACCTGAGACATCTCACAGCTTGCAAGACTGGAGGGTTTCCTGTGCTCAGACACAGAAATGAGCTCCATGCCAGGAGGTTGTGCTGCCTCCCTGCAATGCCACCCCCTCATCTTTCTGTCTCTGGTAGGATGACAGTATTTTGAGCAGAGGTAGCTCTGATTTTTCTTTGAAAGAATCTCAAGGGCTGTTTTTCAGCAGCATTTTGCATTTTCTGTTCTTAGTCTTCCTCACTCTTGTTCCCAGCCACAGGCTCCTGTGATAAGAGTTTTCATATTCTATCAGATAACACATTTCAGCTCCCTTGTAAATTAAAGCAGGAGTTATATTTAATATAGGATTTTTGCAATTAAGATACACACATACTCATTGATAAAATGTTTCCATACATATAAATTTATGTATGATGTGATTTAACTAAACTTCTGAGTTTCTCCGAAGCTCTCTCAACCATGGAAATCAGCCTTGATTTTAGGGGAGAGAGACTTTAGAATAATCCAGAAATTAGTGTTAATTACATTTGCTATGGACATGAACTAAAATTGCTAAATAAACTTACAGGGCTATGGAGGCTATCTTGGAGTCCTTAGTTAAAGTCTTTAGTTTTTTATGTGCTTGTCATAGCCATGTAAGTGAGTAACATTCTAAGCATGTAATTCGATTCTGTCCAGTCCGTGGCAAGAGAACTTTTAGGCTGCGATGCTCTCGTGGTATTTTAAATCAGCAAAACACCAAGACTTTCTTCTTTGCTGTTTTCAAGCCTGAATGGACAGTGGAATTAAAACAGAACACTTTATATTTTTAAAAAGTTGATCAGAGTTATTTCAGAGCATCAGTCAGCTGCTGGATTCCCAGGTGGTGCCCAGGGAGCAGTGGTGTGCCAGGGCGGGGATTGGCTCTGGTCCTGTTTAGCATGGGGACAGTGATGGGGACAGGGGGACGGAGCCATTGGGGACAGTGATGGGGACAGGGGGATGGAGCCATTGGGGACAGTGATGGGGACAGTGGGATGGAGCCATTGGGGACAGGGGGCTGGAGCCATTGGGGACAGTGATGGGGACAGGGGGATGGAGCCATTGGGGACAGGGGGATGGAGCCATTGGGGACAGTGATGGGGACAGTGGGCTGGAGCCATTGGGGACAGTGGGCTGGAGCCATTGGGGACAGGGACAGTGCAGTGAAGCCATTGGTGACAGTGATGGGGACATTGGGGTGGAGCCATTGGTGACAGGAAATTGGGATGGAGCCATTGGTGTCAGGGACAGTGGGATGGAGCCATTGGGGACAGGGACAGTGGGGTGGAGCCATTGGGGACAGGGACATCGGGGTGGAGCCCTCAGCAGCATCCCAGGGTGGGTGGGGTGGGCACACCCTGGAGGGAGGGGTGGATGCAGAGGGACCTGGACAGGCTGCAGGGGTGGGACTGGGCAAAGCTGGTGCTGGGGAGAAGGGCAAGCTCAGGGTGTGGCTGCCCCATCCCTGGCAGAGCCCAAGGCCAGGCTGGACAGGGCTGGGAGCAGCCTGGGACAGTGGAACGTGTCCCTGCCATGGCAGGGGTGGGATGAGCTTTAAGGTCCCTTCATCCCAAACCATTCTGGGATTCTGTGGTCCAGCCCAGTTCCTCTGGCAGCAGGGTCAGCTGGAGTTGGTTGTCCTGAGCTGTCTCCAGTTAGATTTTGGATATTTGCAAGATCGAGAGTGAGCCTCTCTGGGCAACTTATTTGCAGAGTAGAAATAGCTGTGCTGTGGAAGGAAGATTTGATTGGGATGGCTGGGTTCCGTGGGATCTGGGAGCAGATGTCACCGGCAGCCTCTGCTGGGGTCACTGCCCTGCAGAGGAGTCGCTCAGGCAGGTCAGTGCAGACACTCTGCTGCTGTTTGTCCTTCCTGGGAGTCATCTTGTGCCATCTCTGTTTCACAAACAATTTCCCGAAATCCTGTGTGTGTGCTGAGGAGCTGACTTTCCCTATTCCACACTGCCCCTGGAGTTGCAAATTATTTGTATATTTGCAATTACAAAATAAAGGTGGCTGTAAAGAAAGCTCCTGGCACAGAGGTTGTGCCAGTAGGGGGATTTAGTTACTTGTATGTTACAGTAACTTAAGAGTTGCTAATTAAGAAGATAAAGCTAGTCTAAAGAAAAAAAAAATAATTTGAGCTTCATTTAGAACCTCTAATCAACATGTTTAAAATATTCTGCATTATGGTTTTTCTTACATGTGCAGCGGTTGTTTTTACCTAGTGCAAGTTTTACATGCTTAGCTAATAGACTGTTTTGATAACAGTTAATCAGAGAATGTCCTGTGTCTGTGAAATGTTATCCCTGTTGTTTTCTGGGAGGCTGATGAAGGCATCTCTCTTTCAGGGCTGCAGGTGTCTGCAGCTGCCTCCTCTCCTCCCCGTACTTTTAAATGTTGTTGTGTGCTGAAGGAGGGCAATTTTCTAAAGAGCTGCTGAGATAATACTGAAAAATAGAAGCAGGAAAAATGTCAAGTCTTTCCAGTGAGACTTAAAATACATGTCTAAACAAGACAAACTGAAACCCCTCCCCCAAACACAAAACCTCCCAAAACCAGCAGTGAAAAAACCAGAGCAGAGCAAGGTGGCAAAATGCTGGCAGTTAGACAAGAGCAGAATATGGATACTGAAACAGGACCCAGGGTAATGAACTCGGTGTTCTGCTCCCTCTGTTGTATGAGCTTGCTGCTGAGAGATGAATTTGTAGGTTTGGGGAGTCATTTGGCTTTTAAGGCTTTTATTTGTTAGGGTTTTTTGTATGGCAGTTCATGTGTCTGATAGGTGACTTACCAGAATACCTTGAGTTGAGCACCCTGCCATTACAAAATCATTTCTATATTCTGCCAGGCTGTCTGGCTGTTTGCAGAGAGCTCAGTGCAGGCTGGCTGCCCCCTTTGCTGCCCTGCTGCATTCCAGGTGTGTGCCATGCCCAGATGTGCTCTCAGAGCCCTCAGCGAGGGTTTGGCCAGAACTGCTGCTGTAAAACACTGCAAACCTCACTTGTGCCCATGGTCAGCATTGCTGAAGAGCATTAATTGATCCTGCTGTTCTATGAACTGAAATTTCCTGTCTCACAACCAGAATTGCTCTCACTCCTCTCTGCTCTGTTTTTATGAATTGCCTTGCTTGCTACACAACTGACTTTGGTTCAAACAAATCTCTTCTTGCTGGACCTTAGGAACATTTCTGTCTTGCAGTTTCATGAATGGCTTTTCTCTTGCATGTTAAGGTAGAAGAGGGTTTCTGGTCATTCACTTACCTTGTCCTATTTAAATATGCTTTTTTCAGAATTTTAATTTGCATGATGTGCACCCCACAACCACAGCCCTCTAATACACTGCTCCATCTTATTATTTGTCCTTAAAGGAGAGAATCTCTATTCATGCTGGTGTGGAAGCAAAAAAAAAAATAAATACTGGTGAGACATTTGTTGTAGTCATCTTTCCCCAGTAATGCAGAGAGTGCAATGGAGTCGTTCAGATTATGGCATTCGACTTTTAAAGCCATTTTTAAGAACTTGTGTTCACTGAGTGAAGGTCAGTTGAGTGACTGAGTTTTTAACACTGGTATATTCTCATCTGGATGGAGGCTCTTCATGAGAACTTTTATTCATTCATGTGAAGTTTCTGAGAATATAAATGCCGCATTTTTGGTTTTTTTTAACCTAGCTATTAAGAAGTTGTTAAATGCCTGGCAAGGATGAGCATCTCTGCTGCTCAGTCTCACATGTAAGGCAGCTACATAAGGAGCATTCCATTGAAGTGGTGTTGTATTGGGGTCTGAGTGTGCTATTCTGTGATGATGATTTCCCCCCATCCTTGGCTGTCACAGAATTTTTCTTTGACATCTTCAGGTTCTTGTGGCCACACAGCTTCATCTTTCCTCCACATCTAGATTGACCTGTCATTCACAAAAACAGCACAATAACTCAATACACAAACAGCAGACACCGCTCACAGGTTTCATTTGCTGTGCTGGTCACGGAATTGTCTTTAAAACTTTAAAAGTGTCTATTAAGCTCAAAGTTTTAAGATTTTCTCGACTGTATTTTGATATTGGTGTTTGTTTGCGGGGGTTTTTGATGCTTCTGTTTACTCTTCTGCTTTTTAGTTAGAAGCTCTTTTTAGCATCTTACGCACATGGAGTAGTTTATCTGATGATGTCAGGTTGTTTCCAGAATAATCCCCTGTAGCGTCTAGCACTGTGAGAATCTGAGTCAAAGTAAACAAGTTTACAGACAGTAGGTGGGCAAAGAGTGTTTTTGTTTAAGTGTTTAGGTTGATTGCTTAGTTTGCTTGTAAGTCTGTGGGCAAAATTTGCAAGTTCCTTTTTTTGCTGTTGGTTTTTCATAATGTCCTGACCCAGCCAGTGTGAGACTGCCGAGGAGACTGAATGACACAGAGGCTTTGAATGTCTCATGGAGGAGGAGATGGCTTTGCTTTGTCTTTTTGACTCATAGTAGGTGAAATTCCACAATGGAGCAGTGTAGAACCAGAATCTTCCAAGGGATTTTTGAATTGCCAGCATAGAAATCATCCAAACCTCAGTGCATGGCAATGAATTAATCTGTAATTTACTTAGGGCCACATCAGGAAACACTTCATGCAAATTTGGAAGTGGAAAAATGAAGCAATCCTTGGGACATCACTTGTATCCCCTATTTATTTAGTGAATCTCATATTTGGATAGATTTTTATTGAGTCCATATATTTGTACAGGAAAAAGAAAATGTAGAGGAAGTGCAGAGTTTTGAACCCCAAACCTTTCCAGTAAAGATCTGCATTTTTGTGATGAGAGGCACTTCATGGGCCAGGAGTAGTGAGAGTCAATAGATGCTCATTTGCATTGCCTGGTAAACACTTGTCAGGAATCAGGGTTTCCAGGGTGAATAGGAATATTCACTTTTTCCATTGAGGGAAGTATTTACCAATGGTGATAAATACAAATGATTTTAGTATCGGGAATATTATAAACTTGTTGCTGTGGGTATATTGTACATTGCTTTTATTCAGAAATCCTTACTTGAACCATAATCATATTTAATGTGTTGGAGACTCTCTTGATTACTTTAATCAGCGAGTGAATGTTAATATTCTAAGTGGAGGTGACTGCATGTAAAGAATAGTGAAAAATAATTTTGTGTACCTTAGTTTAAAAAGTAGTAAACTGATAATTATTATGTATTTAATTAGCACATACATTTCATAAAGGTTATGGCATTATTGGTACCATACTGGCTATTTAGCCAGATCTTTATTTACTCTTGCAGAATTCAGAAAAGACTGAAAACATGATGAAGGGCAAAGCACCAAACTCCTGCATTTGTGTGGACACTGTACAAGCCCAAATGGTGGTGGGTGATTAGTACTTCACACACGCACCTGGCTTTTCTGGGAAATCCTTGGCACTCTCTGAAGGGGAATGGCCATTGCTGGGCTATTTCTGACTCTGGTTTTGGTGGAAAATTCGGCCTTGTGTGTCATTTAGACTTTGTGACACGTGTAGCCTCCCAGGGCCTAATGACTTGTCTGCAGATGGGCTGTTATTTATTACAGTCATGTAGAATAAAATTGATTGTCTTCTAAAATTAATTTTTCATTTGCCTCCAGCTCTGCTTTAATAGAGGACACACAGTTGCCTGTTTGCAGAAATACTGTTTAATCACATTAATATCTCAGCCCCCCAGGCTGGTGAAGATAATTGTACAAACGAACAGCAAAATCTGTATCTTTAACTTCTTTTTATGATTAAATTATGCAAATGACTTATCTCCTGCCCTTCCAAGCACTAATCATCTAATTAGGAATGATGTGTTAAAGGGATGGTTTTGAATCAGGAGAAGGGGAGAACGGAGGAAGCAGAAAATGGGACCTGACAATGAAACTGCTGAAAATACTATAGCAGTACAAGATAAATTTGTGTATGTGTTCAAAAAGCAATAATAAAGGCTTGCTGTGCTATTGCTAGTCCTGTTTTAGTGCTATTTTTCATAAGAGGATAATTCTTCTGTCTGATCTTCACCCATAATTTTCCATATTAACTTTAAATTCTATATTATTGTTATTATTATTAACTTAGTGCTTTCTCTTCCAGTTCTCTTAAGCAGTGAGTGTGAGTGTCTCTGCATTTGGCTTTAGTAATAGAATGCTTTGAAGGACAGAATATGTGTATTTGTGTTTTATCAAAGGCTTGTCATTGTACTGGAAGATGTCCTGAGCCTGTTAAATGCTTCATATATCTCAGTCTCTTTTTTTTTAATACTTAACTGGTGGTTAAAGAAACTCACAGCTTTGCATTTTAATGTGAAAATGCAAGTGTCCAAGTAAAGAGGGGTCTTGTCTCTTCAGTGTCCTGTGCCTAATTTGTGGCGTTTCCCTTTGGGTGAAAACCTTTAAATTTAGATATTTAGGCAATCATAAATTTATATTTTAAGCATATTTATAGGAAATAATCATGCCTGGACCACTTTAAGAGCTTCCAGCCCAGTGTTTCGTTTCTTTCCTATTCCATAAGCAAATTCTGCTTTTTGTAAGTCAGACCTTTATAAGCAGATCCTCCTGCTTAAGGCCCATTTTCACATTGGGCCCAAGCTATCAGTGTGTTAAAGGTACAGCAAACCAGCTCATAGCAGGTGATAGCCCTGGCAGCTTGGTAATGTATTTGTTCTTGTTTTTCCTTGACTCAGTTATTGCTGTACTTTCTATATGTGGTTAAAGTGCAGTTAACCAATAAAATAAGAATATTCTAGAGACTAACTGATATTTCAGGTATTCCTCTATGAGAATGTATTCATTCCTTTATAAATGTGTGAAAGTATGAATGCATGAGAATATATGCACTCATAGGGTGCTGTGTGTAGATAACCAGTACCTTCCACACTCCCGAAGACATTTTCCAACATCTTTAAGGAGCCTTAACTTCCCTACCTTGTGTGCCAGGCTTGTGCCCCTGTGTTGGTCAGACACAGGTTTGCTGATACAATCTGAGGAGTTTAACTTGCCCAGGAAAGTGTGAAACACTTTTACAGAGGTGGGTATCCCTCAAGAGAAGCCGAAAGCAACGATGTCAAAATAATCTTTTTGTTAGTGCTTAGGTGTATGTCACAGGGATTTAAGAAGGATGAAAAACCTCACACAAATGAGTTTTAAAAAATTAAAATGCTGACTGGGGTGGATAATCTGGCTTTTCTGTGTTGTTTTTGGATGGTTTAGCATAAAGGATGCAAGTTCTGACATCGCTTCCATTTGTCTGACACAGACGTAAATTGCTGGTGGAATGTTTTCATAAACACTTCATGGATGGGGAGGCTGCATTTCTTTCTGTACCTTCCAGCAATGGGATTGAATTAAATCAGTTCACGTCTATCTTTGTGTGTATTTTCATCATTATCCCCTCAAAGTCTTCTCAGAAGGGAAGTTGAGACCACCTTGTTGACGAGGGCTTGCACCAAGTCTTTGTGCCAGAATATTTGTGTAAATGATTTTGCTACACAAGGTCAAAATATATTTTAGCAGAATTATAGGAGATTGAAAAAGAACATGGGATTTCTTATTGTACTGGAAGGTTCTGGGATCCATCAGGGATTTAAATTTCTGTGAGGGCTTTGAGCAGAACTGTTCTTCTTTGGGTGGGAGTTCTATGATAATTAAGGAACAAACAACCCTAGACTAATTTATTGTGTTTCTTTTAGATTGGCTGGATGCAGATACCACAAGAAGAGCTAAAAATAGAGGCTTTGTGCTTGGGCTGATAGTGTGTGATAAGTCAATGGAGAGCATGCTGGACAGCCTCCAGCTGCCATTCTTTGTGTGGCTGAATTTCTTAAGCCTGATGGCTTTTGGCTGAGGTGTTTTAATTCTGCAGGACAGTGGCACTGGGGTCAGGCTTTCTGAGATGGGCACCTGCTGAGAGACCATTTGTAGATGGTTTTAGCATCAACAAGGAATCTAAAAACTCTTGTAATCTGTAGCCTGCATTTCCCAGCTCTCAGGCAGAGGCAGATTGGAAGAAGGTAATCTGCAGTAAGGACTTGGGTATCTTTTTCTTTTCTGTGTCTGCACAGGCTCAGGGCTTTATCTTACCCAGCTGCTCATTCAGATGTTTTTCTTATCTCTCCACTGGGCAGTTTGCACTGAGTAATGATATGTGACAACAGATGGTAGATAGTGAGTTGTTTTATGAATTAAGTTGGTCTTGCAAGAAGTTGAACAGGAAAGAATTCTTCTAAGACTTCCCAATTGATAGGTACAGTGGTGGAGCCATCTCATTGTTTTTCTTGCTGTTCAGAAAGTGTCAAGTCACGGAACTTTACTCCCATGAGTTCTTCCTGTTGGTGGCTGGAGTGCTGGGCTTACCTGGAGTGACCAATTCTCTCTGCTGGCATAATTGATGGTTGCTAAAATATCCAGCAGCCTTTCATTACACAGTCAAATTGTGAAGTCTTTTAAATGTGAGAGAATTCAAGCCGGTCTTGACCTCTCTGATTACTGCCCATGGTGAGAGAAGTGGAGATGAGTGCTTCAATTACTCCCATACCTTACTGGTCTTGTACTTTGTGAAGGAAAGGATTATACCCAAATAAACAGTAGGAGAGTTAATACCCACTGCTTTTTTCCTTCTTTTTGTTTTGATTTGTCTTTCTCTTCTAATCATTAAAGACAAAGGCTATTTCAATATGAATCAAGTCACATGTTAAATTAAAATAATTATTGCACAGAACATTGAACTGTTATGCCCTTCCTCTAGCACGATCTTATAGCAAATGCTGTATCAGTGGTAAGGTCTAGGCCAGCTGTGACATTTAAGAGCAATGAGAGTTCTTACAGAGGAGTGGTCCTAGTTATTGATTTGTCTGTTAATTTCAACTTAATTTAGTCTAGAAATCCAAATGAATTCCTTTCTGTGGTCTTATTGTGGGTTGGGGTAATTGAATATTTTTGAAGAAACATATAATCCTGTCATTGGGTTGAGGTTTTGGCAAATACTGAGAAATGGTAGAACATTTAAATATTGAAGGACCCAGATGTCAGTGTACATTACATGATGCACAGTTTCTGGAATTGTGGGTAATATGGAATGAAGCCGTGTTGGTCAAATTTCCTTGACTATCCCACGAATAATATGAAGATCTTTCTTCACCCATATGGTTGAAACTCCATTTTGATAAACAGAAAACAATAGTCATTCTTTTGCATGGCAGAAGGGTGCCCACTGCTTCATCTCTTTTTCAGAGCCTGATAGTTCATGAGCATGAAATGACAGCCTGAGCATATTTGTGGTCAGTTCAATACATTCCCATCGCTCTGCTATTTCTTAAAAGCTATAATCTTTGATCTTGGTTTTTCAGAAATTGTTGGACTTGTACATTTGATGACTCACAAACATTAGAGAGGGCGACTTTCTTCATGGAGCTGAGATGAGCTGTCCATGACTCAGTGTTGTTCAAGCTGGGATATGCAATGGCTTTCAAATTGCAGCTGGGTGAAAGTGTTGTGGGAAAGCGTGGAAAAAACCCTGGAAATACTGGGAGGATGCAGATCCCCCTTTAAATTGTGGGGCCTGTATGTAGGTTACCCTTGGAATGTACATTGTCCAAAGTAACCTCCCCTGATCATATTCTGTGTATTTTTAAGAGTCAGGAGAAATAAGCAGTCATTAAAATAATTAGTGATGCCTAAGAAGGTGAAGTTGGGATTTCAAAACTGTACAGACAGATGGGTTAATACTTCTGTAGGAATTGTTCTGGTTTCTGCAGTGTCAGTTGTTGACAAATCCTTGTTGTCAGCCACCTAGCATGGCAAGCAGGACTGAGAAAGGGTTAATCTTGTATTTTCCAAGTGCATTCTCTGGCCAGTTTTGCAGTTGCTATGCTTCTGTATGTACAGGAGATATTTAGTGTTGTTATTAATACCCAGGAGGTTAATGTCTGATTTTGGCAGTGGACAGAGCAGTAGTGTGAGGGTAGTGAGGGTGCCTAAATTGCACCCCCTTTATGTACACGTCTTCTCTTTCCTTGGCTGCTAAGCTTCAGCCCTCTGCCAGCAAATAGGGTGAAATAGGAACGGGGCACATCAATTCTGGATCCAGTCAGATATAAACAGATTGCCTGAGGGCTCTTTGTGTAGTTACTTCTGCTCAGGCAATACTGGGATGTATCACAACTGCATCTTGTCTCTTCACATTTGAGATCAGACTCGAGCCTGTGTGTCTCTGAAGCTGTACAGGCAGGCTGCTTGTGAAATTGTGTCTGAGCAGTTAGCAAGGAGCAGCACGATTCCTGACATGGCATTGTTGGGAATTATTTGGCAAAGTCTGTGGGACAGACAGAAAACAGTGATGGGGACTCTGTGGAGTTCATCCTGGAAACTGTCAGGAATGAGAGCAAAGGTATCCAGGAGCACCGACCATGTGGTTTTTTAAACTTTTTTTTTTAACCTCCCAACACTGAAAAGTTCATATTTAATGGCATAATGTATTCACCTTGGGTAAGCAATTAAAGTTAATTAAAAAACCCAAACCAAACAGCCACTCAGTGTGTGAATGCATAATATGAAATACACATGCAATAATCCTGAAAAGTAAGATATGTATTACACAGTGCAGTTACTTTGCGCTGGAACATTGTTCAGATCCCGCTTTAGATGTTAAAAATGAATTTTAGAAATGGAATAATTTTTATATGGCAAAATAAAAGCTTTAAAGGGAAGAACCTTTACCTATTACATGTTTTTTAATAGCTCTCTTGTAACTTATTTTCCTGAAGAGAGTTGGAAAGAATAAGAAAAAAAAAATACATTCTAAAACTGCTTTGAGTTCAGCAGCTGCCCCTGAGGACTCGGGGCCTCATTTCTGTAGCCTGAACAGCGTCAGGTTGTTCCACAGCTGGTGAGGAAGGAGCTGGTTCCATTCCTGGCTGGAGCCCTTGGACACAGGTCTGTGCCTGGCAGCAGGAATTGGTTTGGTTTCCTCTGAATTCATCTCACTTGATGCTGTGGATTTGCAGAACTGAGGTTGCATTTGATTCTGGAAATCAAAGCATCTTTTAACAGGTAAAAATTCCCAGAAACATATTATGCCTGGACAAAATGATGTGGTATGGATTGTTGCATGAGAAATTACTGGTTTTTTGTTTCATTTTTTTTATGCATGTACTTTATTTATACTATATATGTAAAAACAAAATTTAAAAAATGAAGGTTCATTAATCATAACTAAGTTGTATTTGCATTTCCATGGCACTTAGTGGTGTGGTAATCTCAGGAATTCCCCAAGGTGTTAATTCTCCCTGGGCACTGGATGTTAAACTGCTCCAGTAGTTTATGAATCTCAGATCTTGATTTTCAGGTAATTGACAAAAAGCATGAAGAGCAGCTGTATCCCCAGGGCCCCTGAAATTCCCTTGGTTTCTGGGGCAGGATGAGTATTTCAGTGGCTGGTTTGGAAAACTTCAGCCAGAGTCACTCAAGGTCAGAGAAAAAATCTAGAGAGGCAACTCCTCCCCATACCATGAAAATACAGCAGTGTAGAAGGTGCAGTTTTTACAGAACTCTGTCATAGTAACTCTTCTGTTATGGGATGAAGGTGAAAAATACTTTCCAGATTTTCCCCTTTATGCTTTCATCATAACAGCAGCCTTAAATTTTGCTATAGGAAAAAAAATGAGGGTTTATCTCTTTATTCTCCTAGTACCAGCAGTCTAGAGCTGGGGGTTGCTTCTTTTTCAACCCTTGTTACACTTAAGAATCAAAGTGTGAAGTATAACAGATTGATTGATAAATTCAGATGCTGGATCTTTATCATAAATTAATTTATCTTTTCAAACATTTATGTGCAAACTTAAATGGAATTAAGATTAAAAAATCCAAATGAGTTGAGCTTGTCACTTCTGTGGTTACGTAAAAATAGGGCTTTACTTTGTGAAAGCAACAAATTACTGGTTTATTCCTAGAACAGGCAGATGATCTTTCTCAGGATAGCCTGATTTTATCACTTGTAGTTCTGTGAATATCCCATATAATTTGCACTTCGCAGATAATGTAGACTTTTGAAGATCTTCACCATGGAATTTGTACTTTTTTTTTGTGGTAAGCGGCAGAGAAATAGGGAACAACCCTCTCATCATTTATGTATCATGACCCAGCATCTCGGAGCCTTGGGCTATTATTTCAAAATCCAATATATTCAAACTTTGGCCTCAGAGAGCAGTAGGATCAGTACACAAGAACAATAGAGTGATAAATATAGATTTTTCATTAAGGAAAAGACTATATCCTGTCATTTTTGAATCAGTGTTGGAAGGAGGATCTGAGGATTCATAGCCTCCTATGGGCTCGGATGTTGTTTTTGTTCAAAAAAAACCAGCTTTTCCCTTTTCCCTGCCTTTTCACATTGCTGTGAGCGAGGCAGAAATAAAATTATAATATATGCTAAAGGAGGGATCCACTAAGAGTGTGACAGTAATTTAATGCAAGTCACTTTGGAGCTGTGCATAATGAGCCAGGGCTGCATCCAGGTGCAGGCCTTGGCTCGGGCTGGGCTGAGCCGTCTCTCTCCCTGCACCACAGATTTGCTATTTCAGTCAGATCACACTCAGGATGATTCCCTGGAGCACAGAAACCCCGGATTTCTGGAGGAAACGGGGCTCCTGGATGGATGGCATGTGCTTCAGGCATCTCCTGGCTCAGTGTCCGTGTGCACTGGAGGCACACCACCCCCATGGAGAACGGGATCTGCTCAAGTTCTGCAAACTGCTGAGCTCCTCAGAGCTCTTAACACATGGCATGTTCTGGGAGACCTTCTGATTCTAGGAATGCTTTTTCTTTTCCTTTAAATGGATTTTCACTCTATTTCCTTAAATAGAGTAGCTGTGATAGTGTACAAACAATCAGAATTTATGCTGAAGAGTAATTCTTGTGCTGTTTGTTTCATTCTCAAGGAAGCAATTTATGTTCTTGTTTTGAACCCAACAGTCTGATGCTTGTTACTGGAGAATGCACCAAACAGTGAAAAGTTTTGGTTTGTGCAGTAAATTTAAGAAACCTGTGATGTTTTGCTGGGCTCAGATGCCACAAAAGCATGTTTGACCTCATCTGTCAATGTGTGTGTGCCTATTTAACCACATGTACTTCAGATTTGAATGTACACAACAATGCTGGGGAGGGCCTGGGGTGGACTTTGTACGTGTGTGGTGATTATATATTGCTGTTGTACCTTTTGGAAGTTTACAGAGGAGACCTGTGTTTGATTTGGTGGGAGGGAGGGTGGAGGTGGAATGATAAATTACGGCCTTGCTTTCCAAGTCCTGACAGGGAGATGCTTTATTCCATATTGTTATCAATGAGAAAATAAAATTACAAAAATAATATTATTTCACAAGTTTTCTGCTTGCTTTTAGCTGACAGGTCTCAAAGTGGATATAGCTTTTTCCACCTGCAATCAAATGTAATAAACCATCTTCACTGCAGAAGTCAAATTCCTGGAAAAAAAGAAGTTGGAAGCTCACACTTACACCATAAAACCTTGTTTATTGCACCCATCAGTCTTGGAAGATATGCCCCACAATGGGGTTTGGTAAAGCCATTACAAGGTGCCGTATGAGTTCCATTTGCCTACAGTAAATAGAATGTCAGAAGTGTCAGGGGGAAATAAATATCGGGCTGGTTAAAAGGGAGCAGAGATGGCTCAAAGCATCATTGAGAGGATTGATTTATCTGGCATGCTGTAATGACTGCAGATGTGGATCTGTTATTCTAGATGAGCAATGAATTTGATGAGCTGATAACACAGGGCCAGAGAGGCCTGGTTTTAATTACTGATGAGGAATTTATTTGTGAAGCACTGTGATTTACTGAGGGTTTGTTCTGTTATTGACAGGTGACCTTGGGGCTTTTCTCTTTTGATGAATAAAAAAGCGGCATTTTTTAAAGGAAAACTGTTTTATCAGTGCTGTGAATACAGTGAGGTCATTTTAGATAGAGTATTGTCTTTCAAACCATCTTTATATATAATTATTTTTTGCAGCAGTTGTTAATTGCCTCTCTCATTGAGACTGTTGTGTATGCTACACTTGCTACTTGAGAGACACTAATTCTGGTGCAGATTGTGCCAGCAGGAATATGTTGAGCAGAACTTTGTGGTAGAGATCTTAAAGCAAATAACAAAAAGTCAAATTAACAAGAGTGTATTACTGGGTTGTTCAGCTTTTCAGCTGCATATCTTATCCTGCATGTATTAATTTTACTGTTCTGATTTTCCTTACAGACCACCAAGGAGAAAAAAATACAGTGAATTAGAAGGCTCTTTGTTTATCTGTCTGCTTGGGTTTGTTTTTTTTTTTTTAGTAAACATAGTGTTTTAATTATTCTAAGCAGCAATTTTTTGGTGTTGTGTCCTTCAAGATACACTCTTGTTAAGCAGAAAGTTACTGACATACCTGTTATTTTTATATACCTGTTTTACTTCATTTTCTCCCACAGAATATAACTTTATTTTTGATCTCTACATACAATGGGAATTTTAGTTTTGACCTCTGTGCTTATGCTCCTGGTTCTGTGCTGCACTTGCAAGCTAACATCAGAATAAATCAAAGTGATTTTTGTCTGGACTGTGTGCAGGTACTGTAGATGTTTTCCAGTTTGTAGATACTGTTTGCTCTTAATCAAGTTTTTTTTTTAACAAAGTAGGAATTCATTTGGGCTCAGCATTTTGTAGATGATGTCTTGATGAAAGTACCTATGATTTTGGACATGGAGGAAGGGTGAGAAGAATTAGGAAGAATTTCATTCATTTTTTTACATGAAGACAGAACTTGTGGAGATGCTAGAGAAGAGAAAGGAACAAAGATCACTTGATGAAATGCATAATGACCAAACCTAAACCAAACCCACCAAAACCCCCTTTGGAGCAAACACCTCCCCTTTCCCCCCGCCCTGTAGTGCAGTTCTGTTCCCTTGTTTTCCCTTGTTTTTTCTGTGGGATTTTCCATGCAAAGGGAGCAGTTAGCTAATCATGAATAACATGTATCTTATTATAAACACTCGGTGTTTAGCTCTAGGGATGGTATTTCAATTAAATGCATCTGACAATTTTAGATCTGCTCATGACTTAAATATTGCAATTAAGCAAACTGCAGTTAATAAGAGTATAAAAAGTGTTCTCTTTTACAGATTTACGGGTTTTAGTTTTTTTTTTTTGGTAAAACCAATGTGTTTTCTAAACCAGTTAAGTATATTGCACCCATAAAGATGAATATTTTAAGTAACAAGAACAAAAATCTGTCTCCACCTTTTTTGTGGGACTCAGTTCAGAATATTATGTGGAACTTCCCTGATATTAATAAAGTGAAGAGAGATCTATTGCATGAGTTTTCAGCAAGGGTTTGGGTATTTCTCTGCAACAATTGCCAGCCCAGATTTTGGTCTGGTGGGTGACCTGCAGCTGCTGAGGTCGCTTGATTTTTGTCATTGATTACAGCAGGAGATGGCTGCAGGCCACAACTCAGAGCAATTGCATTGCTATTTATAAAGTTTGGGGTTTTTAAAATCTCTTCTTACATAGCATCTTAGCATGTACAATAAATACAAAACAATTAACAGACTTGGAAGTTTTTATAGCTTCTGTGGGACTGGGCTGAACTTGGAAACAATGCTCCAGAAGACACATTCCTTATTGCTGCTTTCCCCAGTGCCAGTCTGTGTGTTGTGGCCCTGTAAGCAGCAAGGATGGAAGGGACAAATAAGCTGTTGTATAGGAACGCTGCTTGTTTAGAGCAGGGTTTACTTTTTTTCTCCCTCATGGATAATTAATGTAGTCCTTATTTTAAGGTTTCAGTCTGCTGCTGGATTGCTTCTTGCTCTTGTGGGAAGGTTCTGTGATAGTTGGGTGCGTGAAAATAATTTCTTGTACAAAGTTTGCATTATAAATTAGCTGTGATTTTTCCCAATTTCATGCCCTTCTGTGAAAGCCGTTTTACTCTGTGTATCCTGTGATTCCAAGCTGTTGGTACGAGGGAGTTGGTGCCTTCACTCCCCTTTCATCCCTGCGTGGCCACTTTGTGATTAGTGTTTAATGCCTCCAGCCTCATTGTCTGGATTTACTGATGCTGTCAGCAAGGAGTGAAACTTGTGAATTCCAGCCCACTACAGGGAGCTGTGTTTGCAAGGGGAAAATGCAGCCTAGGGTGTGACCTGGAGTGGCTGTTTGAGGAGTGCTGTGTTTTAATTCCTGTGTGTGCTGCTGTGACGCCGAGGTGACCCCACGCTGCTGCTTGTCACTAAAATCCTGTGACGTCCCTAAGGTGCTCTGGGCTGCAGAAAGGGACTGTGTACCTGTGTCTGTGCAGCTGCAGGGATAGAGGTACCTGCCCAGTGAGAGCTGTCCTTCTGGGATGTGCAGCAGTGCCCACATTGACCTGCCTGAATTGCCTCTGCTGTCACTGCATGGCACAGTGCAGCATGCAGCAGATGCAGCAGAGGGCCTGTGAGGCAGGTGATCAAAGTTATTTGGAATATGAATGTCTCTGTAGCAGTACCTGGCTTCAGGACAGTCTGTAAACAGACATCAAGGCTCTATTATGAGTTACAATTTTTTTTTTCCAAAATGTTTTGTTTGCTATTTGATTTGAGCGTGTATAACATTGTATTTTGTTAGATGATTTTTCTAGTGTTTTTATGCTATCACATATATTTGTGTATATATATATACAAATATATATAAATATAAAATATATATATAAATATATATATAAATATATAAATACCTCCTAAATGCAGTCTAGAGTTGTGAAAGGCTTTGCACTTTCTGAATGTTTAGCTTACAGAGGTTTTGCCTGGAGCAGGGTGGATCATGGAGCTGTCTGTGCCTCCACACCTGCAGGAGTGAGTTACGGCATCTGTCCTCGTGACTGCAGAAGCCTCAGAGCAGGAATCAGGACGTGTCAGGTGTGTTGAAGCTGGAGATGTTACAGGTGTGTAGCTGTTACCTGGCAGGTTGCGCAGTGCTGCTGAAATGTAGACAGCCAGTCTGTTTAGGGTTAGTTATTCCTGGCCATCCCTTCATCCTGTGGGACAGAACAATATTGCAATTTAGCAGTTCTCAGTAGTTGTATGAAAACTGTGAAGCTGGAAGCAAATGATGTTTTCTCCTGTTGAGAGTGATGAGAGTTAAGTTGGAATGAAAAGTACTGATGCAGCTTAATTGAGATAGCAAATGATGTCCTACAGAGCAGGGTGGCACGAAGGTGAAAAGTCCACATCTAAATAAGTGTCAGGGAGAGGATTAAGTGTTCATTTGAAGATGTGTACAGCAGTACCTCCTTTAAAGAGTTGTAATTAATCTTGCAGTGTGAACTTTTTGACCATCTGACAGTGTAATAAGGCACAAACATTCTAATTCAGTGTGGTGCCACGTGCTCCAGAATGAGGAGCTGAGCTGTTCTGTCATGTAAAGCTGGTTCTGGACTGGCTCTGAGGTTACTGGTGTCTCATCAAATCCTCAGTTGTGTAGAACAGAGCAAGTGTGGCTCATCTCTGTGGAGTTTTACTCATTTGGGAAAACTCATCTCTTCTGTTTCTGTCAGGATTTTTGGTGATTTCTGTGAGTGGTGTAGTTGGGAAAGGGTGCAGGAATGCTGCTTGCTTTCCAGCAGCACCTGATGTCCTGTTGTGTTTTATTGCTCTGTAGGTGGTTGTTTTGTAGAAATTCCCAGATATTTTTATTTGCACAGTTAATAAAATCAGATACATTCTGCACTCAGGCTGGAGCTCCTTTCTTGTTCCTGTTGAAGGTATTTTCTTGACTTGAAGTCCTGCTCAAGTTTTCCTTGCCTGGCTTCTCTGTTTTTAAATGTTATGGAGCCCTGTACCTTCCACAGAGGTGCAGACCTGCAGCTGGTGATTTTTCTTGGTGTTTGTATTGATAATTGATGTTGTTAGAGACTGTGTGAGATCACTTAACTGCTTCCACTGTCTCTGTGTTTAAAACAAAAAGAAAAGCCATGGCTTGGTGGCAGTAACTTCGTGTTCAGGGGACATAAATGTACATTCTGGAAGGTGCTGGGTGCCTCTGCCATTCTGCTCTGGTGTTTCTCCCTGTGAAGTTCATATTCATAGATTTCTATAAATCTGTCAGGTGAAAATGAATTTTAATTATATTAGGATTTATTTATCAGGCTATTTTAACAAGCATACCTCCAACAAGGTATAGTATAATGTGGTGTTCATTTACATAATTTGGAAGTGAGTAGTAAAACATGCAGCTTTGCAGAGTTCATCTTCAAACTCGGATTATTGGCATCACCAATAACAGCTCAGATGGGATAAAGCAGCTCTGTTTATAGACACTCTCACACTCAACATAATCTCATGTTCCAAGTTTTTTGTCACTACATAAAAAGTAATTTTTGGCTTCTATCATTACTTTCAATTACTTTTAAGTAATTTTTTCCTGTGGTGTAATAAAAGAAATACCAGTTGATTAGTTAGTCTTTGTCTTTTCTTGGGAGAGGAAAAAATGTCCAAATTTCAGGAACAGTTTTGATACCTTGTTGGAAAAGAAAACACAGAAATCCATTCCTTTGCTTTCTGAGCTTGCAGTGTTAATGTTTGAGCAGATACTGGATATTTGTGGAAATATCTGTAAGTCTTGAAGGTTTCACAACTTCCATCACAAAACCGTGTTACTATGGAAAAGTGGCGTTCACTCTTTTGACAAGTGTGACACTTAACGAGGAATAAAAATAATACAAACCACAGTATATACAAACTGAGGAGGGAGTTGTCTGCTCAGACAGTTTGTTGACACTTTGTTGGAAAAGATCTCTCTGCTCTGTTTGTTGGGAAGGATCAAAAATACACGGGAATTGGACAGGGTTGTGAACGTTTTGTGGGGATGTTGCTACATATACACACATTCTAAATTGGGGCAGAGCTGTTACGGGCTGGGGGCTTCACGTTGAGCAGAGAGACTGTCCAGGCCTGGGGAAATGCCACCAGCTTGTTAGGAAAAAAAGCAGAATACAGCACTTGAGCACTATTTCAGAATGAAGATCTTTCTTCACAGCTTTGCACGAAGATGCTCAACGTAAGGTGTGCAGCTCTTTACAAACTGGAAAAAATGGAAATGTGTCTTTTATTTTTTTTCTTGTTAAGATTGTTTTCCAAACATGGATGCAGTGAGACAAAAATGTGCAGCTTTTTCTTGGCGTAGGCTGTCAGAAATGACACTCATGAAGGTTTATTTCTGCAAAATATAAAAACGTGCTCATATAATTGGTGCCTTTTTTTTTTCTTAAACCACATTTAGAGTTGGCTGTAGTGGAGTTGAGCGTTTGGTGTTTTCCCCCACCCTCTGCCAAAGGTCTGGGGGCAGAGCATCAGTGTGTGTGTGTGTGGTGTGGGGTGGACTCTGGTGCTCAGGGAGATCCATCCTTTGTTGTCCCTCCCCTGCTCAGGGTCCGGGCTGAGGGCTCCGAGCCAGCCCAGCTCACTGTGGATGTTGTTCTGCACTCCTTTGAATGTGGATGTGAAGCAGTTTGTCTGTCCTTTTGCTTCGCAAGAATTCTCTTTTTAAAAAACAAAGCTGTGGCTATGAAGTAGCCTATTTGTCCTAAAACTTATGAAAAGGAGGGGGAGGGAGTGCTGGGACCCATCTTTATAACAACAATCAGCCTTTGTAAGGTTTCATTCCAGGCTAATGGCTGGTGAAATTGTTCTGGGTAGTTAAAATGAAATGAAATGAATTAAAGAACATGAAGGAGAGCAAGCAGAATGGTTTATTGCTTTTCTTTGAAGGCACAATAGCTATACTCTGTCTCTTTTTGTTACTCATATCTGTGTGGCGGATATTTAAAGTCAGGGGTTTGAATAGCATGATGGCTAAATGAGGGCTATAAATCGAGGGCTATGGTGCAAAATTCTAGTGCCAGCAAGTACTAAAACACAAGACCAAAGAGGCTGGGGTCTAAAATTGTTTTAGACTGATGAATATGCAGGCATAAAAACAACAGACTCCAGATATTCCCTACCAAAAACCTCCAGAAAAAACTAATGATCAGTTATTTTAAAAAGGAAAACAAATGTTTTAAACGCATTAATGCTTTCAATTTATCCTGGAATGTTACTGGTATTTCCTTAAAAGCCTGCCAATCCATGCCTAATTTTAATTAAGAATGTGAAAAACATGAAGTAGTCAAATATTTTGTTATTGGCAAGATGTGAAGATGTCGAGAAGCTGGTGCACAGTATTTAATTCATAAGCCTACAAATATACGCCAAAAAAAATTTTTTTTAATGTGTTACCTTACTGATAGCAACACAAAAGTTTACCAAAGTGGGATAATGCAGCTTAAAAAGCACCTGGTTTAAGACTGTTGTTACACAGCTGAAAAAATAAAGTGTCATATCAGGCTGGGGTCACGTTTGTCTAAGAAAAACTAACAGGAGGATTTCTATTGTCAACACAGGAGATGAGCAGTGCGATAACAGCAAATTATACTCTCTGATCCACCCCCTGTTATAGAAGTGACTTGAGATTAAAGCCTCAGCCAGGAATTTCATTACTCTTATACATTTTTCACAAAGGCAGTATTTGCAAAAACAGTGGTAAAGAGGGGTCAGAAATTTTCATGAAAACATGAGATGATTTTTGACTGTGTGTATGTGGGCATACATAAATACATGTGTGCACTGGTATAAGCATTTTTAGAACCCCAAAAGATACTTAATACAAAGTAATGTAAATGTAATGTAAAGTTAACATGCCTAGGCCTTGGGCTCAGAATGAGAGAGTGGATGTTGGTTTCTTTTTATTTCATGTCATGTTAAAGGTCTTGTGGGGATTTTTTGTTTGGTTTTCAGTTTTTGGTTTTAAAACTTCAGCATAAGAATATAAACTAAAATTGAAGATTATGTAGAATATTATGAGTTAATGAAAAGTAAAATGGTTTTCAGAAGGCGAAGACTACAGAACTTTGTTATTTTCCAAAAAGGAAAAAAAAACCCAAAAAACTACAAGTTGTATTGTTGTTCAGTTGAGCAGAGCCCAGAGTCCGGGAATGTCAGTTTTAAGGATTTTAGTGAACAGTGGCTACTCCAGGGTTTTGTAGTTGAGTCTTCATGAGCAGCTGCAGGGCCCAGCCTGGTGCTGTCCCTCAGTGTCTCTGTCGTTTCCCCCACTTTTCTCCTTGCACTAAAACCCAAGGCTTCTCTTATCCCCTGAGTGAGGGCCCAGGTGAGCAGGGGACAGATCTGCTGCTGATGGGTGTTGGCACTGGGGAGCTGGCTCCTCTGTGGGTTTTGCTGTCCAGATGTGCCATCAGCGCTGGGTGAGGTGTCCCCTGGGCTCTGCTGTGGTGGGTGGCACCAGAGGGGTTTTGCAGCTCCAGGCTGTGCCAGTCCATCCCTGCTGGGGGAGAGCCAGCCCGCCCCAAACCCATGGCCTGGCTTCTGCTGAAGGAAGATCAAACTCCTGAGTCAGACTGGGGCCCACAGACGTGGAGCAGGTGTGGAACACAGGTGAGGACACCGATGAGAGCTGAGCTGTGTTCTGGATGTCCCTCAGCTGCTGTTTAACTGGGTTTAGCTGCTCACTCAGAGCCAAGGACTGCTCGAGGATGACCCATCCAGGTCTGCCAGTAGCAGGTACAACAGGCCTTGGAGCTTCATCAGAAGAGGAATTTGGGGTGTATGAGCAGGAATCCGACTGCTAACCTGAGCATTTCATAAGTGTGGAGCTGCTGCACAACTTCTGCTAGAAAGCAGCACTTAGGTTTTTATCATGCACGAGGGAAGTTCATCCATCAGATTCAGGAGATGGATCAGCTCCAGCCCTGTGGCTTGCTGTGAAATTGCTGTTTGGCATTGCCCATCTATTGTTGCAGAGCACTTAGTGCTGCATGTGGCTTTGTTTGTAGTTGCTCCCATTTTAAATAAGTCAGTGTGAAAGGTATTTCTTTGCAGATCCATAGGTGTTTCTTTGCCACCCATAGGGAGGATCAGAATGTGACTCCATAATGAGGGCTGGGCTTTGTGCTCAGGTTAGAGGAAACCTGCACATGTGCTCCCTACCTTATTACCTTGTTCTTCTTTCCTATTGGAATGCTTTTGAAATGTCTGACATGTAGTAGGTGACTGACATCTGCTTAGGAAGCTTCTGACTAGTTATGCATTTAAAACTTTGAAAGAACAGTAGATAGGTGTCCATGAAAATATTTATTACATCCATATGAAATGGCCCATTTTTTAGCAGCTGCTGGTGTATTTCCATAACGAGCATGTTCCACTGGGATTGTGTTTACTTTAATAAAATTTTTCACTGCTGCACTCTGATCGTATCTGTTCTTGGATAAGAATAGTTTGCAGGGCAAAATGAATGAGTGGCTTTATGCATAATACAGGAGTATCAAATTAATCAAAATGTAAGGTGCTTTCTGCTTTTTAATACTGACTAAATGTTTTTCTTGCAGAAGTTAGTTGAGTTGGCTGCATAGCAGATTGTTATATTGAAATGTCTTTTTTTTTCATGACCTTTAAAAATTATTTAACTTCTTTATAAAAAGGTCCTTTTCCCACAAGACATGTGAGAAGTACTCTAAGAGGTGGCTATGGGAGGAAGGGAGTAGTAGAGGTTATGTTGAAGAGGCTTAACTGTGGCTTTGGGAAGCTGTGGCAAATACTGAGGGGCCAATAAAGTCAGAACAGTAGCTCATGAGTTGGGTTTCTGGGGTTTCCAGCCTGGATTTTCCTAAGTGAAGGATGTTTGACCCATTGAGCCAGATTGTTGTCTTCCAGTTTTCATTGCTGTGGCTGATGAGCAGCTCGTGGTGGAAGACTGGATCCATTTCATATTTGGGTGCTTTTAAAAAAAGAAATTGAAGTGGATAAAAGCTTCTTGCCAATGTACCAGGCCCCTGGCATTGCTGCTCACCCCAGTCAGTGGTACCAGCCTGTAGTGTGGCACTCTACAACTTTGATATTGAGTAAAATGCTTGGGGGAAAAAGGTAAATAGTGCAGGGATTGGGGCCTCCACCTCTTTCTCCTTTCCCCCCATGTACTTTGGATCCTTGTACAATTGTTCTTTGTTCAGGAGCAGCCTGGGATGCTGCTGTCCCTGCTCCCCCGAAGCTGCTCAGAGTCTCTGGTACAGCTGTTGTCTGCTCATAGCCAGCAGCTTTGAGGTGAGACCTTGAGCTCTGTCCTCACTGCCCTTTTCAGCTGTTTTGATGTGGAATTTTGCAGAACAGTTTTGCCAGAATAATTTTCTGATGTGTTTTTACTGTTGATCTGCACATTTTGCAGGAGTCCGATAGTTCCCAAGTAAGGATGTGCTGTTTAGCATTAACATTTTTGGGCTATGGTCGATGCCACTGATGAATTCTGTAAAAATGTAGGAAATTTACAGTAATTTAACATGGAATAAGAAATTAATAATTTTGGTCTTTCTGGGTTATTAGATTTGCTTTTAAAGGTAGATGGAGCATTAACACCTGAGACTGCAGCATTGATCATGGCAGTGTCACTGTAAAAGCCTGATGACTGTCACTCCACTTCAGAATAATATAAAGAACAGCCCACCTTTAAATTAACTTCCTTCTCCATGCCGAGGCTGGAAGAAAGAGTTTGTCCACTGAATTTCAACAAAGGGCGGATTCACAAATTCTGTTCTGCCCAGACAATGAGAGTTTGCAGTGATGGTGCCGGGAGTTTTCCAGTTGATGAACATTTCCCATGAAGTGCTCTGGCCTTTTCTTAGCTGTTGTGCTGGAAACCAACTTGCAGAATGTAAGTTTGAGGTATATAGGACTAGAGATATTTCCAGATACTATTTTTGGAAATATTTGTGGTGTTTTGTCTGTGGAAAATAACCTTGGAAGTGTGACATGAGTTGCCATGAATCCCTCTGGTTAAGAAAAAGAACAGCTGATGTTGATTTTTGGGGTATCCAGTTGGGCACCCATAGGGTTAAAAATAATATGTATTTTGGGCATCAAACCTTAAATTAAGATGCAAAAACAAAAGCAGATCACTGGAAGAAGTTTGTGTGATACAGGATTTAAAATTGCTAATGAGTAAATGCTGCTGAGGATTCAGGATTTCTCCTCTCTTTTTCCTCTTCCTTCAGAGCCAGAGGGTATCTGATAGCCTTTAATACTGGGTTTTGATTTTTTGAATGTAAAAGTCTAGTAAAAACACATAGTAAAGGTCTAATAAAGTAAAGCAGGTTGCACGGTTTCAATTTCTAGGGGTGGGGTAGGTTTTTTTTTTTTGCTTTTAAGCAGTTTAGCAGAAAGCAATTAAGAGAGCTCATTCTAGTGGCTAATCAAAATCATAAACCAAAACACAAAATAAAGGCAAAGTATAAATTAGTGCTACTGAAAAGATGTTCCCAAACCAGCTGTGCTTACATACATCAAGTTTACATTATTAACTGCGCCATTTCTCCACCAG
This sequence comes from Zonotrichia albicollis, assembly GCF_047830755.1. NCBI lineage: Eukaryota > Metazoa > Chordata > Aves > Passeriformes > Passerellidae > Zonotrichia > Zonotrichia albicollis. The sequence goes on from NC_133832.1 coordinate 16,909,995, forward strand.
TATGTTGTCAGCACAGTGGAATGAAGCCTTCATCTTTACCCATTATTTCCTTTCATAAAAGCTAAAATAACTTCATCATAAAATAAGGCGGAAAATAAAGTCACATAAGACGCCGAGTTGGAAATGTGCCTTTTCATTCAAAGGTTTTGTTTAAAAAAAAAAAAAAAAAAACCCAACTCGAGGCGGCGAAGCTGCACGTGAAGAGTTGAAGAGGAGCTGCAGAGATAAAGATGACAGATGGGTGAGGGGGCTGGCAGGGCCCAGGGCCCCCCTGTGGGCTGACAGAAACGTCCAGCAGTGGCACCGGGGCAGGGAGGCAGCAGCTCCGGTAATGGAGAGATGTCTGCTGGAAAGATTGCTCTATCGCCCTGATGGGCTCCCTGCACCTCATAAATCTGAGATTGTTCTGGGCTCTGCGGAAATGAGCAGCTCCCTCTCCCTCCCCGAATGAAATGTCGGGCAGGGAAAGGGACAGCAATGAAAAGCAAAAGTGAGGAAAGTTATCTTTTTAACGTAAATTTCTTGTGGAAACAATATCAGAGCCATTAGTGGCTTGAAAAACAGCGCTCTGGCAATCTGGGCCCTATGCAGGGCAAAGAGGAGCTGCTTTATGGCCTCTCCTGCCTCCCCTCCCTGCTGCCTTTAATCTGGCTGCTGGGGTGATGGGCTGCTCTGAATTTCTGTGTGGGAAGTGAGGTCTTAGGTGGTGACAGCTCCTGAGTCCCCAGTGAGGTCTTAGGTGGTGACAGCTCCTGAGTCCCCATCCCCGGAGGTGGCACTCGGTGCTCTGGGCTGGGTGACAAGGTGGGCATCGCTCACGGGTTGGACCTGATGGTCTCAGAGGTCTTCTCCAGCCTGACTGGTTCTGTGGCTCCTTCACTGCCTTCAGGCTGTGGTACAGAGCCAGGATGGTGTGATGATCCATTCCCTCCTGCCCAGAAGGGAAGCTGAGGATCAGCAGTTTGCCGAGAGCTCTGAAGTGCTGTAGGAAGTGATCATGGGACACATGCCTACCTGTGACTTGTGTGTCTGAGAGCTCTGAGGATCAGCCCTGGCACACAGGCACTGCTCGTGGAAGCTGCCCATGGATGCAGGTGTGCTCCTCCTGCCCTTGCTGCATTTGTTTCTGATCCTGTGTGCAGCTTAGGTTCACCCTGTGCCTGCTGTGAAGATGCTCTGCTTCAGGGCTTGCTTTAAATCCTTCTGCCTTTCTTCAAAATGTGTTGGGAATCCTGAGGTGCTGCAGGGTTTGGTTGCCCTGGTCAGCAAATACAGTGGATCCTTCTTATGCCCCAGTAAGGACAGATATGTGAATATAATTTATCTTGGCAAGTTTATATATGAGCTTTTATTAAGTTTAGGTAGCTTATCAATATAGATTTCATAGTAGGAAACATGGAAAATTTAGAGGTAATAATTCATCTAATTTGCAGAGGAGAACTTGAAGCACACTTTGTTATTGAATTTAATTCAAACCAGGCAGAGAAGTGGATAGTTAGACACAATGCCCTGTGATTTTCCATGAGTAGATTGTGCAAAGCTGACTCAATAGATGTGTTTGCTGCGATTACTGATTTTTCTAGAAATAAGAAAGGTTGCCATTGCTGTCTGGACTCTTCTGTAGAGCATGTAGTAAAGGAAATTCCTGGACAGGTTGGCAAGAAGTGGGGAAAGCAGCTTAAGCATGTTCAATGTAATTTGAAATTATCAGACTTAAGAAAGGGTTTTTGATTGAGTTACCAAAGATTTTTATGTGTCTGATCTTATTTAATATTTTCAGTGATCACCCAGACGCAGAATGGAGGTGTGGGACAAATGTAAGAAGATATTGTCAATATTTAGAAGAATAAAGATGACAATTTGGTAATGTGAGCGACTTGAGTAATTTAAATGGGATGGAAATTCTTGAATTATAGAGCCAATAATTTACTTAAGATGACTGCTAAATCTGAAACACTAGGCCAGACAAAATAATGGAGTTGATTAAAAGAGACTCTAGAAGGCACTGAGAAGGAATGGTGTAGACCAGTGAGGGAAAGCTCTGGTTGGTTCCTTTAGAACTCAGATCATTAAAGCTGCTCCAGGAGGGGCCTTGCCTGTCCTGAAGGGATCAATGCTTGAGTCTGTGCAAGGAGCTCCACTCCTGTCTGGGTAATTCCTGTTCTCTGGAATTAGATGTGGCTCTTTGTGCTCTGCCGTTGGTCACTTGCTGCCAGTGCAGCTGGGAGCAGAGTCTGCTCCTCCAGGAAGGTTCTGCTGAAATGGCCACACCTTCACCTTAACTACATCTGCTAAATGTTTGCAGACATGTATTCTTTTTTTTTTTTCTCCACTACTACAGAGATTTTTCTGCCCTCCATGCACTTTTGCTTCAGTCTCTTCAACAGCTACAGTTTGTCTCACCACAGACCTTACATTCCCATAATCATCCCATTTATTCCTCCCTAGATGTTTCCTTATTTCTGTTTGTTGTTGTACATACTTACTTTACGTTGTGCCTTGCCTTTTTGTTTGTCTAATCTGTAAGTTCTGACTCTATTATGAGTAATCATTCGAATCCCTCCTGTGCCCAGTGGGATGTTGAGTTCTTTGTTGCACATACACAGTCTGCTGCCTTCACACTGAACCTCACAGTCCACAGTGACCTCTGGTTTGTGAGGTTGTTTTTAATTTATTTTAAAACTTTGGAAATTTTTTTATAATTCAGGAAAAATCCCATAGCTTGTTCAAACTCTGCTTCTAAGCTGTGTGATGGGAACTGTTCCTTTTAGCCATAGGACGTGGGGCACAGGCTGACATTTCTCCTCTCTGTGTCCCTGAAACTGCTAAAAATTGTAGAAAATAGATGGGTAAATGGATAAGAAATAGCAAGTAGTAAACAGCAGTTTCCATGTTTGTCTTTATAGACAGCTGTTTTCCAGTGTAGCTTTGGAGATTTTCTCAGCAGCTTTGGGAGTTTTTCCTGCTCTTCCTCCCAAGTTCTCAGGTCTGTAATGAAGTTCTGTCCTCCCATAAAAATGTCATATTCCTGAAGTGATTTAGAGTGCTTCTGGAGCTGAGATTGATGACACAAGGAATATTTGCTGTAATACACTCAAAGGCATCATGGTCCAGTTGCCAGAACCAGGAGCTGAGGAACCTGGGTCTCACTGCTGGCCCTGAAATGGTTTGTGTGGTGACCTTGGGTGAATCACCTCCTCTCTTTGTGGCTGTGCTGGGCAGGCTGTGTTGTTGCAGATTCTTTAACAAATTTGCCCTAAACCAGGGCACTGTGGGATGGGATCCTCATGCTCGTGTAGTGTGAGGAGCACTGTGGGCAGCGTGGATTTGCCATGAGGGGACAGCTCAAGTCCATAAATTCCATATGAAGTAAAACTTATCTGCTTTATCTGAGTTTATCTTTACTAAAAGCCTGGAAACAGGTGCATAAATTTCTGCCTGAGTTTTCTCTTCAGTATTTGTTATTTCAGGATCTCACCCTTTCTGCTGGAATCACTTGTTTTCCTAGCAGGGTGCATTTTCCATTTGAATCCACTGGAATTTACTTGGGATGTTTTTCAAATTTATAGTGCCTGTTAAGAAAGGATGTTTGCCCAGTGGGCCAGTTGCTGTGTTTTAAAGTACATATTTATTATATAATCGATTTCACTCTGCTGTTCTAATATTCAGCAAGGATTCATTTTTCCACAGTTCTGAACCTGCTTTGTGCTCACATCCTGCTTGGGAATTGCACCTGTAGGGTGCCTGTATTGACCTGATGAAGGTAAAAAAAACAAAGAAGGGAGGTGACAGGGCCAGTCTGATTTCATAGATATAATTTCTTCTATTTTCTGGTGATTCTTACTATATTGGCCTAGTTTCAGCAGCTGAAGATTTTAAGAAAAAAAGGTTAATATAAGGAATTCCAGAGTGAAGTTTGTGTTTGGCAGCAGGTGACTCTTGGGAAGCTACAAGCACGTTTGTGCAGGTGCTTTCATGTAATATCTATTTTGATGTTGTATGTCTTAAATATATTTCAGTTCTAGAACAAAATCAGACTTAGGAAGGATCTTTGTGATGGTGCATGTGGCTGGGGACCTTCCATGATCATATGAACAAAAGGTGCCTTTTGTTCATCAGAAAGCTCTGGAAATATGTAGAGATGAAATTAGAGATGGTATCTTAAGGCTTGTATTCAGTTCTTTATATATCAAAGAAATAACAGAATTTAATCTAATATAAAATAATTTTTCTCATCCTTTGAGGGCATTTTGTCTACACTGTAGGAAGACTTTATTACCATTTAACCTTACTGTTTTCTTCTCCACATTTTCTTTTAAAAGACATTAAAAGGAACATACCAGACTGAGAATGGACATGACATTCAGGTTTAAAACCAGAGTGTTTAATGGAATCATGAATAAATGGAAACAGATTTGTCTGTCAAAAATTAAATGGGAGTATTCTTTGATTAATATCAAAATCTAATCTAAAATAGTTTTAGCCATTTCATACAGGTGACATCTGTGCTTAAATATAATTTCCTCTCCCTGTTCTGGCATGACTGTTAATTACTTACTCAATGTAGTTCAACATTTAGTTAATAAATATGTCAAGCTTTTACCATGGTGTTCTTTTTGCAGAGTTGTGAATTTGCAATTAGTTTTAGATTTACTACATGGTGACAGACAGTGCTGTATAAATAGAGGTTAAACACACAATTTACATATTAATTTCATGATTCATTTATTCAATGATTTATGTGGATATAGATTGTATTTAATCTCCGTGCTGTAGTTGTTTCAGGCATGACGAACAGAATCACTACACTGGTGGAGAAGTAATGATGTCTGTATTGAGCCACAGCAGCACAGAGGAACAATGAGAGATTTGGAAACCCAATTATTCATTAATCTCAATACTTTTTGAGAGGCTGGTGAAAAGCAGTAATAGGTTTGTAAAGCATGTATTTACAGATGTACATGTGTACACATGCACATACACGCTGGGGAATTGGATACTCCATCTTGTCTCTGTAATAACTCACATTATCGTTAGATTGTGCTCCCTGCCCAGTTCTGTTAACCCTGGAGGCCAGATTAGTCACCACCTTCCCATTCTGGTCCTGCATGTGTCATGGCATTCTTTTCTGGACTTAATGTGCATGTGTGCTTCATTTAAGTGCATGCTGCTTGTTGTATTTCAGAAGTCTCCATCTCTACTTCTTCTGGTCAGATAATTTTCTGTCAGTCACTCTTCGTTTATTGCAATTTTAAAAAGTAGCTTAACAAATGTTATTTTATATGTAAAAACACTTTCTCTAATTTTTTTTAATCCTTAAGTTTTAATTTTGTTTTATTGAAGAGAAGAGCAAAGTATTCATAGGTGAGATGAGAACTTGAGAAAATATATGCTCTGATTTATATATGCCTATTATACGTATGTGGGTATAAATGTAGTTAGAGGAAGTATTTTATAAATACAGTTAGGGCTATAACTAGAGCTCATGCACATGTATTTGGTATGATGAATGTACTAACTGAAAGCATATTTTTGGTTTAGTACGATTTTCCTTCCTGCCAGTTGTGAGTATAAAGGTCTCTGAAGTGCAGATAGATCTCTGACCTAATTTAGCAGATTATGGCCTTTCAAAGGACTTGATGCACTTCAGACAGTGCTGAGTTACAGCAGATCTCTGATTTTGCTGGGTTCCTGTTCCCTTGCAGTACTGTGTGTGTGAATCTGCATGTTTCTTATTCCAAGTGTTTCGTGAGGAAAGAGGAAGGCTCCACCTTCAGTGTGTTCTCTGAATCCCTGCAGACAAACCCTGAGCTAGCACAAACAAACCAACACATAACTGAAGCAAATAAACTAGGGTAGTTGAAAACAGATTAAGAAACTGAAACAAAAGACATAATTACAGTAATCTTTAATTAATTAAGATGAATGGCTAATGGCTACTTGCTTTTTCCAAAGACAGGGAGGGACCTTCTCTCCCTCTGGGAATGTTCTGGGTACATCCCTGGCTGTGCTGTGCCGTCCTCCTGGCATCGTCACAGGTGTTTCACATGTGCAGTTTGTGTACGTTTCTGGAGAGCATTTTTTGAAGAATGCTCTGATTTTTAGAGGACTGGAAGAGCCACTGATAAGGTGAAAATACTGTATGAATGATCCTTCTGAGATCAAGTGCTTTGGACTGACAGTGGTCATTACTCTGTCACCAGGTTCGCTCCACACCTGGGAGAGGGGGAAATCCCATTTTGCTGTAAGGAATTGCAGCAGTGTGAGTTGAGTTTAGTTTAGTTGTTGAATGTGGCCAGGTTTTGGCAGTGGGAGGTGGTGAGGCAGTTGTGCCCCTGGAGGAGGCTGTGAGCCCATGGGAGCCCACACTGGGCAGGGTCCTGCAGGATTTGTTATCCCAGAGGGGACCCCGCTGGAGCAGCCGGTTCTGATGGGCTGCACTCCATGGAAAGGGATCCCAGCTGGAGCAGCCAGGTTCTGATGGACTGCACTCCATGGAAACGGATCCCAGCTGGAGCAGCCGGTTCTGATGGGCTGCACTCCATGGAAAGGGATCCCAGCTGGAGCAGCCAGGTTCTGATGGACTGCACTCCATGGAAAGGGATCCCAGCTGGAGCAGCCTGGTTCTGATGGACTGCACCCCATGGAAAGGGATCCCAGCTGGAACAGCCAGGTTCTGATGGACCTTTCCCATGGAAAGGGATCCCTGCTGGAGCAGCCTGGTTCTGATGGACCTTTCCCATGGAAAGGGATCCCTGCTGGAGCAGCCTGCAGGAAAGGCTCATGCTGGAGAAATTCATGGAGGAGTGTCTCCCATGGAGGATCCCACACTGGAGCATGAGAAGGAGCAGCAGAGACAATTTGTGATGAGCTGAGCACAGCCAGCAGCCTCCATAGCTATGTGGAGAGCATCCACATCCCACAAAGCTCTGCAGATACCTTTTCTCCTAGACATGAAAAGAGGAAAAGTAATCCAAAATATTTTTTTTTTTATTTAATGTCATGGAAGCTGCACCTGGATGAGTTGAAAACTTCCTCCTCTTCCTTAGGTCCCCCCTTTGCTCACAGATTTGCTCTGTGCTTTTCCTGGGTCCCTGAGCACACGGGTGTGTGCAGCACATGTGTTCTGGTGGTGTTGCCCTGTATTTGCCTGGGAGGAATTGCCAAGTGTGTCTTGAAGCTGCCATTTCTACTTCTTAAGTCAAGTCCCTGAAATATGTTAGTAGATCTGGAACCTCACTCCAAACCCCTTGAAAGTGCTCTGTGCTGAGTAGCTGACTGCAGGGAGCAGGTGTCAAACAATATTTAAATGACATTCTCAACAAAATAAATATTGAGCTGCCCTGTCACTTTGGTGGGAGAATAATCTGCTCAAAAAAAAAAATCCCATTCATTGTAAACTGCCTCTGACATTTGTTCTTCAGGAATTATTTGCAGTTTATCTTCTGAGCTAGAGCCTTTATCAGCACAGCAGTTGAACTGCAGTGCAAAAAAAAATGGTAATTGAGTATTTTATCAAACGCTTCCAACAAAACGGACTTTGCAAGTCGTAAATGAAGATTAAAACCATTGTTGGCAGGGATGAACAAATTGGAATGATTTATTATCTGAAACATCAATATGTCACTGCTCAGAAATAAAATAAAAAGAAACAAACAACTGCCCCCCTCCCTGCAAAATGTGCACTTAGTCTCAGGCGAGAGATGGAAGGTAAATACATGTTTTAATTATTTGTGCTAGAGAGGCTGTTTAAAAAAAGAAAAAGAGAGAAGAGAAAGCATCATCATAATGGCACAGCTGCTGTGGGACATTATGTGAGGAAAAGAGACAGTAATAAGAGAACTGTGTCAAAGGAAAGCAACTCTGAATGTGTACTTCAGCTCTCCTGATTACAGAAGGAAGATTAAATATTATAAATGGGCCAATTTGACAGAGTGGATTTACTGCTTGTGTTTAACACCTAAAGAGCCAGGGTTTTTAAAAGGAACCTTATCTCACTCATGAAATATCTTCAAAAACAATTTGAGAGGAAAACATATTGCAATATTACAGTATGTAAAAAATGGAGTGGTCAGGAACGAAATAAGTTAATCTGTTATGAGCTCTGTATCAGTTTCAGATTAGAAAACAGAAGGCATGAGAAGTCTAACTAGAACTGTGGGATTTAGAAATTGTATTTTCTGTATTTGTTCATAAATAGGAAGCCTTATAGGTTTGATCTAGGGACTTGTTGGCCTGGCTCAGCAGTCGCTCCCTGTGCCAGTGCAGTTGCTGTCCCTGCTGTGAGAGCCCAGAAAGCAGCAGGAGTTTCCAGGGAGAACAGCAAAGCCCCTTTGCTGCTATTGCCCTTGAGAACTTTGTGTAGACATGGGATCTTTAATGTTGGAAGGGACTTCCAAGATCAGGAAGTCCAACCTTGCACAACAGCTCTTGAGTTGTATCTTTTGTGTTGTTGCTCCTGAGTAAAGCTCCAGCATCCTGCAGAGCTCCAGGCACCTTTCAGTGCAGGTGATGCCTGGGATTTCTGTGCTGAACAACTCCTCAGTACACCGTGCATCATTTTCATTTATTGTACTAAAGGAGGAGAGGCTTTGTGCCATCTGCACAGTGTTGGTTGGAAGTTTGTTTAAAATGTTATGTTTCAAAGTGATTTGGAGATCAGCAGAGATAATGTTCCATCTTCCCCAGTTAAAAAAAATGAACTTCAGTAACATAATATTGAGGTTGGAAAGTAAAGCTCTTAGTAATTGGGCAAATACCAAATCTGGGAAATAGGACCTTTTCCATACACTGATTATATAACTCATCATATTTTTTTTTTTTTTTTAATGAAGCTGCTCTTCCATGGATTTCTGACTTTCCATGGATTTCTGAGTTACAGTAGTGTGTTTAGGGAAGCCATGTGTGTTGAACTTGTGCTGCAGAAGTGACTTCAGGGTATGTCCTGTACAGGAGGGAGGGGAGGGAGGGCTGTCCTTGGGATGGGGACAAACGGAGATGGGGACAGACAGCTCCATCCACAGTCACTGCTAGGCCCCATCAGAGCTCACAAACCCCTCAGCAAGCACCCTGAAAATAATTCTTGTGCTGTAAATCTTAACGAGCTCTGTGCTGGCTCAGGTTCTGTCCTGCTTTGTTGTTTGGTTAAAGAAACATCTCTGAATCCTGGTGAAGGCTTGCTGAGTAAGGAACATTCTGTGTCTAAGCCAGTAAATTTCACATATTGTAGCCATTTTTGCATAATAAATTCATGTGGTGGAGTTGGAGGAGTTTGACAGGCCTGTATGTGCTGATTAATCTGCAGCTTCACCTTTGTTCATAAATTCAGTGTAACGTAGCACATAGGTTGGCAGAGCTTTAATTGTTATCCTCGAGAAATTAAAGTGGTGTAATTCCTACCCCTCCTATCTCAGACTGCTGTACCACTGCCTTAAAATACATAGGGAGAATAACATCTCCAAATTAACAGGGCTTGGGGTATTCTGTGAATACTATTTAAATATGTTATGTGGAATATAAGGAATCTTTAGGTTATATTTAGCTCTTCCGAGTCAACATTTTGCGTCAGGTTTTAATATAATATGTAATAGAGGAAATGCAGTTACAGTGAATTGTTTATGTACTTGTTTTTTTCAGTCAGCAGGTTTTTGTTTTTTTGTCCCCTAATGCGCCAGAGACCTTGAATTTTGAACAATTAAGTAATAGTACCCATTAAACTTTATTATCTTTTGCTGCTCCCCAAGCTGAAACAGTCCTGGGCAAAACTGAGATACTGTGCAGGCTAAATGAAGTAAGGGGATTGTTCACAGTTTTTAAGAGACCTTCCTTATGTGTAAAATATACAATAATTAGGCCACACATGGAAAAAAGTAGTATTTATGTCCTGGCTTTATCAACACTGCTCTTTTGAGATCATGATGGGCGATTTGAAGGAGAATAATTTCATATTTTTGAAAAAGAAATTATAAGAATTGTCAAGAAATTATATCTATCTCTTCAGAGAAGACACTCAGGAATTCTCTGCATGGTCTTAGCAGCAGTTAACTCCTCACCTGGAAAACAAAACTTCATCAGTCCTTCATGGTGTGGTGCCTGTAGTGCTGTGTGTGCTCTGCCTTGGTTTGTGCTCAGAGCCTGTGGCATTCCTGGCTCAGCCCTGCTGCTCTGGGCTGGCTTTGGGAGCAGCTGGACAGTCCCTGTGGCTTTGGTGTCCCTGTTTTCCCATCTCTCCATCCCTGGTGTCCCTGCAGGGTCTGTCCCAGTCCCTGTGGCTTTGGTGTCCCTGTTTTCCCATCCCTGATGTCCCTGCAGGGTTTTTACGTGTGCCCTTTGGTGTCCTGTGCTCCCATCCCTGGTGTCCTGCAGGGTCTGTGCCAGGGACAGGCCCTCTGGGCAGCTCTCCCCAGGCTGTCCAGCAGCATCACCCTTCCCTTGCGTGGGCCTTGCTCTGCATTTCAGGGCTGAGTGGGCTCCTGGAGGCAGAGTTTATGGTGATGCTGTTGGGCAGAAGGTGTCCAAAGCTCTTGGGCGTTGTTTTACCGAGCAGTGCTCAGACAGGAGCGCCTCATGCGCTGACAGCTTTGATACTCAGCTGCTTACCAAGAGATGAAGTTCTTGTATCCCCAGCTGAGCCTCATTTTTCCAAACCCAGCAGATTTCTTTAGAAAAAACCCCCCTCTTCTGCTGCAGCCTTAATCCAGTGGACATCGTGGAAGAGAGTTAATACAACAGTAAATTTTATTATGCAGTATATGGATGAGATAAAACTCCACGTACCACGTTGAACTGCATTGTATAGGGGCAGTTTTTAGCTTTTCCTCCTCTTTTAAGGTAGCCCTTTGTTGGCTGCAGTAGCAAAAGCAATACCTGCTTGAAGGATCTGGTGCAAACTCCTGTATCCCAATGGGAAATGCATAAATAAATGTGAGACACAACAGCATCTGGGATAATACCATGCAAAATAAAACAGTACTGGCTCTCCTGAGCCCAGATAAAATGCACTGAACAGAAAAGCTCTTGTGGAATTGCCATTAGATGCTCTCTGTGGTGGTGGTGTCTGTGTCCATGCTGCCTCAGTGTTCAAATGGGGTTTTGGGGGCTGATCTTCAGTTACAGAACAGCTCTCTGCTTGTGCTGCATGTTTTATTTAAGTCAACCAAAAATATTTTTCACAAGTTGAATGTAGCTACAAAAAGACTCTACTGCTATTTTACAGCCCTTCTTTATAACCCACTTTGCATCCTGGCAGCTGCAAGTGGTGGGAGCATATTTAAAAAATACCCCGGGTTCTGAATTGGAGGAGTTGGAGCATGAGTTTCCTTCTCCCTCTCCAACAAGAGCTTATCAGGTCAGTTAGAAAGCAGAATGCTGATTCTGTTGATTCAGGCTTTTAGAAAATAGAAAGTTCCAGACAGCCAGAAAGCTGACAGTTATGAAATCTGTGGTGAGGTTGGAAAATAATTTGTACGATGTGGACATGTTTATTTTATGCATTTGGTAGCTGACTCAGGTCACATTTGCACTTGGAAATAAGTTACTCCTTGTTAACAAAATGTGCAACTGAGATGGTTTTCTTATTGGGTCTTCTGAATTGAGAGGAACAATCCAAAGGGAGGAAGAAAATGAACAATTTGTTGGTGCCAGTGGTTTTGGGTGTTCTTGTGCACTGGTTGCCACTGATCAGTGTTGTGGTGATGCAGAAAGGACAGTGGAGAAGTCTGGGTGATGAGTAGTTGATATAAAACCTAACAGATTGCCCTTATTATAAGTTTTTAAATGGTTATTCTTTCAATTAAAGCCTGTAAATAGCGCAGGTGGAATTGTTGATGGACAGGGTGTAGCTGCAGTTTGAATTTGAAGCATTTTTGTGTTGGTTTGGAAGGTCCTGAAGAGAAGTCAAACAGCCAGCTTAAAGACTTTGGGTGTGGTTTTCTTTTGGGGATTTTTTAATATAATTTTACATATGGAATATGGTGTTTTTAAGGCTGGATGTGAAGCGATATCAGTATCTTCTGTGCTCAAAGCCTCCTCCTGGTGATCTTTACTCCAGCCATCTCCAGAGAGAGTTTTGGTTTTTTCAGAGAAATCATCTCCAAAAATTTGATTAAAGAGACTTTCCAACTGCCCCTGTCAAGGGTTAGATATTAAAAAAAAGAGAGGCCCCAGGAGGGTTCATTTTATGGTACCTGTAGTACCATAATATTTTTGATTAATGTAATATAATTGCTGTTTGAATCTTAAATTCTGAGAGAAAATTCTGCATGAAATGTGAGGGAACAAGTAACTGGGTCATCACATGAAACCAACCATTTTATTTCTTGTAATTTTCTGTCTGCAGCAAAGTTGGAAAAGCCCAAGGCCCAGGGTTAGGACTTTGTACTCTTGCTGTTCTGCAGAGCAGGTTGAAGGTGGAGATGATTTTGATTTACGAGGCTGTCAGTCAGACATTAAATTAATTACATATAGGCAAAGATTTCACAAGGAAACAAACAAGGTCTTTGACATAAATTATATCCTATCATTAAAATATTTAGAAATGTGTAATTATGGTATTTAGTAATGTTATTCAAATTATAATTAATAGGAGCCTTAATAATATTACCACATCTTAAGCGATTTCACATTTTGAAATGCTTCCTTTTATCTTTATGTGCATTTTGGATTTAGATATCCTATTTAGGTATTTTTATACTCTTCCTTCAGGGATCATTATTCTGGTGCATCGTGTGCAGAAGTTTCAAGGTCAGCATTACTTGAACAGTTGTAATAGTCCCAACAGAAAGATAAATATATATTGACTAAGGCTGGAGCTTCAATTCTTTCAGTTGCTGAAGGTCAACAGCCCCTCTGAGGTGCTCTCCAACCTTCAAATGTCTATAGGTTAAATCACTGATGAATTACTGCACTTTCCCAAATGCAGGAAACATATTCTAGACAGAGGCAGCTCGTGGTGTTGTGCCTCTTGACTGATCCCAGACTTGTGGAAATGTGTAAAAATACAAATGTCTGAGTTTGGTATGTCAGAGCTGGAGTGGGGAGCAGAGCTCCCACTCTTTTCTCCATGGAAATCCTGCCCCGGCACACCCCTCTGCTGAAACACAGTTATAAAATAATTTTCCCTAACTTTGAACCAGTTGGTAGCAGTGGCCGGAACAGCAGTGAGGGTTTCTGTGAGTGACAGAATTCCAAAGAGAATTTCCCTGGCACAGTGAGGACAGTACCCAGCCATGCCTGGCTGTAAGCAGTGCTGAATCTTTCCCTTCCCAAAAATGTTGTAGGCTGGAAGGAAATCCTCTTGGAGAGCACTTCCAACCTGCTCAGGAGGGCAGGGGGAGACTGGCTGGGATATTTGGCTGTGCAGATGTTCTGCAGTATCCAGAGAATATGGTCTGCAAAGATCAGCTCAGGATCACCAGGGGGGCAGAATAAAAAATTATAACATATATATACACACACACACACCTTGGGTTCTGGCTCTGTATTTTACATCTTCACCTTCTCAGTGAGCAAGCACTGCAGCATCCTCTGCAAGTTTGAGGGGCTTCAAAATATATCTTCATTTAATGTTGCATTAAAATGTCTTTTGCAAAACCAAATACTCTTAAAATCATCATTTCAGTGTGTCATTTAAGGTGCATTACCCTAGATGTTGTCAATATTTTTAATTTCAGTTTGATCTGTAGAATATAGGTACAGAGAAGCATTCTTACATAAAATGTAAATTGAAACATTACCTTTCAGAAGATCTGTTTTACAGTGACTTCTGCAGTTTGCATGGTCCACACAGGTTGTCTGCTATTTTGATATATCCTGTATCAGGAGGTTCAGGTAAAGGTTTTTGACCTGTAGCTGGTCTAGAATAAATAGTTCTGTTTTTTATATATAGCTGTATTTAAGTGTGTGTGTGTATATAATTTTTAATATTAAGAAAAAACTTTATATTGGAAACTTTTCAGTATAATTTTGATAGCAAACTTCTTTGTTTCTTCCTACAAATGAAAAAGCTGATATATTTATGAGCAGTGTAAATGTGTGACCAAGTATAGACTGACTCAACTAAGTCTCATGGCCAAAATTAGGGAAAACATTAAGCAATATAATTTCTGTCATTCTATGCAGTCCCTTAACTTATTTCTGACCGATTTTCATAGGAAATAGTAATTAATAGCAAAAATTTTGCAGCTGCCATGCTTGATAAGTAGCAGTTTCCCTTGTGCAAACATAGCTATTTAATGTCATTTCTGCAAGAACAGGTGTTTGTAAAGTAAATAATTTGAAATATAAATGTAAAAGTATGAAATACATTTCAGGAAATCCAGCTGTCCTTACAGCAGTTGAAATTCAACCCAAAATACAGTCAAGTGTAGCTGTTGTCATTATCTTGAACAGTTCAAAGATATGACATGCACAGTATTAAACCTCAGCAGTTTATTCCACATAAATGACTGTAACATGCTGGGCAAGATTTTTGTCATTTCAGATTTCCATCCCAACTTTTCTTTGTGCTGTTTATTAAATGCCCTCAATATCTGAATAAAGCTCTTGGGGTCCAACAGTCTGCAGGAAGATGTGTTGCTAAAATGAGGAAATGTGAGAGAAAGGAAGGTGAAAAAAAATTAAGTATCAGCAAATAAATTAACACAGTTTTTAAAAACGCATAAATTTCGTAAAAATTAAGATTTTATTTGCTTTCAGCCTTCTGCTTTTTTCTTTTTCTTCAAATGAAAGCTGGTTCCCCATACATGTACGTGACTCTTAGAGCTGAGAACTCTTAGAGACCACTGCAGAGTGTGAAATCTAAGAAAAAACTGAACATTGGTAACGTAAGCCCTCGATAAGATTTGGATTTCAACAGTGCAGCCGTGGGGGAAATGGGGAAATACCGAAACCAGAGAGTGCCTCAGCAGATAAGGGCGGCCTTCTCCTTGTGCTCGTGCCCGTGTGTTGTTGTGTCAACTTGTGACTCACTGGATTCTTCCTGGAAGGTTAAACCACAGGCCTGGCAGTTTGAGTGACAGTGACATGCGAGTAATTGCTGCTGTGTCCCAGGAAATTAATTTGATATTAATTGCAGCACAAATAGGAAAGGAATTTTGTCACTGCCGGCTGTGTTGAAGACGTGCCTCAGGTGTAGCAAACCTGTGTGACCTCTGTGTTGCCGTGGAAAGCCCTTGCTTTATTTTATTATCATCAGAATTCACAATTGGTACAGCTTTCTGCATTTCAAAGGACTTCAGGTTTTATTGAGATGGTATTTGATGTAGGACGTGTTTGATGTCAAGATTTGTTTGGGAAGGACGGCCTTCATCCTTTGTTCATGTTGAACTTAGATTGGCTGGGGGTGGGATCCCATTCCAAGGGAGGAGAAATTGATTTGGGCACCTCCAGTCCTCACTTTGCTTCCTTTGTCCTCCTGAGCTGCAGCAAAGGCTGCCGGGGCAGAGCAGAGCCAGTCTGGGTGCACAGTTCATGGAGGACAAGGCTGGAGGGGACAGTGGTGGCCAGGGATGTCCCTCATGAGGCCCAAGGGCATCCTGCCATGGGGACTGTCAGGAGGAGCTGATTCCACCTCCCTCCTTCAGAAAAGGAAATCCTTCTCTTTGGAAAGGACACCAGCATTGCTGCTCTGTGTCGTGGCTCACTTCTCATCTTGGGATTTTCTGGCTCCTCCATCCTCAGTTCCACTGCCAAAAAGTCCTGTTGGAGAGGATGGATGATCTAATAGAGGGTAATTTATGTTGCTTGTTCTTTTAAACCCATTATGAACTGAGTTTCTGTTTGAGTTCTTCTCAATGGTCCAAATCATCAGGAATCAACCTTTATGAGCATCCCCTAAACATCCTTACTGATGGGATGTCCTCAGTATTGACTCTGAGCATTGGTACTGTCTTAAAAATGTGCGTGAAAGGGGAGAAAATGTAAAATCTAAACAGTTTATTTCTTTAAAGACCTAAATGCTAATAGAGAAAGGCATAAACTCCTTTAATCAATCAAAGTTGTCTCTGAAATCCTGTAGCTTGGGCAGAGGATAATGCAATTTGGGGGAATTTTCAGTCTTATAAGTACCAAATATAGATTAATATATAGTTCAAAACACTTTAATTTTTAAACTCTTGTCTTTCTTCTTCACCGCTGAAAAATTATTCTTGAAAAATAAAGAAACTGCCCTGTGGTCAAAGATAGTCTTAACTACCTGTCAATCAAAAGGAGAAGTTTGTTGAGACATTTAATTACAAGATAATGTAGTCATCAAAATCTCGTTGTGGTAACTGACAGCTCATTTTGGACTGAAAGCGTACAGCTACCTCCCCTGAGGTCAGAGATGTTCCGAGGTTAACGTAGTAATGACAAGTCCTTTATTATCACATTATGACATTGAAAAAAATTGCAATTATACTAATAAATTAATAACAGTAATAAAATGACAGTCATAATTGCATAATATACATGTTGTCAACGGCATTTTTGTTACATGGCTGGAATTCATATTTTATCTGCATATCTTACACGGTATTAAATTTTCCCAATTCAGTCCAGGCATGCAGTGGCTCCTGAAATTTCTGAAAGGCTGGGCAGTTACTACTGGAAATGAGACTTGGAGGCATCAGTTGTTTTTTGCATTTAAAGATTAAAAATATGAAGAGTGAAATGGAAGAATTTCGCACTCAACTGTAATTAAATATTAGAATTTGGTTTTTAGCCATATCCCTTAAGAAAACAAAACGGCTGTTATTGGATATAATAATGGATAAAAACCTGAATTAGGCAGGAACTCTTAAACTGTCCAACAGACAAAGAATGTTCATTTTCCTCTGTAAATAGGGAATTTAATGGTGTTTTTTTCTTCAGATTTTCTTTACAGCTTTGCCTTAGAGTGAGGTAAATTTTTGTGTGGATGAGACCAAGGAAAGAGGATGGGCTCAAGACATCTCTGCTCTTACTTTGTTGCTGTATTGCCATGACACTGATGGAAGTCAGAACTCTTCTATTCTGATACTCACCCATACATTTAATTTACATAAACCTGCACTAGGTACAGAATTAGGGGTCAGCACAGAGCTTCAGCCATTTATCCATCAACAGTAGGTTTCCTTCTGGTGCTAATGCAGCTGTTTCTGACAGCTCTGTCAGTTTAAGATGAATGAATGTCCTGTACCTGTGCCGTGGGGACGAGTGCACTTGTTCCTCTGCTTCACCTGTTCCCCTGGCCCTGGGAAGGGTTCAGGCTCACCCCGAGCTCTGGGCTCTCTTGGAATTTTCCCGTTTTCCAGCCTGACTCCAGGAGCAGCTGGCAGGGATGTGCAGGGTCGGGCCTCTCATCCCCTCCCAAATTCCACCCTGAGCATTGTCCTGACGTGCAGAATTCCATTTAAAGTGTTCTGAGTTCCAGCTTCTGCTTTTCTGTGTCCATTGAACTCTGTGGAACTTTTATCTCCAGACTCTTCCCTTGTTTTATTTTCATTTTCCAGCAGACTGTGAAAACACCACCGGTTTTTATGACCTATTCTTTGAGTTAATTCTTGCTTCAGTTCCACCCTCCCTTCTCACTTCTGCTTCTTGTCCAGGTTTGGTTTCTTCCCCAGCACAGCATCACCATTTCTATTAGAGAACCATTACAAGCTTAGGGTGCAGTCACAGTGGGGCACAATTATCCTGAGAGAAATCTTAAATACTTTTTTTTTCCCTATGTTTTTCCTTTGGACCTCCATGGAAGGAAGTGGTGCTACTGCTGGCACTGTCTGCTCCTGCACTCCAGACTGGTTTTTCTACATGATTCCCTCAAAAAAACCACAGTAATTTGGGTTGGGTTTTAAAATTTTATTTAAAATTCTCTAACCTAACAAGGAAAATGCAAAATAGAGAATTTTGATAATTTAGATATTGCGTAATTAACATTTACTACATCAGATTTACACAAGGCTTTCAAGAATTTGTTTATGATGAGGAGGATTTTACATATTTTCATGACTACAGAATGAGTTTTCTGGAGGAGTCCAACCTGTACTTCAGGCTGTGGAGATGCTGAAGTTTTGCAAGAAAAGACTGGAATTTTATTAATAAAGGAGCAACAACCTGTTTTTCTGTGTTTCCATCACATACTTAGAATGGAAGCAGACAGATGTGGAAAACTTCAGTTTAAATCATTAATAATTTACAGGAATGCAAAATACTGACTTTAATATTACTGTCTGTGTAAAAGCAGTTGAGAACAGGGTTGTAATAACATCATTATCAAATCTATGTTACACCAGCACTGCTCTTGGGCAAGAAGTGCTAACAGAGCTCTGCAATGCATGTGCAGCCTGTGTGGAAACAAATTCTGATCTTGACACAAAATTTTAGTTTCTCCCCTTTTTTTAATATTAACAAAAGCAATTTTTGAATTAGATAACATCAAGAAACAAAAGAATTTAATGTTGAATAGTTACATGAGTAGTAGGTTCTATTCCAGCAGAAAAATTCCATAATATTTAGCTCAACAAATTAGAGAATGCAAAAAAACCCAAAGTTACAACTAATATTTCATTAATTTAATAATCTGCATGAGTCATATATTTCAACAATTCAGGTAGAGTTTGCTCAATGCAATTATTTTACTGTTCATGTGCATGTCAGTTATCCTCTGGAGATAGTGATGAATATCAAATAATGAATACAGCCGAGAATGTTTCTCTGTAGCAATGGGTAATTTGTGAGATTAAGGGTGTTTTTTTTTTGTTTTTAATTATCTCATATTCCTAAATTTACTCTCTATCAGTGACAATTTCCTATTCCCACAAATGTGAAAGGTCCTTTTCTTGAAAGGCGATTTGGGTTAAAAAGACATGGAACAATGCAGTCATATTTACAAATGTGTACATTGAAGTTCCAGTGGAGTTTTACAAGTGAAGAAATATGTTGGATCTGCTGAGATTTATTTAGATTTATTTCTATCTGAAGGGACAGTTTTGTCAAATCCTGGCTGTTTCTAGGACATGCTGCGTGCAAGAGTCAGCTTTAGATGAGGCAGAATTTCAGTTTTTATTACAAATCCAGTGCTTTACTTGTGCCTGATTTTATCCTTGTTATTTGTGTTCCTTTCCAGCTAATCCTGACCTTCCAGGATCCCCTTTCATTTTGCTTTCTTCCTTTCTCCCTGTCCTGTTTGATCCAGGTAGCCCTTTATTTAGCGGACAAGTTTTGATGAGAGTGTGAAAATCTGGTCCTTGGAGCACACTGAGGGTGTAGAGCTCCTCAGCAGGATGCTCTGCACATCATGTCACCATCTTTCTCATAATTCTAGCAGCTAATGTGAATATTTTCATTCTGAAAGGAGGAAGACACTCAGAAAAAAATAAACCAGAATGTGAAATAAATCCTTTTGTTCTCCCAAATCCACAGTGCTCCCCCCCTTCCCTTTTCCCCCCAGACATCTGCTTTTCTGGTTGTAATTCTGTCTCCAGTCACTTTCCCTTTGAGTTCGGAGAGGAGGGTATTAGATGCTTTCAAGTCATTCACCTGTAATTTCTGAACTGCAATTAGAAATAAACTTTTTTTCTTGCCCCTACTTTTTGCATCCTGGGGTAGCAATTAAGAGGAGCCGGGTGAATAGGTTACCATTTTATCCAACTCTATTACTCTGACTGATGGAGCTATTAGATAAAGGCAAACTGTAATTCTTTATTACCTGCCTGGCTCATTTCTGCACTTTGCCCTGGAGAAGAGCTGCATAAAAGATCAGAGTGTTATTGAAAACTCCTGAGCAAATATTGAGCAACTTGCTGGGTCACTCAGGTAATGACAGAATTCCAGGGAAAGGCACATGTGAGTGTTTGGGTAAAGCTGTGGTGAGAAAGTGCTGGATGGCCGGGCTGGAGCAGGATGGCTTTGGGAAAGAAGAGCTGGGAACACTTTGTATATGATAAATACGCTTATAATTAGTGAGATCATTAGCATGGACACCATGTACTTAAGTATTCACAAAGAAGTCTTTAAGCTAAGCAGTTAGCTTCACAATGAAGGAAAGAGACAAAATGAATTATATACAGCTGAATAAGCTTTTCAGAATCTCCAAGGAGGTGACTTGTCTGTTGATGGCCAGTGGGGGTCGAAGAGTGAAATAATTACTTAACAGCATGTAAACAATGTGAGATGTGAAGTGTGCATTTTTTTCCTTTTCTTTTTCTTTTCCTTTTTTTTTTTCATTGAGAGAGTTTCTTGTTGCGATGGCTCCACTGGGACAAGCAGCAGAGAAATTTGATTAAATGGATGCCTGGGGTCACGACCCTGTCTAAACATGCTGCAGCTCTCAGCATTAATCAAAGAATGTTAAAAAAAAAAATTTCTGACCTTGCTGCATATGAGTATTGGTGAGCTGTGAATGCAGGCGTGGATGGATGGAGGCTCTGTGAGCGCCCTGCTCACAAAGGGGACGGAGGAGGAGGAGGAGGCAGCTTTCAAGGACAATGGGAACCCATCGTGGTGTTTCAGTTCTTGTTCCGGGACTTTCATGTGCTGATAGCAGCGCTGCAGTTGGGAAGATCCCATTAGGATGCAGTTGGAAATGCAGCTTTTTGTGTTGGGCTGCTGCTGCTTGAACCCTGAGCGTGGAAAACCTTTATAGCTCGGTGCTACATGGGAGATCCGTGGGTTCAGAGGGATTCTTGGCTGCCTCCCTCTGCTTAATGGATCTGGAAGTGCAGAGGAAGCAGCTCTCCTCTGTAGGAGTAGCCAGGATTAGTATCACACTTATTGTTTAAGTTTGTATTCTTAGAGTTCTGGTAGTGGCAGGGTGAAAGGTCTTGAGTTTTACTGAGCGAATTACCTTGTAATAGAGCTTACAATAAATCAGAAAGTGAGATGTAGCCAGAAGTTCACAAGTGGTTTTTTAATATTTGCAGTTGTCCGGATTGCTCCCTGAAACTCCTGCTCCATTTGATTTAGCCGTCAGTACCAACAATTCTCATTGCAGGCAAGAATATGTTGGGTAGACAGAATTTTTTTATCAGGGGAATCAAGTGTCCAATTATGAAAACAGTCCATGACAAAGATAGATCTTTCATCTGTTTTTATATTATTTGACTGGGAATAGAAGCAATGTAAATACAGGGGCAGACTGAAGACTTACCTGTATTTTTGAAGAAGGTGAGAGAAAAGGGAGATGGTCAATGCCATATTAGAGGAATTACTTTGGTCTTTCTGTCTGTTGTTCTCCCTAAAGAATCACTGTTACAAAAGATTCCTCATCTCATTAATGGAAGCAGCTCCATGCATTTACATGTTGGATTCTGATCAACAGATTAACAAATTAGAAATTATTAAACTGTAAACAAATATAAATAAGGGAAATACACATGAAGAGAATCTGTCTGAAGGAGAGATCCCAAAGTTTGGAAACACCTGAAGTAGCTGGATAGGGAAAAGAGGTAATGGATGGAGATCTCTGTGCTTCAGCAGGGACAACATAACCCACACTGGAAGCTGTGGAAACCTTCAGGTGGAGTTTTCAGTGTATTTCCAAATGTACTGATTCATCATGGAGCTCATCACGGACCTGCATTCACTGCTTTGAGAGTCAGAACTTTGTATGAACAGCCCACCAAGCCTGTTCTCAGTAGAGCTGTACTCTGCATGTCCTTGTGATAGAAAAACCTTGAAAAGCAAGCCCAAGATTCCAGTGTTCTGAACTAATAATTCATGAAAATCAGTTTATAACACTGGACTGATTGTTACCAGTATTTTTGTTACTCTTCTTGGTTTTCTTCCTGGTTTTCCCTCCTGCCTTCTTTGAAATTCCTTCCCGAAGAACAAAATAACATTATCTTAGGTCCTCATCTTCTCTCAGCTTTTGGAAATTCACTGACTGAAAGAAATGTAATCTTTAAAAAACAACCATCAGTGCTAGCGAGTTGGTTTTTTGAAGAGGAACTTGGAGAAGCAGTGGTGCAGTTTTTGGCTGTGATCTTTGCTTGTTGATGCAGAATTGAGTCAGGGATCACCCCAGAGAGCCTTGGATTTTCCATAGAAAAGCCCATTGAAACCAGAGACAGTATTTATGTGACATTGTTCGGTCTTGTCTTTGTAAAGAAAAGAGTTAATCCAACAGCAGGTGCTTTTCAAAACCCACCTCAGTTTCCCACCTCCTGAGCTTTTTTAAAACTCCTTGAAGAGATTTGGCCGAGTTAGAAAGATAAAGGCAAACTTCTGGGTGTGCCAGGATGGGCTCCAGTACTTACTCTGACAGAGAATAATTAAGTTTTAAAAGTTTCTTTTATACTTTAATATCCTAAAACTCATTGCATCTGCCAAATGCACGATTGCCTACAATGTCCTGAGGGTCCTTAGGTGTGAGCCCTTCAGGTGGGGACAGGGTTAAGGTTGTTCAGGTACTTTAACTGCAATTTAATGTGCTGATTTAGGTGCAGATAATCCCTGAATCTTGTAAATGGCAGAGCTTCTAGGAGAAATATTTCATAATTGTAGCTTTTGAAAAGTTTTAGGTTTTTTAGTAAAATTCCTGATTTTTTAGCTGTATTTAGTGCTGGATTTTGGCTGGGACTCGCCATGTATTTCTGTAATTGCCTGCATTTATCTTTGAGAAGTGACGCAGAGGGTGGCTGCAGTTTGGACTGAAGGTGATCCAGGTCATTGTGCTCATGCCAGGCTGTTTGTATTTTTATAATTGCAGTGCAGAAGAGTTCTTTTGTTCATATCAGAGCAAGTTATTCATACATAGATTCTTTTCTGTGAATGTTTCTGAAACAGAATTTAAAAAATCACCAGCAGTGTCCTGTTACCATCACTCTGTGACAATTGTGACACATCATGCCATAACTAACCCTTACTGGCTTTTCCACTAAGGATGTCTATATTCTAGTAAGACATAATTAAAAAAAAATTGAAACCCCATTTTTATTTACTTTGGAAGCATCATTTCATACTGTAGAATCTGTAGTCAGTGACTTTTAAACACCATTATTCAGCTGTGCTAAACATAACTTGTGGCATTGAAGTTGAAAGTTCCTTTATCTTAACATAGAATTTTTTTTGCACAAACACAAAAGTGATTCTTTTTGTCTAGTAAAAGCAGGAGAGTAGAAGATGACCAGGTCTCAATTTTTTTGCATATGCTTTAGGATTAATTTAATGTGGGGCTTTTTTAGCAAAATGAGCAGCTTGAGTAGGAGTTACCTGGTTAAAAAGAATGTAATTATAGAAGTGTTTATTGTGGGTTAAGAAGAAATATAAAAGTGATTGGTAAATGCTGTAGATAATAGGCAAGACATTGTGTAAGTGTCATTAGAAGAGGATGGGGAACACAGATTGCAGAATTTGATTAAAATAAAGCCATTCCTGTAAAATTCAGAGTTGTAGGTTACAAACCAGACTCACATCTGTGTGTCATTGTAACCTCTGTGCACATGTACAAATGCAGAGCCTGGAAGCCATGATTCTTACAAGTGATGTGTTTATTCAGATATGGAAAGGAACTCCATGAAAAGCATACTTTTAACAAAATATTTTGTTAAAAAGAGTTAAATTTATTCATCGTTCTCGCTAAAAACAATTCTACAGTAAATATTTTAAGTAAGTTTCTTAGGGAACACAATGGGCCATCGAGACTCAAGTCACACTGACAGCACTAAAAGGCATTGCTCGATTTATGAGAGCTCTCTGTTTACCCAAGAATGTAGAAATTTCCCTTTCTAAATGGGACAGCCTTATCTTTATTATTCCAGTGCCTTTTAGTTTACAGTTCTGCTGTAAGCAATGTTTCGGGAGTCTACTTTAGGATTCCTAAATAAATGAATAGACAAAATTAATGTTCACTGCTAGCAATCTGCATTTCCTATATTGTGTGATTGAAAGTAAGCCTTGCTGAACAGCAGAAAAGAAAAATGATGGTGGCACTTTATTGATACAGAATTTATGTGATAACAGAAAGTAAATGGAGCTTCTGAAAATAAACCTTGTTTACAAATCCTGGGGTTTCTTTGAAAAACAGAAGCAGACCGTGATGGCAATGAAAATCCAGTTCCAGGCACATCCAAGAAGCCACCTCTGTGCTTTTCACCAAACACGTGTCAGAATGGATCGAGTTGTGCATCATATTTGCTCACTGCATGCAGACCAGCACTAGCACACAGTGTGGCTGCCTTGTGGCTGTCACAGGAGTGGAAATAAAGCCAGATTTTAATTTGCAAAAAGCAGATTGCAGTGCACAGACCAGGGCTAATTGCGTGGTCCCTATCCGGATGTCCCCAGGAAGTGTCACTTCCATGCACGAATACAGACCAGGGGCTTTGTGTGCACCAGCAAAGTTTTCAATATGTCCTGTCCAGAGTAACTGCAAAACCAGCTGATGGAGTTCCAGCTCAGAGCTCTGTTTTCTCCCCGAGATAAAATCCTACCAAGTGTGGCAGCTGATGGGAGCTGAAGGGACATGTGCTGTTCCCATCTTCAGATAAAAATCTGATAAAGAAAACAGCTGATGTAAGTTAAAACACAGTGTACTATTTATATGCTAAAAATAACATTTGGAATGCCTTTGTGTTGAGTTATCTTGGCTGTCTTGAGCAGCAATTAATAATTTATTCTGCCTATCTTAATCTGCTTTTCTGTCTGTTTATCAATGGACCTTCACTGGAGAAGCCACAGTGACAAGTCAGAGAGATCTGGGATTTGATAGGCTTCTGTCTTTTACTGTGAGCTGGCTCTGTTTTTTGAGCACACTGCTACTGCAGCTGAAATTTTACTTAATGTGCTTTTCTCAGTTCTGTTTTGTTTATTCTTGCATGTGACTGCTTCCCTTGCCCACCCCCTTGTTCATCAAATAATCCATCATTCTCCAGGGCGAACCTTAAAAAAACCACTATGACCCCTCCTACCCCCTCAAAAAAAAACTCCCAGTGCTTTCTGAAATAAACTGGTGCTTTCTGCTAATTTAAGGGAAGGTTTTGGCAATGGAATAAATGATTAAACAATAGATAATCTGTCAGAAATACTATCTGTTGTTTTTTATGTAAAAGGTAGTCAGGTCCCTATGGTAAGTTTTTGTTTGTTAAAATTATTTAAATGAAATTAAATTGCTTTGTAAAATTGATTTTATTTTAACTTCCTTAGTAGTGTTTATTTTCCCTCTGCATTTTTGCTTGAGGTCTTGTCATGTTATTGTAGAAATTTAATCTTATTTTAAGGTTGACGAGAGCCCCATAGTTTAACAAACTCTCATCGGAGAACAAAAAGCAGTGATAACCAGGTTGCTGCTCTTGGGAGGCTGAGACTTAACATTAATTTATATTAGCCGCACTTGATAGTGATTAAATACAGAAAACCGTTCACGTAACATTTTAATTTTGTGTAATTTCATTAATTTTTAGGCTGTGGACCAGGTGCAGAAAATCAGTGGAGCATTCTGTGTGTTTAGGTTGGGAGCATTCTGTGTGTGTTCAGGTTGGGAGCATTCTGTGTGTGTTCAGGTTGGGAGCATTCTGTGTGTTCAGGTTGGGAGCATTCTGTGTGTGTAGGTTGGGAGCATTCTGTGTGTTCAGGTTGGGAGCATTCTGTGTGTTCAGGTTGGGAGCATTCTGTGTGTTCAGGTTGGGAGCATTCTGTGTGTTCAGGTTGGGAGCATTCTGTGTTTAGGTTGGGAGCATTCTGTGTGTTTAGGTTGGGAGCATTCTGTGTGTTCAGGTCGCCTTCGGTGCCGGTGCTGCCTTTTGGCTTTTCCCAAGAGGAGCTGGAGCTGACCCAGTCCGTGTGTCCGTCCGTCCGTCCGTCCCGCCCGGGCTCCCTCCTCGCAGCCCTTCAGATGTTTGTCTTTCCCTAATTAGATCCACGTAATCCATTCAGGCGGGCTGTGACGTCCCCGCTGCCTTGTCCTGGCTGGCTTGGGCCAGACAATGAGCACAAAGATACAGTCGGACTCGTTTTCTCATTATTGATTTCACGCACCAGCTGGCAGCTGTTGGAGCTTGTTCGTTTTTATAACCCTCTGGGCAACTTTTTAAAAGTACTTTTCTTTGACCATCTGCTAAATGCAATTGGTTTAATAATTAAAGACTTGCCATCCCTTTTTGGAGAAGCACAAATGCTGTTTCTGCAGCTGAGAGTTGGCTGGTTTTGTTTTAAGCATAGGTGGGATGGTTCCTGTCGGCGCTGCGGCTGCTGCGAGGGTCCCATGTTAATAAGGGATGAAAAAGGGAACTTTGCTGTGGGTTTGTTCCACACCAGCTGAGTGCAGCGTGTGGGGAGGGGAATTGTGTCCAGTTCCCAGTTCTTGTGTTCGCAGGAGAGCAGGGAAAAGCTTTTTGCTGGGTTGTGTGCAGCGTATTCCAGCCTGAGCTGTGCATCAGGGAGGGAGGATGAGAAGATTTGGGGGTGTTTTCAGGGCTGCCTTTGGGAGCACCATCGGCCTGTGGGGTCAGGGTGGCACAGAACCCTCGGCACAGACTGGGAACCAAACTCCTGGAACCATAAAAACTTCTCTTGTGTTCTGTTACTTTGAGCTTCTTCCTTTCTGTCTTTCCCTTTGCTGCAGCGATGGCAAGTGAGACACCAGGGTCTGTTTTACTGGGACTAATTTGAGATACAAAATTATAAGTAGCATGTACAAGTTATTCCTAAGAACACCAAAGTGCTTGCTAAAAATAAAAGCAGAGACAGTAGGTCACTGGTATGAATGGGTCCCTTGGAGCCCCTGGATTTTCCATGCAGTGTGTTTCATTGGCAGGATGTGTAAAAAAGATCCAACCTTAGTTTGAACCCATCTTTATGCTGTGATTAGATCTAAACTTTCCCATGATTCCTTCAAAAAGGGCTGCTGAAAAATCCTTCTGTTTACCAAACAGTTTACCATTTGTTTCAGATGTACCTCAAAGCTGACCTGGAGGATTACTCTCATGAGAGGTGAAAAAGGGTAATTCATTTTTTATGTTCCTTTAATCTTGGAATTCTTTCAGGAACTCGCTGTGCAGGAGTCAGTGCATTTTATTTTGCTATGGCATCATTTATTCCCCAAAAATTCTTTGCTGCGCAGTGTATGCTTACAGAATTGGTTAGAAATCTGTGTGGAAGAGAAAAGTCCGTCAGAATTTGTCAGGGCTTTTTAATACAATTGAATAAGACTCTTTTGTAGAGAATGAAAAAGGAAATAGTCATGTGTTTTCTTAATAAGATGAAAGATATCTGTGTTTGCTTTGAGATTTTTATGTTTGTTTGTTTTAAAAGTATTCCCATCTTTAATATTTTTGTACTTTACAAACATAATCTTGTTCCAGACAGCTGTGATCTCTGGTCCCCTCTAATTCCTAAAGTAGACAAGAGCAAGTCAAATTTTCCAGAGTATTTGGCTAAATATCCCCTGAAATATAATTGAACTGAAAGTGAATGCTTACAGTAAAAGTTCAGATTAGAGTGCAAAGTTTGCATGAGAAATTCCTTTCTTGAACTTAATCCTGTGGTGGTTTTCATATGGAGCATTCTCATCATAGATTTCATGGTTGTAGTATTTTTTTAGATTGCAACAAGTCTGCCCTAAGCCGTGTAAGCCTGTGCTTTGAGTAGGTATTTCTCTTTCAAACAAACCTCCTCACTTCTCTTCAGTTTCTGCTGCTTAATTTCAGGAGCTGCCTCTCTCCGAGGCTGTTAATTACGAGCCTGTCGAGCTCTGTGTAAATGGGAAAGGGGCAGAGGAGATAAATACAATTTCTTGTATTTGTGGAGCTCGCAGAGTTGACAGAACCGGTGACAGCTGCACAAAGCGCGTTTGGGTCAGTGATGTTTCTCTCCAGGAGGTTGGAATGATTCTTCCCTGGATGCCCTAAACCTCTCAGAGTGTTTCACAATACCCTGTGGAGCTGCTTTGAAGTGTCCTTTTCCTGTGCTAAGTTTAGTTCTAAATGAACCGCAGGCAGATGAATGGCCCATAGGCCGCTGGCAGGGAGTTCAGCTCGGGATCAGGCACAGGGAATTCAGCTTGGGATTGAGATCAGGGAATTCGGCTTGGGATCAGGAAATTCAGCTCAGGATCGGTATCAGGGAATTCCGCTCAGAATCTGGGAATCCCGCTCTAATCAGAGAATTCAGCTCAGGATCAGGCACAGGGAATTCAGCTCGGGATCCAGGAATCAGGGAATTCAGCTCGGGATCCAGGAATCAGGGAATTCAGCTCGGGGTCACAGAATTCAGCTCAGGATCAGGCACAGCAGGGAATTCAGCTCAGGATTGGGATCAGGGAATTCGGCTTGGCTCAGGGCAGGAGTTGCAATGCAGGCTCTCATGGGTACAAATCCAGTCAAATCCTCGATTGCTGGAACTGCTCTGTTTGATTTTATTGAAATACAGCAAATGCTCCTTGGTTTGCTCCTGGATAGTGCTGGCATTCACTTGCATGTGTAGGAGAAACTCCTCATCCTCTTCCTCTCATCCCTGCTCTGTGCAGACAGCCCAGTGATTCCTCGTTCCTGGAATCCTTGTGGAGAGATTAGGAATGAGAGCTCCTAAAACCATCTCTCTCCTTACCCTGCTGACCTTCCCTTTGTTTGAGCTGCACCCCTTTCCCAGAGAGAGCAGGGCAGAAACCCCTGAGGAGTTTGAGGTGCAGCATTGAACCTCATGGACACGTGGCTTTATTGGGTTATCTGTTAGCATTTTACACCCAACTTGTTTCCCTGTACAGAAGACAAATTCTTCACCAGGAATAATAGAGGCCAGAAGTAAGCCCAGGGTCTATAAAAGAAAGTCGTCATAAAATGCATTCATGTGTTTGCAGTCCCCAGGATAAATATTTTTATTTGTGCTAAGTAATGATCTACCATTGTTATAAATTCTGAAAGCAAGAAATGGTGTTTCAGAAGGTATTTTTTTCTTGTTTTTTTTTGTTTTTTTTTTCTTTTCCTTCAGACAAAACTTCTCACAGATTTTTTTCCTCTGCAGTGGCTGTTGCAGTCGCTGGGCTGGGGGTGTGTGACAGGCAGATTTCTCTGGGATGTGGCTACAGACAGCTGTCTCCTTTTGGAAATGCACTTCTGGCTTCGAGGGGGGGTTTGAAATGGCTGCTGACATGTGGGAATTAATCCAGTTTGTCACATACACTGGAGTGTGGCAGAGACTGGGTTTTTCCCCCCTCTTCAGGCTGTCCCCTTGTAATAAAAACACAGGCAGAGTTTTCCTTGTGCTGCAGCCACAGTCATTGTGTCATTCCTTAAGTGACCCCCTCTGGAGATGCCTCACATTCTGCTGCAAGGCTTTCCACTGTGGTTCCAAAGAAAAAGGTGGAAGGATTCAATTCTCCCCTCAAATGTGAGGGTTTTGTCCCACACCGTTGATTGCTTTCAGATGGTGACCAGAGAGCATTTGTGTCTCACCACACATCTCTGTAAAGGTTGCAGTAAAAATGGGCTCTGCTTGCAAAATTTTGAGTTCTGAGTAATTCCTGGGCTGTGAGAACTGGAAGACAGACTTTTCAGTGGAGAAAAACAGATAGTGCTGAAAGCAAATACACTGAAAATTTGATGTATTTAGTTTTATCTGTAATCTAATAATAACAGTAGTGTTTGGAATTTAATTTATTAATTAATTTATTTGGGGTTTAATTTATGGTATCAAAGGAATTTCACTTATTAAGTGATGGTCTGAAACAGGTCTGATTTTCCCAGCCCTGGTCCTTTCTCCATGAGAGAGCAGGACAGTGTCTATTCTGTTTGGAATGTCTGATTCCCTCACCTGTATATAAAAACAGTCCAATATTTTTTGCACATTTGATGAGCTGGATTTTCCAAATCTCATCTCTGGCTTGTGGCATTTGTGCAAACAATTTGTGCTGGTCTGGCTGAGGTTTAATTGTGCAAATAATTCCCGTAGGACAGAAAGGGAAAACAAACCCTTTGATCAGGACAGGGGAAAACAAAGGTGGTGGTCAGTGCTTCTGTTCTGTTTTTTTTAATTACAGATAATATAAAATAAATATTGAGGAATTTTCTAATGTTAATACCGTATTTTCATATTATTTTTAATTGCTTGCTGTGTAAAATGTTACCTGCAGTTAAAGGTGTTTGCAAAGGGACGTTCAACTCAAGCTAAGAACCTGTTGCTCAAAGTAGTTCCATGGAAAGATTTTATTGCATCAAAGCATAAAAGGTCCTTTTTCCTAAACATTGTAAATTTTGATGTATTATTTCAAACAGTTTTATGCAGGATCAGTTCAACTAATATATACTAAGTTCTGAAGACCCTTTGAAAAAAACTGAGCACAAACACTGCTGAGAAGAAATATAGATAAACATTCCATAATCTTTTGGACTAGAATGAGCAGCTTATTTGTAGATCCATCATCCAAGTTCTCTAAAACTAAGAGACAAAACAAAAACTGTAAAACAATTCTAAGTAATTTATTGGTATTGTTGATGCTTCCAAGTGAGTGAAGTGCATAATAATGATGTGTAGATAGTCATTATTTGTCTTTTATTCATACTTTTTAATTGAGCAAAAGAGTTTCCTGAAGATTGTTTGTGTTTTTTTGCAAGTTCTGTCAAATGCAGCAAGATGTATAGGTGCCATTAAAAATCCATATTGATTTCCCACAGTCAGCTGGGGTTTGCTTGAAAAGTCAATCATTAGCTGAATGAATGTCTAAAGCATGTTCCAATATCTACTGGTAGCTTAAGTTTTTAAGCAAAAATGACTATTTTAAAAAGAAATGTTATAGGTTCTGGGGTGTGGTATGTCAAGATTTGTGTTTTTCACCATGCTGGGCTGTTCTAACCTGAGTTTGCACCTCTGGTCCTTCACATTTTAATTCATTTGGATTCTGCTGCTCCTTGGGCACTCACCATGTCCTGGAGCTGAGCAGGATTTTGGCTTTTCCCTCTCTTTCATTCCTATTTCTTGTCTTTTTTCTTATGCTTCAGAGCAAAGAGTTTTGAGAGAGGAGGCAGCAGCACCTCCACAGGGTGAGGGAAATGGTTATAATTAATGGATGATAATTCTCTTTACACTTACTTTTCATGGACAGCTTATGGGATCTCTGTGCTAATGGATTGATCCTATTTAATGTATATTAGTAATTAAAGAAAATACATTTTTAAGAGGCAAGGACATATTTAATTTTAATAACTATCTTTCCCTGAATCAAGGAGTCTTTGCACAGAACTCTAATGGGTAACATTAGTCAAATGTGTGATAGATCAAATTGTTAAGTATGAAGGGTGTTGTTAATGTAACACAGAAGAGAAATCTTGTGAGGTAACTCTGGATAACACCCAGGAAGAGTGCATTCATCATGGTGTGCTGACAAAACATCTGAGTAATGATGGCCATTAAATCTTTTGTCATGGCTAAGATATGAAAAAAGAAAACAAGTTAAAGCGTGAGCCATTTAGGAAAATTGCCATTTGACATGTAAACCTTTCTGCCTCTGTGTGTTCATTTTTATATTGTGGAATGAATTTGCATTTCAGGAGGAAATTTGATTTGCCTAGCAATTAGGGGGGGAAATGGTGAATTTCAATCTCTAGCTAGTCAGACATTTAAATGGAAAGAGCAGAGTTGCTTTCCTTTCCTTTATTTTTCCCCTTGGAAAGGAAAAATACCAAAATCGCAGCAGAACACGCAGCTCACGAGAGTCAAAAAGCTTTGATTGATTGAAATATTTATTTTTGGAGAAGGTGTCTGACCATCTGTATTGTCTTTGCATGACCCTGTGTGTGAGTAGATGTAACTGGACTGAGCCAAACGCGGGAGAAGGGAGCAATTCCCAAACACTCAGCCCTGCTCATTGCACTGAATTTGCTGAATTCTGTGTGGTCAGACATGGCAGTAAAGCCAAGGATTTACATGGTGAGGTCACTGGATTGCAGTTTACAAGAGAGTTTTGGAATTGATGTCACAATGGAGAGGTACAGTAAATGAAGCAGAACTCGGAGAGTCCCTGGTTTTTCTGTTGTGGCTGAAAACCCAACTGGCATTTTCTTAAAAGGGATAAACTCAGAAAAAAAATTGGTTATGAGTTTCAGGACTTTGATGGAATGGGCAT
This sequence comes from Zonotrichia albicollis, assembly GCF_047830755.1. Classification (NCBI taxonomy): domain Eukaryota; kingdom Metazoa; phylum Chordata; class Aves; order Passeriformes; family Passerellidae; genus Zonotrichia; species Zonotrichia albicollis. Next base: position 16,942,006 of record NC_133832.1, read on the forward strand.
TTTTTAGCAGCTGGTTCCAGTATCACATTTTTGTAAGAATATAAATAAGAAGAAAATGGTGATGTTGAGATCAACAAAAAGTTTGTGGTGAGACATTTTGGAGTTGCTGGAAAGGTCTGTCAGGTCACTGGAGTGTATCCACACAGCAACATTCTGTTGTTATATTAGGAGGAAATGAGGCAAATTACAATAAAAACTACATTTAGCTAAGAAAGAATTTGTAGCAAAATTGTCCAGATGGTTTATCTTAACCCTGACAGCAAAATATGTTAACCAGATTAGTAATTTAGACACCAGTGATATGAGAGACTGTTTGGAGCAGGGGTGGTTTGGTTTTTTTTTTGAGTTGGTTTCTTGATTGAATTTCTTTAAATGAATGGTCAAATTTTAGTGGCTCAGGTTGTATTATAATAAATGTGCCTCTTTGAAAAACATGAATTTGATATATACAACTCAGAAATAATGGCAAATGTAACTCACACAAGTTTATTGAGTTTGTTTTAGTGTAATCCTTTCTAAAAGTCAGCTTCAGATGGCTTTGAACCATCAAGCAGTGTTATTTCATCAGCAGCATTTATGGGGTAAGGAGAGGGCCTGGAAATTCTTCTGCAAGTTGTTACAGAACAAAAATCCCCAAAAAGAACTGAAAAGGATTGGAGCTACTTGTAATGTTAGACTATGGAGACATCAATAAAATATCTGAAAACACACATGGGACATGGGGAAGGAGAAGGGGTGCAACAGCCAGTAATGGAATAAGAATGCAAGGAGTATATGTAAAGGTTAGGAAATCTTCTGACCTCAGTTGGGATATTGTTTTTGTTCTGGTTACCATATTCTTTAAAGATGGAACATTTGAAAAGGGGAATTTGATTGACCTTATGACTAAAGATAGGAAGTCTGAGGAGAGGCTAAAATCATGAATTTCTATAACCTTTAAAGAGCAAAGGTTGAAAGGCATTTAATTGAAAAATATAAAATCTCCTGAATTATATATCGATATATAACTCTATTTCTTTTATATCAGAAATTATTATGAAAGGAAGGGTATCTGTCAGTTGAGGGGCAAGTAACTGAGCAACCCCTGTGCACTTTTTCTCTTCTCTTTGAGCACAAAGAAACCAGACTTCTACTTATAGCAGAACCTGAGCTGGGAAAATACAAAAACATGTGAAATGCATGTGGAAGAATCTGGAAATGCTCTCAGATATTTAGAAAGTCTTGCTGATCATTGCTGGAGAGGCTTGGGTGCACAAATACAAGTTCTGTTTTGTCCTTGGGCAGAGGCTGTGGTGATTTCTCAGGAGACCTTGCAGGATTTGGTTCCTCCAAGTTCCCAATGCAGGGATCTGCAGATCCGGATCCCTCCATTCCCTGCTCGGGGGAATCCTGCACCCCACACACCCTGCCTGCCTCTGGTGCTGGCAGAAATTCCCCTCTGGAATAGGAGCGGGAAGGGAACCAAACGTGGGGGAAGCTGAGCAGCGCAGCTGTCACCTAAAATTGCTCTGGAACCACCAAAATACAGCATTTAATTTAAAACTCCTTACAGGCACAAACAGCCTTTGAGATGGCTTTTAAGATTAGTTTTAAAAATTATCCTATTCAAGAAATATTTTGTCTAATAATGTATTTTTTTTTGCTTTATTTAGTCACTAAAGAGGTCAGAAAACAGTTTTTATAGTAAAATACTCAGGTCAGAATGCATCTGTCTGTGACTGCTCATTCCAGAACCAGGTTTTAAGTAGTTGGTAGAAAGAAGAAACTGAGAAAAAGCAGCTGAGCAGCAGCAGTGTTGCTTCTCATGTGGGTTGGTTGGCTTTACCCAGACAGTGACAGGAAAAAAGGAAGTGAATCTACTTTTAACCCTGCTGTTTACTTGTGGAAATGGAGTCACATTTCTAGGAGGTGAAATGGATAGATTTGGTATTTCCCTTTATCTCTGAAAAATGTTGTTTTTTGTACTCTAGGTCTAATGCCCACTGACATCACTGTTCAGCTGTAATAATTTAAATATTTTAACTGAGTTTAAATCAGGCAGCTCCAAATGCAGTTCTGACGTGATCCAGTGCTGCCGTCACTTTGTTTGCCTCTTTCCATATTCCATCACATCATTTAAAATTTCTATGCCAAGAACATGAGGATGTTTTTATAGTTTTGAATTTGTAAATAATTGCTATTTTGAGGGAGATGCCTGCTCACTGGAGCTCATGCATTGATTAAACCCTACTGTGGAGCAGGATCCATGAGAATGCTGAAGGTCCATTAGAAAATACCCAGCTTGATTTATTCTTGATGAGAGTGACATTGATCACGTTCACATACCGAAGCAATTATTGATGGAATCTATGATGAACAAGTCATTGCAGTTGTGATGAACATTGGCTTCTAGCAGACATTTGACACTGAACCATGAGAGTCTTTGTTGTTACAGCACATCTGAGAAAATCATTAAGCTTTTTGAAGCCTTTACAGGCTGGGCCTGAGAGTATTATTTACATTAAGTTCCTTTCACATCAGTTTTGTTTTTCTTGCAACAATACATTAGAAAACTTGGGATTATCAGTAGCCATAGCAGATATTACAGGCAGAAGTATAAATGTAGCTCGCCTGATTATCAGGATGTACATGTGCCAAAGGAGCTTTGAGAAAAAGCAGAATGATATTTAAGCTGTTAATAACATGGTAAAGGCAAACTGCAGCAATTCTGAAGAACTGGAAATGTTTGCAGTGCAAAGTTTCCAAATGCTTATATTCTTCTTGAGGAGAGAAAGGTTGAAAACCAGAAATGTCCTTCATGGCTGGTTTCAGTCAGTTTCCCCAGTTGAAGAAACCACATTTCTGAGTCATTTTCACAGTGGAGGTTGCAGGATTTAGTTGGGAATTTTGAGAGTGCAGCTGGATTCCCAAGAATTGTGATATTTTTGCATGTGAATTGAGGCAAGCAGCCCGTTCAGATGTGCAGGGCAGTCAGGGAATACCTTCCATTGCTGGTCAGACCTTTGGAATGGATATACAGAGTTCTGTCCGTGGGTTCAGGCTGCTCATGAGCAGTTCCTGACAGCCCATTTCATGTCATGGAGCATCCAGGGGGAAACTTGTGCTTATTATCACATCCACTCAGGGCCATGAGATCTGCTCCTGGGAGAAGAGGAGGAAATCTGTGATTCCCCCCCAGACTGCTTGGAAACAGAGCCAGGGAATACAACAACACCTTGTCCAGCAGCATCGCACTCTGTCTGCCTAAAGATCCCAATTGATTTGTGTAACAGCCTGAATAATGAATGTGGATTTTCAGTTCAGTCAGTCCCTTGAGCTGTTCCACTCCCTGTGAACTCTTCCTTTCAGTTGTGATCTTTAAGTTAAATTTGCTCAGTATGATTTTACATTCAGAAAGAAGGCAAAAATTAAATTGTCTTAAGAATACAAGATTTTTAATTGTCTTTTTTGAAAGGTATGGGTAATTACTCTAGTGTTATACAATGGAGAACAGCTTGCAAGATTTACTGTCATTTTAGTATTTAAATTTTGGAGATCTCTGACCCAGTGTTCCCTGACCCACAGGTTTACTGTCAATCCTCTTGACCTTCTTGCACTCATGATTCTTTGCATTTTTTTCAGTAAACCGGTGTTACTGATAATGAGAGAGATATATTAAAGTTAATACTCCCTTCTTTTCAAGCAGTCAGTCAATATTTTGCTCCTAAAGTGCATTTGAAAATCTCCATAGAGGCAAAACAGGATCATACTTTGTATTTTGTGTGCTTCTCAAAGGATGGTGGACAAGAACAAACCCATTGTCCTGTGTCTTTCTATGCACATGCATAGAGATCTTGTTTTTTCTAATATTTTTGAAGACCAGAAATTGAAAAATCTTGAAAAAGAGAGTTTAACAATCTTAACACTAGAAGGTTTTGCGTTGGCCTACATCAGTAATGCACAGGGGTGAAAAACATGAAAAAGCATTATTCTAACCCACCAAACTTTTCCATTAAAGGCAGGGTGTGAGCAGTGATTTCTGCTCAGCATCACTTTCATGGGGTGACCTCTGGGGATGTTGTACATGCACGAGAGTCAGGCAGACGGAGCTGCTCGCACAGATGCGTTTGCACAATGTGCTCCCTGAATAATTCAGAGAGCAACAGTCCAGAGGAGCTGCAGCTCAGTGTAGAGCAGGCTGAGAAAGTTGGTTTGTAAATTACTGTTTTTATTTTCAAACTTCAAACGTTCAAACTTTGAGCGTTTTTCTCTTTTCTTTCCATTTTCTGTTCTCTTAGAACAGATGCTCTTCAGAGAAAAAAAAAAAAAAGAAAAGTGGAAAATGAATACTTAAAGGAAAAAAAACTAGCCAAGGAATAAAATACCCTTTTTCCTTCTAATACCTCTGAAACCTGCTCTCAGATAATGTTTAAATGAGAATGTTTTGCAAAACTGGTTTAGAAAAATGTATTATTTAAACTAAAAAAGAAAAAAAGGAAAAAAAATCAATCTTGTGTTTTCAAAATGCTTGGGATTTTGCAGTGCCTGCAATGCTCAGTTACCTCATAGGGAATTTGGACATGTGTGGAGATGTGTGCCTGCCATGGGGGATAACAAATCCATCTCTGGGTAGGGAGCAGCTTCTTGTGCTCATCTTGGATTATGTGAGGTTTTCCTGGTTAGTGCTCAAATTTACCCCTTCCCCCAGAAGTTTGGGAATAGCTGATGTGAAATTCTCGAGGGAAGCTGCTGTGGTGAGGGGTGGGATCATTGCTAAATGCATCTCGCTCCTACAGAATGGCTGCTAAAAGGCAGGATAAAAGCCAGGTGGGATCGCCAGGCTGTTGGGAAGAGGCAGCTTTTCACACGTGGTCACTCAGCATTAAAGAGAGCTGGAATTCTGATCTGTTCTCTCTCACAAGGTAAAGGTTGTGGGTTATAATCACATTGCAGGAGAATGGGGCTCTGTTAGAGCTTCCTGCACCCAGAGACAGGACAGCACTGGGTGACAGTTGGCAAATAAGAAGTGAGCTTAGATTTATTACAATACATTTTTTGTTGTGAGAATTGACTCAGGTGAGTGTTACATAAAAATATTATCAAGAATATGTGCAAAGACAGTAAATGGAGTCTCGTTACTGACATTATATGTACTAAAATTGGTAAAAAAATGATTTAAAAAATGAGGAGTGGCACTGGTGAGTCTCCACATAAATTAAGCATTGTTTACTTGCTGCCACATGAGTTCTCTTTAGTGCAGTTTGTTTATTTATTCCCCTTCAAGTGAGAGAAACTTCTTTCCCTCTAGATGCAGGACATCTCCCTCATAATTACTTAAACTCTTCTTTTTCCCTCCTTGCATTCCAGATGCTCACAGATGAGAGTTCTGTTACGCTATCAGGAATATTTGTTAATAAGAAAGTAACTTAAGTAGTTAACATAACAGGAGTTGATTTGACCTGCTGATATGCATTTTTACAGAATAAACAAAGCCTGTTATCTGAGATTTTATTTATAAGGATCTGCTCAAGTGATCTGAGATCCCCCTTGTTTGCCTGTCCTGCCCTAGACCTCGGCACATAATCTCACTGTACTGCTGCCCTTTTGACATCTGGTTGCCCTTTCCATCAGCATCCATCCAAAAGCATATTTGTCTAAAAAGGAAACAATTAAATTCCAATCTCATACAGAAAACCTTTACTTTTCAAAGAAAACATACTGAAGAAGTCACAAAGTCGTACATGACAGGGAACCCTCACTAAATCAGAACCAGAAGTCATTAGGCCAAATTCAGCTCCTGCCAAAATAGACACCAAGCCACTGATCTTGATGATATTTTGCCTGTTTATATTAGTAATATTATATGCACTTACTTTTTATTTGTTTTTCCATTAAATCCTGTAGTAAGACTTAAGTTATAATGTATGTGACAAGTATCATTGACATGCAAGATAAATAACAAGTGTGATTGGGGAATACTGAAATATTTCAAATATGAAATGATCTATTTGTTTTAAGCACTTATGATGGTGGGCTAAAATGGCTGAATGCTGTGCAATCCAGTTTAAATGATGTTGCTCTCATACATGGATGTCCTATTGCAGAGGGATCTAAGAGTTGAATTATTGTGTTTTTTCAAGGATAGCAATGAATTACAGTAGTGCACAGAGCAGATCTGCTGCTCTCAGTGTTTGCACATCCTTTTCTGTTTGTATGTCTGCAGTGATGCCATTTGGGAAAAGCCTTTTTACCTTCATTTTGAGCATCATTCCCTGACTTTGTCCATAGCCACAGGTGCAGAGTTTTGGATCACAAGTTTGAGCTGTGTTTGACATCTGTGCCTGCAGACAACTGTGAAAAAGCTACAAATAATTCATGCTGTATAAGCAATGGTATCACTGAGTTATACTCTGAATTTAGGTGTGATAGGGAGGCAGACTCTGTTGTACCTTCAGAGGTTTTCATGCTGAAGAATTTACTGAAGGGAGTTTTGACACTGGTGTCTCATTGTGACTTTCTCAGGAGCAGCGAGGTAAATAAATATTCAGTGTGATGTTTTCAGGGTGGAATGCTGTGGGGGCATCCTGGTTAACAGCTGCAAAGAAGAAAGATAAGAGACATCTTTCTGTGTCTTACATGTGGAGGAAAAAGTGGTCTGAAGGGAAAAAGATTTATTTGTGTATTGTTTTACTTTAACTGTTAGTATTTATGTCACATGTATGTTGTGCTTGATCATAGACTGGAGATGAAAGGTTGATTATATCAAATTATACTGTAATTTGAGTTTTGGAAGAAGGATGCAGCCACTGAGCACGTTATGAGCTTTGGTGCTGATGCCCATCCTGGTGGTTCTGGCCATCAGGACATGATGGGTGAGCTGGGAGCAGGCTCTGGATCTTCAGCCCATCCCTGGCTGCAGCAAGGGAAGAGCTGCACTGGGCAGATTCCACTCTGCAGCTTTTTGGCAAAGGCCTGTTCCTAGCACTGAACCTCCGAGTGTACTTCCTGCCGGAGAGAACTTGAAACAGTGTAGTTTTGTCATTAATTAAACTTCCCACAGCTTCTGTTCTAGGGAGAAATGGCTGAAATGACAGTTCCAAGGATCTGGAATGTCAGTGACGTGTCCCTGGGTACCACTTCTCTGCTGGTGGAATTCCCAGGAATTATTAAAGCCTCACTACTGATAAATCCCATCCCATCCTGATTTTGTTACATCTCCAGCTATGTAGGCTTGAGTACTCGTGGATTTACAATGTTTGAACAGCTTTGGAAATGCTAACAAGGTTTTTTTTTTTCTGTTTAGTGAGTTTTATGGTACAGGAAAGGGGTGGGCTGCTGTTTCCAAACTTGCAGAGTTATGGATTTTGTAAGACGTTATCTGCTAATTTGAGGAGAGCAGCTTGCTCACCTGTGCAGTCCTTTTGTTCAGTCTGAGATCAAACTAAATCTTGGGTAGCTGAGAACTAGAGAAGTGTGTGTGTGTGTGTGTGTGTGTGTGTGTTTTGCAGTTTACTGTGTACTTGTTAGGGTAAAATAAATTCAGCTGCAAGTTTGTCTGTTCAACAATCAAAATTACAAAAAAGACATTAAATACTTTCCTATTTGATATTCAAAGGTAAAGCAAGTCCAGCTATGTGAATTAAAAGAATTGTTTTTAACAATGAGGTTAATATATTTCCCAGCTCTCTGACTGACACTTTAATGGAGGTTTTATTGTGTTATGTTAATGATGTCGGTGGAATATATATTTCTTTGTTTGCATCTGTCACTTACAGAGTTAATTAATATTCTGCTGGTTCCATATAGCTTTTTGTTCAAAATCAGTCCTCTTTTGCTCTCTGCATTTCTTTGGCAGCCCAGTCCTTACAAAAGGAGAAGTTTGCAGGGTCCTGAGCAGCTAAATGTCCCTGCACAGAGAACTGCAGTTTGGCACTGATACCTTGTGCAAAGCAGGACTAAAATACCAGTGTAGTACATAAGCCTTTTACCACCCTTGAAAACCCAGCTTGAACCTTGAGTGAGTCATTTACATGATGTTTCCTTGGGATTACCTACATTCTTGTCCACTTTGACCTTGTAATTTTGCTCACAGTTGGAAATGTAATGCAGAGTGACTAAGATAATGTTGTTTACACAGACTTTAAGTGGAGTGACATTATAGTCAAGCAAGTGTCACATCACCCAAAGTGAAGGAAGACTTAATTACCATAATCCTGTGAATACTAAAATTCCTTAGCCATGTGCAGCATAATAATGTAATGTTCTGCATGTTCCATTTAATAACCCGAAGGTGCTGCAGTAACTCTTGGGGAACTTTTAGTTATCCTGAAGTGAAAGCAAACAGATTTAGAGAGGGCTGGGAGAGATTCTGTGCTCAGTGGAGATCCTTGGTGTGTTACATTGCTGCCAGCACATCCCATCTTCCTTTGAATTCATACTTTGGCAGCTGAAACAAAACTGAAGCGACTGCACCAGCATCCCTGTCCATCCAGGGGCTGTAGTCTGGGCCAGGGATTTCTGCAGGTGATGAAAGCTTAGGTTCACTAAATAACAAGACTGAGACAGCAATAAAACACAGTGTATCATGGCAAACACACCAGTAAGCAGAGAGGAGTGTTAAATCCTTCAAGGCTGGAACAATCTGTTCCTTAAGTGTTCCAGCCATCCTACCTTTTGCTGATAGTCAATGCTGCACCAGCTTTAAGGACTCCGTGAGTAAGTAGATCTTGAATGAGGATATAATCATGAAAAGGCAAATCATGAGCAATTATGGTGCTTCACAAAGAGCTCAAGTATTTGTCATGTTCTCTTCTGAGCAGCCTGTAACTGTTTTATAGAGATGGAGTGATTATTCTTAATATGTTGTCTTTATTTGAGTAACTCTGAGTAGTAGTGCACAGCCTCCTGCATGCCCTAAACACAGTTACAGACTGCCTTAAACAGCAAACAGACTATTTAGCAGCTGCAAGGATGCAGTGCAGATAAAACAGAGTGCAGAGAACAGCTCTCTTGGAGCCCAGAGAGTTCTCCAGATCCTGCCTGGCCCACATTCTGCTGTCTGGGCTCTGCTGCTGTTGTCAGTGGCCAGCAGGGACAGGTGGATTTGAAAGCACATGTGGAGAGCCCAGTGTGGTTGAGTGTTGTTTGAAATACAGATTGTGGGTTTGCATCTTCCTGAGAGCAGCAGTTACAGTGGTTAATCTTGAGAGGGGTTGTGCTTTTATTTGGGACTGGTTTTTGATAACTCTGTGGTGTGTAGTACTAACTGTGTGTTAGTGTGTAGTTCAAGTTTAGGGTGTAAGGCTCTGAGGACTGGAAATTGTAAGTTTATAAGGAAATGATGGAAAGGGGGACATTAAAAGCACGTGCTGCTGGTGGAGGATGTGGGTGTACAAACAGGGAGAAACACTCAAGCTGTGAGTCAAGAGCTGGTGTTGGTTTGTGCTGGCACAAAAAAGCTTTTTTCTCTACTTACACCAGTGTGGTGCAATTGATGCAATTGCCTTTAATGGAATTGGGCTTATTTGTAGGGAGGAAATGGGAAAGAAGAGTTTTCTGTGTGTTAGTGAGGATTTAAAAGAATGGATATTGGCCCTAAGGATGCTCTCCAGAGGGAGGGCACCAAGTACCATTGCAAGGCCTAAGCTTTACTGTATTACAGTAGGTTTTGAAAGGTGTTCCTTTCAAAAGGAACCTTTCTTTTCCCTGGGGATTGCACCTGAGGTTAGGACTGCAGGATACCCTGCTGTCATCTCCAAATCATCTCAAAATTTTGAAGAATGAAATTAATACAACAAGCAAACAGTTTGTGCTCATCTTGTCACAGGCTGTTTGTAGTCATACACAGTGTTAATATAGAGTAATTTTCAAGCTTGTTTCTTTTTTCTCTGGAGTTTCTGGCCATTTTGTGTGTTAAAATAAATGCCAAATCTCTTATCAGGACAAAGAACATAGACTTACTGTTCCTTGGGTTGTTTTTGTAGAATTAAGCCGTGCTTAATGCTACTGATTGCCAGAGCTCTGGCCTTGCCCTGTTGTATTATGAGCTAAATAATAGAAGACAAAACAAATGCAAATGACAGGGAATGCAGATCATGCGTGAGAAAAGTTTTGTTGTTATGACTTTATTTATTTATTTATTTATAGAAACAAACTTCCACTTGTAGCAGCAGTGCTGTGCCCTCATTCACACATCCCTGCTCCCTCTGTGGCAGAACAGAGGATTTGGGCTGCCCTTGGATCTGTGGGATGGGAGCCCAGGCTGGGCTGCCCAGCTGCCCCCAGGAGCAGCATTGGAGCCCCCCGAGACCCTCGGGAGGGTTTGCCCTTCCTGGGGATTTGTGACTTTTGTTGCTTTACAGGAGCTCTGGGAAGGAGCCCTTCTGTGGAAGTGATGTCAGGGAGGAGCTGCCTGGGGCAGAGGCTGTCAGTGATCTCCTTTGTGACTGGAGCAGTGCAAATATTACCAAAGATCCAAAATCCCTTCCCTCACCCAGGGCTCCCTGGTGGCAGCCGTGCTCAAACACAGAACTCCTCCCGTTGCCAGAGATGAATCTTGTAGGTTCCAGTTTTTTTTTTATTTTTTAACTTCAAATTACAGAGTAGTTTTGGAACATGCAGATTTTATAGTATCATTCTTGAGAGGAGAAAGGTTAGAGACTTTTCCAGATATTAGGACACCAGAGTTTGGCTCTTGTCATTGCTGGCTTCCTTAAGTAGGTTTATTTTCCTAGATGTCTGAGTAATTACTTCTGTCATGACTGAGAGCATTTTGAGTCCAGCACATTTCAGTTTCCCTTGTAGAGATTAAACACTGTTCTATGTTGTTCTGGAGTTCAGAGGGTGGGAAAGGGTTTTCCAAGACACAAGTGCTGGTTAGGAAGAGGTGGAAGAACATTCTGAGTGACCTGAGTTCGAGAAGTGATAAATGCTGTGTTGAAGCACTCATTGAAAGTTCAGTTTGCGTAAAATCTGGTCAAAATCCTTAAAGGAAGCAGCAGCAGTTTGGCTGGAAGGGCAGTCATTGGCCAAATTGTGTCTAATTTGAGGGTAAATCCAGGAACATTTTCATCTCAAACTTTGCACAGGACAATACGAACTATTCTATGAAACTAAACCAGGTTTTTCATAATTCCTTTGTCATTCCCATGAAAAGTCTCCCAGTCACTTGAGACATGATTGAAAATAAGAGGGATGTAAATATGTATTGATTGTTGATAGTGGGGGGCAGAGCCTGGAGCTGGCTTGGGGAGGGTGGCCCTGCCTGTCCATGTGCCCATTCCCTGCCTGTGCCCAGCATTCCAGAGGGGACACTGCCCCCTCGGATTCCTGCAACTGCAAAACTAATTAGTGAAATTAACTTGAAAACACTGTAAACAAGTGAAGTTGTTATTCATTCCGTGTGGCACCACAAATGTGGGAGGACATGTTAAATGATGAATTAGGCATGAACTGCTTTAATCTGGAAGCTGAACATGCCAGCGAAGGGCCTGCATTTGTAATTAGCATCGGGGGCCACAGGAGAGTGGTGCCTCTTTTAAAACAGTGACAGGGAATTGATCAGTTTAGGTTGCTGTGGCAACCAGGAGCCCTCCATCACTTTCCCTCGTCCTCCTATTATGCCGTCCCCACGTTCAGAAATATATTTATGAACTGTAAAGATAAACTACTCAATAATGCAAAAGAGGCTCCAGTGCTCAAATGCCAAAGTGATGGGGGCCAAGCGCTGCCTGACTACCCGATAACAAGCTTAAGTGTTCTCTGGTTGTCATGACATTTCTTTTACAAAGCAAATGATGTCTGCAGAAAAAAAAAAAAAATCTTAAAATTAGCCGAGAATGCAAATCTCTTTATGAGGCTGTCACCTTCATAATAACAGACAATAATTGATGATTTATGAGATGCCACCATAGCAACCAACTCCTTTGGCACCCCCTGGTTCCTCTCACACAATAGCTTGGGCTCCTGAGGAAAAGTTTCCAGCTCGAAGCTCAGGTCTTGGAGCTTCTGACTCCATGAGATGGGCGAATGCTGCAGGGATTTTTGCAGTTGTCCTACGTGTAAACGGACTGAAGTCCCTTCTGTAAAAGCTGTGCAGAGCATTATTGAAATAGAGTGACTTCAGTCTGAGAAAACAGATATTTTTTATTTGCTATTAAAGTTGCAGCAGGAGCTGGGACACCCAGATCTCTGCTGTGCACTTCGCTTTTCAAATCTAATAATTTGTATTTAAAAGTGTTGGTTGTGTAAATCAGCTCTTTTTATGTCTTCTGGTGTGTAAGTTAACCTGACTGTCCTAGAAGAAGTGATTGATTTGGATTAGAACTTAAATGACTGCATAAGAAAGGCTTTTATTTGCAAATGGCTCATTACATAATGAATGATTTTTTAAAAATAGTTTTTTAGATGACTTCCTTTTCTAACTGATAAAATTGACTGTAGGAGAATTAGGATCTCTGATCTTTGTTAAAGCTCATACAGCACTAGGAGATATCAGGCGAAGTGTTTGTGTCTTCATGCCCAAAACCAATATTATTGACTCTTCTGAACAGGAGTAGGAGGCATGGAAACCTCATACCCCAGTCCTGAATCACTTTGTAAATCTCAGGTCCCCAAATCTGGTACCTAGAAAGCCAATTTAATGTTGAGGGAGATGAACTGTCAGGAGCAGTTTCTGCTTAAGGTGGTGACATTCACCTCCCCAGCCCCCAATTCCTTCCCCTCTTCCTGCCATTAATAAATGGAGATTCTAAATGTGCCCTTTATTGCAGTTCCCTTTTTAAAAAAGTACTGTAGTAGTAAGAAAAAAAAAAGCATTCTGAGAGTAATATGTTAATTTTTAGCCCTTAGCTTGAGATCCATACTCAGACAATGATTCCAAAAAAAGTAATAGACACTTGTTTGAATTAAGAATTCATGATCTTTCCCATTCTTTTTTGCTTTGTCAAATATGACAGGTAGAGCTGTCAGTTCCAGTAAGTGATTTCTGGTAGAATAGTATCTTTCAGTCACCCTGCCTGGCATAGAGAGGAAAAAAAGAATAAATAGATGGAAACCCTTCATGTTGTTCATGGTTGTAGCCAGGCTTTTTTTTTTTTTTCTTCTGGAATTTTGATTTCTTTTGTTTTCCACTCATTTAATCTAACTCAGGAGTAGTTCTTATAAGAGTTCTTCAGGAGTAGTTTTTATAAGATTAATTAATTAGGTGTTTATGAAAAAAATGGAGATTTTTTTTTTTCATGTGTTTAGGAAAACAATCTTGGTGGTTTTCTCCTTCATGGCTGTGTCTTCTTTCCATCCTCACCTCTGACTTCAGCAGAACTTGAAGTCAGAGGTAGGAACGGAAAGAAGAGACAGACATGGAGAAAGCACAGCCAAAAACCAACCAAAACCCCATAGCATCTCCTGCCTTTTTCTGGATCACCAGGTTTGATATGTAAAAACCAGGTTTTATATGTAAAAAACACATATAGGAGGAAGAGGAAGGAGAAGGGGCTGTTGATGCTGTACACAGTGGGTGTGATTTCTGTGCCTGGAGCCTTGGGAGCCCCTCCAGTTTTGTGTTCTCCTCCTGTCCCAGTGCTCTCCTGGTTTAGGGACATGGAGGACATTCCCTGGCTCCCTCTGGGTGTGGAGCTGTTCTCATCAGCATTTTACAGGCTCTGTGTGTGCAGCAAGTGCAGAAAAGGCAGTAAATTTTTTTTTTTTTGCAGTGTATTGACCTGAAGTCCATTTGAAGTTGATAAATACCAGCTGTTCAAACAGAAAATTAAATAAAAGCAAGTCAAAACTTACTCTGAAGTAAACAGGTGAACAGTATGTAAGACAAAGCAGTTCCCCAAAGGCATTTTTAGTACATGGTCATTATTTAAGTCCTGACTGAAAATAAACAATGCTGACAGAGTGTGTGTTGGGGGGCTGTGATATATGAACAGTGTCAGTTCTGTAGGCTGATAACCTATAGCTTGACATCCTTATCTATAAACTTTGACAGATACATCAGTTTGTTATTGTCACTTTATTAACTTGCTTCTATGATAGCAGAAGATAATCTTTCTCAAAGCCTAACTCAGCTAATACTTTATTAGGTAAAACAGTTGGAAAAATGTCAACAAGTTTTGTTCTCCCTGCTAAGGAAAATCCTTTACAGTTCTTTACATGTTGAGCCAGTATTTCACAATATGGAACAGCACTGTTTGCCTATCAGCAGCAAACAATAAACTGTTTTTTCACATTAAGTTATTTATGCCAGAGACATCCCGACAGCCTCCCTTAAAAAAAAGAATGTATTGCTCACAATTGTAGTTGTGGCTGCGTGAACTAAATGCTTGCTTAATAAATTAATATTTTGGTCCTGTGATTTTTTAATTGGAAAATAACAGCTGTTCCTAGTTGGAACTGTGTCTACTTTGTCTTGTGGTGGTTTCAGCAGAGCAGCTGAAGCAGAGCTGCAGCACAGCTCTCACCAGCCCTCACTCCAACCCAACCCTGCTGATGCCCAGAATCTCCAAAACCAGGGCTGTCTTCTTCTAAAACTTCTCTCTGTCTTACTCTGGAATGCTGGTGTGAATTATGCTTCCAAATGAGCTTTTCTTTTCTCTGAAACAGTTCTTGAAGGTTTGTTTGGATCTGAAACTTTACCCAGCATCTGTTGCACCACTCTGTGCCACTCTCTGTAACTCCGTGCCCTAAGGTTTAATGAAGGAATTAAGGAATACACATCCTGTATTCCTGGGTGTCCATGTGTGTGACTGATGGAGGGGCTGGGAATGATCCTTTCGATGCTCATAAATGCCTTTTTTTGTGCGGAGCAGTGAGGTGAGGCCAGGCTGGTCTCCATGAGCCCACAGTGTGCCCTGGGTGCCCATGCCAGAGGTGCCCTTTGGGGTGCTGGCAAGGACAGCAGAGCTCAAACTGCTCCAGCAGCCTCAGTGCTGAAATTACAGCATTTTGGGTGCTGGGTTGTCTCCATGGTGGTTTTCAAACACACCTCTATGTGTGCCATTACTTGTGTGTTGCCCTGTTCTTCTAAGTTCTTCTAAGTTCTAAGTTCTTCTTCTGATGTTTACATTCTTGTTGTGAAAATTCTCATGCAGTTTTATGTGAATAATTACTGTTTTGCTTTCTTTTCTGGAGGAGGAGAAATTTGATGGCCTGTTGGTTTGTGCAGTGTCATTGGAGAGCTGGCACTTGGCTCCACTTTGAGGAGTAGGAGATCGTTCCCAGTGTCCTGTTCCAGTTCTCCTGCAAACTGTGTTCAGGCAGGCAGGATCTGGGGAGCCAGAATGGATTTGGAGAAAGGGGGGAGGCAGAATTCAAGTGGCAGTGGTTGCTGTTGATTTTAGCAGGAATTTAGGCGAGGAGGAGATCCAGGCAGGAGTTGAAGCCAGTTTGAGCAAAGGGCTCGCCTGGCTTCACTGTACAAATGTAAGGGGAGTTGACAGTGCTAATTATCCATGTGTAATCCTGGGAGTGGGAAAGGATGTTAATCAAAGGACAGGTTTATGGCATCCAAATTAAATTAGAGAAAATCTGAATTTTCAAAATTTTGACAGCTTTTCAAGAAAGGGATATTGTGAGGGTGCCCCAGATCCAAATCTGTTTCTTCTGCATAAAACTCAGTGTTATGAAACATGGGAGTGTTAAGGGATTATATGTAAAGAAAACTCTCATTGTAATAGCAAATTACAGAATTCTTCTCTTACTGTTTTTCTAGAATGATCCAATGAGGTCTTATCAACAATTTGTGTTTGTATAATTTCCAGAAGAGACTCAGCAACTGAGTTTGGAGCTCAGTGTGTCATTGGAGCTTACAAATATTTATTGTTTGGTTTAGTTAGAGTAACAGTATTATGTGTTACAGCATTACTACTTCACAAATGAAATAATTTTTGTCTAAAGTCAAAGCTCTATGGATTAAAAAATACTGACTTTGCAGACAGTCCTGCTTTTTAATGGAATCTATTGATGGATGCTGACAGGTTTTTGAAAAGATCGTGTAGAATAAACTCAATTTTAAGGACATATATGTGGCATCGGAGAAAAATCTTGCAGCATAACATTTGGTCTCTTTCTTCTGTTCTTTACTTAAGTAAAAGTAATGTTCCTAATTTAACTGCACACAAGTTTAGCATGGCCTAAAAAAGTAAATCATTAGAGAAGAGAGCTCAGCTCCCTGACTGAATGGCTAATGAAGCTCGGGGAAGAGAAACTCCTAATTCCTGTTAAATAGAATCCAGCAGGAAGGTGGGAGCTAAACAAAATGGTCAAACAGAATAAGAAATACTAAGTTGGAAGAGTAAAGTGTTGCAGAGTTGCTGCTGTTCCCCTGCTGGGTTGAGATCAGGGTAGCTCACACCCCGTGCTGCACCAGCTGCACTCATTTTTGGGGCACTTTTGCTGACTTTGAGCACTCACTCCATCCCAGGGGCACTGCATGGCAGCAGCAGGGCTCTGGATCAGTGCTGTATCGTGTCATTTTGTGCTGTGAGAGAGCGGTGGGAAACTTGAGGGTGTGTGGCTGGAGCTGAGAGTGGGCTGGGAGCAGCCTCTGTGCAATGGAGAGGGTGGCTGAGGGGAACGAGTGAGGGAAATAAAGAGGCTTTGAGGGCAAGGTGAGAAGGGTAACTCTGCATTTACATCACTGAATTCAGAGACTTTAACAAACTCTGGGTAAGGCTGATGTACCTTCGAGCCCACAGGATTTTGTTGCATTTCCCAGGTGGACCAGGACTGTGCACAAGCTGTAATTAATTATTGCTGCAAAAGGCAGGGTGGTTATTCCTCCATCAGTGGATCAGGAACTCTGCTGATGGTGTGATTTAAGAACTGCTTGTTTGTTCTGATAGTTTCTTCCTCATCTAACCTGTTCTGAGCCAGTGGAAGTGTTAATACCAGAGGGAAATAAACACGTTCAGTGCAATGCTCCTGAGCAATCTGAGAAAGGTGTTTTTTGTGTTTACATATGAACTTGTTAATTAAGCACAAAGATTCTAGATTGGAATTAGAGTGGGATGGCAAAAAACAGATACATGAGGTTACTGTTAATGTTTATAGAGTGGGTACAAGAAACAGGGTGGTGAGTTGGCTCCAGGTCACCGTACAGTGGTGTTGTAATCTCAGAAAATAAACAGGAAAAGCAGATAAGAAATCAGTATATGATCATAATTTATGCTTGTTATGTAAGAGGGTTGATCAGATAATTCACAAAGCTGGAATGTCACTGTAAAAAATGTGGCTTGTTTTGGAAGCAAAGAGAATAACGAAGAAAGAGATGTTGCCTTTAAAGCAGGGCTTGTGCACTTGCCTGAAGGTTGAGCTCTGGAGGGAGTGATGTGGGAGAAGGGCACTGGATGTGATCTTCCTCTGGAAGGCCACCAAAGCAGGAGGGATCCCTGGGGATTTGGGCAGAATCATCTAAAGCACACGATTTTGTGGCAATGTGAATGTTTTTTCCAGGCCAGACATAACCAGTATGTACTGGAATGCTTTGTATAAATCCCCCAAAATTTTATATATATCAGATGAGGAAGCTTTAAAGTGTATGGTAAAAAAGCTAGTTGGAAATGTCAAAATGTAATAGAAGTAGGGTGAGAGGGTTAACAAGAGTTAACAAGCCATATGACAAGTAGAAGAAGAAATAAATCAAGCGCCCTAAAATAATGCAGACTGGAGTATTAGGATGAAAAAGTAACAACTCCATGGCAGTAGAAGGGTAAAATTTTCAAGAAACTTTACAGTTGCTTTAAAAAAAATGAATGTGGGTATAAATACAAATGATTCTTTTGCAGAGTAAAAATAGCAGCTGTGGAAAGAGGTTGGATGGGGTGAGTTAGGGTCTCTCTCTGACGGTCTGGGTGCAGTGTGGCACTGAGGGAGCTCAGGGACAGAGCAGAGCAGCTCGAGCACAGGGGACAGGATGGAAAGGGCAGAGTGATGCCTTGTGAAGGCTGACCTAGAACGGAGACCAGACAGAGCTAGAGGGTAAAGGAGGGATTTGTTAAAAGGCTTCAAATAGATCCACCTTGGGCAGCACAACCCAAAATGGTCAGAAAATGCACAACCGCACACGGGGTCTCTCACTTGTATAAGTTCTGCTCCATTTGCAGGAGTTCATTGACCAGTTACAGCTTTAGGTTATGAAGTCCCATCCTGCTTGTTTTTCTCCCTCCAGCCCAAGTTGTTTGTGTTCTTGGGCCTGAGATTTGGATCATTTGTCCTTGGTGCCCAGCTGGAGCAGGAATTGTTTTGTCTCCCTGCTCTGTGCACAGAGCTCACCATGCCCTCATACAAAGCCCAGACCCACACACTAAAACAGAACAAAACCTGAAAAATATAAAAGCTAAAACCTGAGGCATCAGAGAACAGTGGGAGATGGCATCAGAGAGGGAACCATTCCAGGTGTCCATCTCAGGACAGCCAGGCTGATGTGCTGCAGTGAGAAGGGAAAGGCTGGGAGGATGGAGGAGTCTGATGGCTCCAGGTCACCCGTGCTGAGATGTCTGACACAATGAACAGCACTGACAGAGGTACAGGAGCCAAACTGAGTGAGAAAGCAGGTGTGACAGAAAGCTTACTTGGGATGGATGTTCTCCAGTCAGCTGGGCCTGGTGCTGGAGTTAGGGAATGTTGGATGAGGTGTCGGAGTGATTAATGGATAACTTGGGAAAGCCTTGGAGGGATGGGTGAGGCACCAGCAGAGGGGAGGAAAAGCTTGGAAATTACAGAGCACTCAACTAGAAATATGCTGTGATTAGTAAACAGTTTGTGAGCGCCCAGGAGATAACAGACAACATGGAGTAGTCAGGGCCAAATTCTCTCAAACTGAATGGAATTTTGTCTTCCAGAAGATGGGCAGTGCAGGAGGACAGGGGTGGAGCAGTCAGTGTCACGAGTTCTCACTGTAGGAAGGTTTATGAGTGTCTCACAGGGACTGGAAAATGCAGTCGAGACACAAAACAGGTTTGGGTTTGTACTCAAATATTGCTATTTGCATAGAGAGGCCAAAAATGAGCTCTTAATGAACTTGATTTGAGAGAAGCAGGGTGTTCTATCAGAATTACTGGAAATGTGTCTGCCTCCTGTGCAAATCGTGTCAGTTATGTAGGATTAAGGCACAAGGGTTATGATTCAGCACCTTGACTAAGTTTTGCATGTTTGTCTCCTGTCCTCTTTTCTTCCACATTACAGCAATTTTTTTCTCTTAAAATATTGTGTTTTCCCTGGACAATACCTTTTCAGGTATTTTTTGAAGTAATTACATTCTGTGTTTAAAATCTGGTTTGTGGAAGATGTCAAAAAAGCTGCTCATTTTCCTTTTTTATTCTGAGGACTGTTGTAGAGGATGGTGCTTGTTAACGAAAAAAAGGTGATTTTAAGGTCTGAAAATCAATCTGTAGGATGGGATTTGTATCACTGTCAGTGGAAGGAAAGTGTGTTTATAATAATTGAAATCCCACATGCTCGTAATTGACAAAATTAGAGGCTATATGCACAATTTCCCTGTAGAGAAGGAAGATAATGATTTCAAAACCTTGTTTGTTCAGGCTTTTTAATAAACTTTATTAAAAAGGAAAAGGAAATCTGGTATTTGCAGCAGTCTAAACTCTCACTCACGTGGGAACTTCAGATAAAATCATGGCTTCCTTTACATGATTTGTACATCATTACAAATCATCAGGCTGCATTCTGTGGCACGAGGGCTGGTTGGAAATCATGGCTTTTTGTCAGGATGTATTTGGATGGCCTCTTGATTTATCTCCCAAAAATTAAGTTGGCATTGCTGGAAGCACTTTATTTTTTGCCAGGAGTACATATTCCATATGTAATTTTATTGACTTCTATGCTTTTGCTGTAAGTTTACAAATCTAATCTGGGAGAGCATGATTTCCTCAATATTTAGCATAGGAAACCCAATGTTTTCTGAAAAGTAGCCTGTCAATAACTATTACATTTTTATGTTCTCTGAAGAGATGTGCCTTGGCTCTTGCTGCCCAGTCCTAGGAAAATTTTAATTTTCTAAACTTTTATATCCTGCTGTTGAAAGCACTAAAGGAAATCATGTCATCCTGGTGCCAAAATGTTGATTCCAGGGTTTGTATGAAATGGCCATTCTGCACTTACCAAAACACAGAGAGGCCAAGAATGGGTAGCACAGAGGTGCTGAAATAATGCCTTTTTTTATATTTTCAACTTTCTTCTGCAACAGTCAACTCCAGTAGGAGCTGATTCAGTAGGAACCACGAACATTTCAATTTGCTCTCTCCAAATGGTAGTTTTTGTAATAAAAAGTGAATTTTAATGACCAGGGAAAGCTCATTTGAAACAAAGAAAGCCGTCTGTTGGTTTTATTTTGATTGACAAGCGTGCCAGGGATAAACTGTTGGCTGACACTGGAACATGCCTCATCAGAGCAGTCTACAATGTCCCCAAAGTCAGCTGAAAATGTTAAATAACATAGAGCATCAGGATCTTGGAACGGCTTGAGCGACAGGAAACAAACTGTTTTTTGTTTTTCATTTGGTTTGTTTGTAGGTACAAAAAGGAATCTGGTGAGTGTTTACATCTTCCCATGACATTTTGCACTAATACTGTTGCAAACAGATTACAGAGTAGAATATTAAATAAATACCACAAAAGGAACTCCTGGTTTTCAGTTTCCCCCAGTGCTGAATGACAGTAATCCTCTCTGACAAAAGAGGGTTATTGCCATTAGTTAATCCTGTTATGTAGTTCCCTCAGCAGCCTGGAACACACGTTGATAAAGACTGGGAAAATCTAAAATGTCAAACTGAGAGGCCGCTGATGATCTTGACCATGAGGCTGTGGGAGCAGCCCAGAGCTGGATCCCTGCTCCAGCTGAGGGCTCTGGGGTGATGTGGGAGCAGCCCAGAGCTGGATCCCTGCTCCAGCTGAGGGCTCTGGGGTGATGTGGGAGCAGCCCAGAGCTGGATCCCTGCTCCAGCTGAGGGTTCTGGGGTGATGTGGGAGCAGCCCAGAGCTGGATCCGTGCTCCAGCTGAGGGCTCTGGGGTGATGTGGGAGCAGCCCAGAGCTGGATCCCTGCTCCAGCTGAGGGCTCTGGGGTGATGCTCCTGGGCTGAGAGGTGCCCGTGGTCAGTGGCATTCCCTGTTTGCCCAGCAAAGGGATGGGGCAGTGAGGATCAGCCTGAACTCAGGCAAGATTTCAACCTGTTTATATCATTTTTGATCTGCCAAGCCCTTCCAGAGTTCATGGAGTGAAATCTGCAACATGCAGACAGTGTAGAGAAATCCTTGCTGCTACAGAAGTGGTTTTGGAGACTCTGCAGTTCAGAAGATTTTAAGTCCTCCCAGAACTACCAAAGTTGTGTAAGCCAGGGGTTTGTATTAAAAGAACACTCCTGTGTGTCCCTGCAGAGTCAGACTGTCAAAGTTTGGGATTATGGTGAAAACAGTTAATTAATCTTTGGTTAATTTGGAATGATGAAGGGAGGGTTTCTGTGTGTTGGGGTGGAAGGCCTGCCTGGGAAGCAGAGCCTCGTCTTCCCCCAGCAGCACAGACTGGAGTCAGAGCAGTCAGTGACTGCTAATTGTCTTTGTTGCCATAATGAGGAGCAGCCAGTTGCTTTCTGGGTCTGAGCTGCCTCACACCGGTGTTGTGTGTTCAGTCCCTGGCAGGAGGGGGGTTCAGAGCCCATCCTGGTGCCTGCTCCAGAGACAGACGCGTTGATTCCGTGCTGGGAGGCTGAGGATGCTCCTGCAGCTCTGAGCTTCATTGGAGCGTGGGTGCTGGGTGTGATTTCCTGTTCCTGAGCATGTGACGGTTTCAAAGTTGTTGCAGATCTGAAGGAAACTTCAGCAGAACAGCTCGCAAGTCTGTTGTCATGGCGAGAGACTCATTTCTCTTTTTCTGTTAGAGCTTTTCACTGGCTGCAGGACAATTACAAATGTTGGGCCCTCGTGTCATCTTTTCATGTGCACATCCACGGATAAAATAGTATCTAAAATATTGGCTATTAATTTTATATAATGGGGATAATTTCATAATGTAATCTTCATTAGTCATAAGTGTCACTTGAGTAATTTATACACAATAATAATATGTATAATTAATAATAATAATAGGTAATAATATAGTTAATATAGTATATAGTAAATAATAGTTATTATATTATAACTATATTTTATTAATATAATATATATATAATTAATATATATTATATATATTATATTATAGTAGTACTATGTATTATAAATAATATTATATATAACTATTATAATAATAGTATATATATATATATGTTTATATATATATATATATTTAATATCTCACCCAGTAAAAGTTATTTCCAAGATATTTGAAAATACTTGGGATACTCATTTCAGCATGAAATGCCTCTCTGGACCTCAAGTGTTGAACCCTCAGGGTTTCTCTGGGATATGCCATTGGAATATATCCCTGGGTTAGGGTGTTTTTTTTCCTGAAGATTGCATGGTGTGGTAAAACAGAGACAATTTTGTTTTGGTTATCCAATCCATCACATCACGAACTGGTATTTTTTTCAGAATATACAGGAATTACTCTAATTACTCTGCTTTTCCTTTAACTAAGCCTTCACTGAAAGCCTGTAGCTCACAGTGCTGCTGCTCAGAGAATGGCTCCCATTTATTTCTAGTCATAGCAATTGAAATCCAATATTTATTCATTTACCACTCAGTAATATATTTGACAGATGTGTTGAATAACCAAGTAAATTGCTGCCTTTAAACTCCTAGCCTTTTTTATTTGAATTCACAGTATCTGGGAACACTGCTGGCAATGTAGTAGTTACAATATCTACAAATTAATGTAGTTGAGTTCCCACTTACCGTTGTGATTTGGCTGCAGATCAGATTTGTGGGGTTTTTTAAAAACACCGAGTCAGGTTCCCTCTGAATCAGTGACTGCTGAGAGCAAAGTCAGTTCAGCAAATCCTGCAGGAGGGGATCCACGGAGTTCCTGCATGGAGAGCAGCTCTGGGTGTTTGGAGCCTGTCAGGGATTTTAGCTCTGGGTGTTTGGAGCCTGCCGGGGGTTTGGGCTCTGACTGGTCTGTGGCACAGAACAGGTACAGGGTGTGTGTCTTCCTAATTTCGCTGTGAAAAATGAATGGATGCACCCCAAACATCAAGGTGCTCTTTCCCTAAAGGCTGCAGAGATGAAATAAATATTGAAGTTACCTTTGTAAACGTCTCAGGTCCTCAGATTATAGGATAGTCATAATGTAAGGAGAGTGAACTCTTCTGTGCCCAGCTAGGACGTCAATTTTGTATTTTGGTAATAATACAGAAATTGAAGGGTGGAGGAAAACAGTGAGGGAGAAACCCTTCAAAGCAACTGTGGGATGTGGATGGGAAGGATTCTGACAGACTTGGGAGAGACTGAGGTGCCAGGGCTGTTTGTTGAGTGCTTTATACCTGCAGCCTTTTGATCACAGCTACTTTGTAGGGAATCCAGTATAATTTTAGAGTGGGTTTCTCCACGGTTTACCTCTGGTGTGACACTTTTGGGATGGGATAACTTCCTGAAGGGAGCAGGTTGTGACAGGGCTGGGTCATGAGGCATCACACACAAAAGTGCAGCAGTTCTTGAGGAATGTTTCATGTTGTCCCATTGGTTGCAAAAATAATGGTCTTCAAGAGAAGGGAAAGATTCCTTGTCTTGTTTTTTTGTTTCTTCCTTTTGCAAGTTAATTTATCACTGGTGGTTTTTCAAGTCTAAGTGCAGAAGTGGAGAAGTCTTTCCACGTTGTTTTCCTGGCTGGTGTTCCATAACAAGTGGAGCTGCTGTGGAGGAACAGAGCTGACTCTGCAGGTAACTGGAAGGTGGAACAAATAATTGCTTTTCTATCTGGATCAGTCAGGGGTGGAAAACTGCTGAAAAGTTTGGTCTGATTTTGGTTCTTCTTGATGAACAGAATATATGATGAAAGCCCTCCCCCAACAGTGAGACTGTTGGTCCCTGCTCTCAAATATTAAATTCAGACAATAAAGTCTGAAAATTTTAAATAAATCTTAATCAGCTGCTTTGGCCACATCTATCAGAAGAAGAGTTTTGAATGCAAGTGTGCTGCTTGTCTGCAGTCCCTATTTTGAGAGGGAATTTGGGAATATCAATTTACCGTCAGTAGAGATTTTAATCTGAAGTAGAGTTTTGGGTCTTTTTTTAACCTGGAGGCAATTTTTGCTCAAAGAGTGTTGTGATAAGACCCTGAATGGCTTCTGCCAAGCATGAGGAGAGACAAGCAGAGCACACGGAGCGGGGTGAGATTCCCTTTCCCTCCAGGTGCTCTGTTCTCCCCGTGTTTTGTGGATGCAAATAAGCGGCGCTGATGAAAGCGTGCATTTTGTTTTCTCACTTCATCTCCTGCCAGAAAAGCTTAATGGTATTTTAGAGCTGATATTACACCTCAGAAAAGGGGTAATGCATCTTTAAAAGCTAAACTACATCTTCTTTACTTTTATCAAATTCTCTATAAATCTTTCATGACAGTTTATTTAACAAAGTGTCATTGAAACTGTATAGATGATTGATGTGACCCATGTAAGATCAACATGAAATGTTTGTAAATGTCAGCAAAATGTGACCATCTAGAAGCAAGTAAGGATGGTGTTGCTGTGAAAGTGAAAAACAAACAGAAAATGTTTATCTTATTCTTTACTTTCTGGGATGAAATTACAAATTCATAGAAGTAGTATTAAATGATTTTTCTTGGACATTGTAGCAGGGAGGAAGATCAAAATTTATCTTGACATACTGGGCTTTTATTTTTTGCTTCTTTTACAGTGGATAATAGTTTCTCACCTATTAAAAAATTCTAATTTCACTTCTCAGAAGAATAGTTCTAATTTGGATTAAAAAAGTAGTAGAAAATTGATCAGATTCTGAATTAAAGTAGCTTTATTCAAGCAGCTCCTGTCATCAGAAGAGCTGGAAACAGGTTGAGATTCCCTTAATTTACCATTTCTCTGAAGAATGCTGGTCTTAGGAACACACATCTGCTTTTTACCTGTTCCTTGTCACCATCTTGTTGAAGATGTTGACCTGGTAGCTCCATATCAGTTCCATGCTTCTAGCCTCAGTACAGTTGAACATAAAAATAGAAAAATTCTGCTGGAATCCTTCTGATAAACTAATTTTTGTGATCAT
Source organism: Zonotrichia albicollis (assembly GCF_047830755.1). NCBI lineage: Eukaryota > Metazoa > Chordata > Aves > Passeriformes > Passerellidae > Zonotrichia > Zonotrichia albicollis. The sequence continues at coordinate 16,967,151 of NC_133832.1, forward strand.
CTTCTTGATCTCCTTTATTGCTACAGTTTGCCAAGATGAAGGGAAACAGTGATTTTTGGGGCTCTTTAGAGCCCTTGGAGTGCCCTGGGGTGTTGCAGGGTGGCATATGGGGCTCACCAGCCTTTAATGGCTCATCCTTCATCCTGCAAAAATTGCAACACAGAGCATCCCATGTCTTGCATTTACAGTCCTTTGTGCTGGTTGATGTTCAGACATAGATAATGTCCTAGGTCCAGAATAAGTTTCTGGCTTTTATTTGCAGCAGCTGCCCTGTTCTGTGTGTTCTTTATGCAGGTATGATCAGCCACCATATTTTAAGGGGAGGGGAAATAAATAATGAATTAGTGATAGATGTATGTGTGTGGTTCCTGGTTTGCTTCTCATCCCAGCTCAGTGCAAACCAGCTCTGCTGGAGCTCAGTGCCCAGGCAAGGTTCCCCTCTTCATTCAGAACCACCCAAAGCAGCTGCAATCCTGGTGACCAAAACTCCAGAGGAAATTCGTGAGAGCTGGAGATAAAAACATTTTTGGTCAGCAGCCAAAGAGAGTCTGAGCCTGAGCCCGATGGTTTTTGTAGTATTGCAAAACTTCCCTGTGCCAGAGATGAGGTACAGCAGCTCAGAAACAGACTGAGGAAGGGAAAAGAACCCGAAGGTGAAAAGAAATCCCTTCTGGTACCCACTGGGACAAAAGCCTTTGCAAATTACTCTAATGAGGTGATAAGATACTGTGGTGATAAAAATCTTGTAAATCAGACATGTTTGTATTGCTCTTAAATTAAACTAAGAAAACATCAAAGGAAGGTGATTGAAAAAATGAAAATCTGAAGTGGGAGGCACAAAACAAAACTGAAGGAGAGAACAACAATCAAGCTCTGTGTGCCAGTGCATTTCCAGATGTGATGGGATGAGCTGAGCCTAGCACAGAGGTTGTAGCTGGGTTAGCACTTCCCTGGAGCTGATTTTGCCATTTTTGGCCTTTTTTTTGTTTGGTTGGTTTTTTTTTGTTTTGGCTTTTTAATTTTTTAAATTCCCTATGAGACACTTGTGAGTTTTCATATCCATAGATACAAATGTCACAAATGTCACATAGGCTGTATGTATTTGAAATGGCTTTACTGGAAATGCAGTATTAGCTGTTTACAGTGTAGTGCAACAGTGACGTGACATTGTCTGGGAAATGGAGACTCTTTGGCATTTCCATGGGAATACAGGACTTTGTGCTTTAATGACAATAACATTGGCATCAGAACCTCAGGAACAGCCTTATTCAGGAACCAGGAAGCACTGGGGTTATTCTGGTATCTTTAATAACCACAGTGTCCTGATTTGAAAAGTATTCCTTCAGATACACTTAGAATATTTTTAAAGCTACCTGATTGCTTTTGGAAGAAGCAATGAGTAGTTCTGGACCAGAATTTAGTTCTTTGTGACGGGGGGTGTGTGTCTGCATAAACTTTAATACCAAATCCTGAGTGCAGGTGAGCAGGTGTGTGACAGGAGATGCTGAGTGAACTGTGGGAAAAGCTGCAGATCTGAGTTATTTGTAAACTGCCTTCATTTCAAAGTAACCTACATTCAGGAGTTTATTTTTTAATCATAATTAAATAATAATCCAGCATATGGTTATCATAAAAAATACAGGAAGTAGCTGGAAGTTAAAAAGCAGAGAGTTTGTGAGTTCACACTGGTGGTATCAACTGGTCACCGGTGACAAAAAAGGCATAAAGAAAGCGATAATCAAAGGAGACAGGGTTATATAACAAATAATTTATGGGTAGATTGGGTTGCACGCTGTTTGGGAGCGTGCACGGCAGTCAGAGGAGCTGTGGTGCTGCACAGTTTGTTATCCTCCCTTGGCTCCTCCGTTCTCCCCCAGCCCTGCCTGCCAGACAGACGCCCCTCTGCTCCACTTGGATCCTGCACCGCCCTTCCTTACAGCCACGGCAGTGAATGTGCAAATATCATTACATTAATTGGCAGTTCCAGTTCTCTGTGCTCTCACAGCACTGAGGACTCTGAGCTGTTAATAGAAAAGCAAAGAAACTGTGGCCCATAGGCGACCAATATAGAATTATACTTTATTTTCCCGTCCCTCCTTGGCACTGCTGTTCCTGGGGATCCGTTGCACGTGTCATTATGTTCTTCTCTGAAACTCTGAGCATCTCTCTTAGCTCAAATTCACTTTTGACACAAGTTCAAATTGAAGTCCTTCAGCACACCAACCGCTCTGCGTGCTGCTGGTCTGCAGGAGAGGAATGATGGAAGCAGAAAGGAAAAATCAAAAACATTTTCTGTTTTCAGATGTCCTCAGCATATGGAGGATTCTGCTTCTTCTGTGGCTCCTCATATTTTAATGTGAAGTATTGGTTCAGAGATTTAAGGAAGATTTTTTGTTCTTTCTTGGCTAATTTGGGAAGAAGATAAAATGTGCTGTGTAGTGCTAGAGCAGTGTTACTTTCTGCTGTTTGACCATACGTATTTCTGATACAGCGCAGATAAATTGTGGGAATTCTGTTTTATTGTGGATGGGCCTGATCCTGAGAGCCTAACACTTTTTAAGGAAAAAGAGACGTTGATCTCTAAAATCCCACCTGAGCAGTGGCTTCCTATTGCACTTAATTTCTGTAGGTATATAAAGCAAGTAATTTTCAAAGATAAGAAAGATTAATTTCTTCAGTTTCCTCAGCTAAAGGAATAAGTAAAATGAATGTACAGTTCTGAATGATGTTTAGTTCTACTGTGTCTTCTGATCACTTTCTGCATTATGTCCTTTATACATATTAAACATTAAAAATGTAGAAATTGTTCTAAAAATGACTGTATAGGGGTTTTTTTCGTCAGCAGTAAGGAGCACTGATAGCTTGAACTAGCAGCTGACCAGTCCAAAATCTCAATGGTAATCTATAGCTGTCTTAGATTATAGTCTTTAACTGAAAAATGAAATTTAAAATGTAGGAATTTGTTTGAATGTAGACAAAATTGAAACACCTATAAACGCACTTCCTTGTCACAATTAGGCAAAATTACACATTTCTGCAAATTGCTGTTGTAAGAGACACACGCATAATTTATATGTGACATAATAATTTAGTGACAAGCACCTTGGACAACTGAGGGTGAAAACTGACTTTGAAGGGTTCTCGTGGGGGTTGACCATTAGTTCATGTTTTTTCCTGAGAGAGGAATATTGAGGGAGAAACCCAAAAAGCGTTTCCTGACAGAACTCCAGGGTGAAATGCTTGAGGAACCAGAGGAGCTGTCTTCTGACAGGAAGTTATGGCTGGAGCCATCTGTCTCTTCCAGCTATCACAGGGAAACTGGAGATGTGGTTTAACATTATTTAAAATTTTAAAACTTCAGTTTAATGTGTATACAGTAAAAATCCAAGATGCATTAACGTATGGAAGGCTATTAATTCAGAACAGTTTTCATTTTCTGTTTTGAAGCCAGATGTTTGTAGGTGTCACCTTCCAGTCTAATGAAGGTTTAAATGACTTTCTCCCCCCTCTTTTACCAGTGCACAACTTCATATGCAGAAGGATCAATTCCCAGGGGTCTGTAGCTGTGCTGGATGAAGGAGAAGCTGTCAGGGCCATTTGCTCTTCATGCAGCTTCTTGCAAGGATTCAGGACAAACAGGTGATAGCAAACAGGGATAGGGGTGGCAGTGAAACACCAAACTGAGCCGTCTCCAGGGGCTGGGCAGGGCAGCCAGAGCAGAGCCAGTGAATGAGGAGTGGGTTTCCCACAAATCCATTAGGTTTGGTTAGGAGAAGGGAAGATGCATTTTGGAGAAACGGCAGAAAAACCTATTTTGTGTCAGATCTGCAGGCAGAGTGAGGTCCAGCACCTGGGAGAGCTGTGGTCAGGGCTGCTGTCACAGCTGGACATGGCCAGTGGCAATGGGGATGAGCCTGCAGAGCTGCCCAAGGCTGCTGCTGTCTGCCCAGGAAGCTGAGGGGTGCTGGGCAGTGACATTTCTCCACTATATTCATCTTGAACATCACTGGAGAGCCCCAGATTTTCAGTTTTTCCTGTTGAGCTGTAGACACAATGCAAGTCACTCTGTGTGAGGTGAATGGAGCTCTCTGCCAACTTCCACACATGCCAGAGGGTGCCAGCTCTAGAAACTATGTCACACTTTAATTAAAATAAACTTTCAGGGTGGTCAATATTAATAATTAAATTAATGCATGAAGTCATGTACCTTTTACTGCTGGTTTTGCCTCTGGTCACCTGTGTACACCGATCATCTCACAGATTCCTTTAAGGACATGTTTTATCTCCTTACATGCTGTACGTATAATTCCATTTGAATAGTAAGATGCAGAAATAATATGAGGAGGTTAGAATATTGGAGGTTCTGGAGTTTTCTGTGCAGTGCAGCTGTTCCATGCGCTGTTAGTGACAGTGCAGTGTGCTGTGGGCTGCTCGGGAGCCGGTGCTGTGAGGTGGGGCCCAGGGGCGGGTTGGGAGTGTGCCTGTGCCGCTCTGTGTTGTGACAAGGCGTCAGCGGGACGGGCCCAGCCCCCAGCTCAAGGCCGTCATTACACGGCGTGTTTATAAAACAGCAGCCGGGAAAACGTGTCAGTCACTGCAGGCAGTGGTGACAGAGCTCCGGGGGAGAGCGTTCCTTCCCTTCACAACTGCGGCAGCGACGGGCCGGGAGCACCCTCAGCGCATCCCCGAGCCGCGGTGCCGGTGGGCTCCAAACCTCTGCCGTGCCACCAGGGGAGAGCTCACGGCTTGGTGGTTGTTCTGGATTGACATCTTGTGTTTTGTGGGCTATTAATGCTATAGAAATCTGTATTTTAATTTTTTTTTTTTTTAAATACATAATCTTGAAGCGATGAGTGATGTTGAAACGCCCTTCCCACCCAACAGTTTCTCTTAAATTCAAGTTAAAAGAGAATTAAGAGAAGACAAAGTTAAATCAAGGTTGAAAATGGGAACTCAAAAATCTTATCTCCAACCAATCATCTCAGCGTTGCTTTCTTGGGATTTTTAAGAACCCCAGTGATTCTTCAATTGTCAAAAATTCTCCTAGAGAGGCAGTTGAGTGTATGAAAAAGTGCATAACCTGTGTCTGGTTGTCCTTTGAAACACACAATTCTCTCAGTCCACAGGGTGTATGGAATTTTGTAGAGGGATATCTTTGCATTGTAAAAGAGGATTTCATGCTTGTGAGAATGCTGGAAGCACAGTGAAGTGTTCTGTTGTTAGAGAGAAGTTAATGAATGGACAGTGTTGTGTTCTATGGTTGCTTCAGTAGTCTTAACTCCTCATCATGGGTAGAACTACACCACCTCTCAGTCAGAGAATCACTGAGAAGTTGGTGCTGATATCAGCTCTGGTATTTATTTTTATCCCATAACTCAATTAATTCCATTAGGTTATTGCAAACTTACCAAAAAATCATGATATATCCACAGATTGTTATACATTTATATTTATGCAGTGTCTTTAATAGCAGCTCATTGCTAAGTGGAAACAAACTGTTTTAAGTAATTTTTTAAAACATTTGGAGAATAACAGAAACACTAGGCTAGATTTAATCATCTAACACAAAGCATACAATAAATGGAGCAAAATCTCAGGGAGTGTAAGAGATGAGCATTAGCTTAGTAATAACAAGACTGTAATGAGTGCTTATTGCTTTAGCCTTTCCCCTTTGCAGATGTGAATTTAAGACCTGCTTGGGGCTGCAGTTAATGAAGTTGAGTGGTTTCACACATTCTGCTCGGTGCAGGTATCAGAGTTGGATCTAAAAGGGCTGGGCTGGGCTGGCAGATGTGCGTCAGGTCAGTGCTGAGGTGCAGGAGCTGTGGGAGGGAAACACCACCTTGGTACTTTTATAATCAGCATGTTAGTGGAACATTCAAAAAAGAACAGCCAGAGAAGAAGGTGACATTTTGCCATTCTTCCACAAAGCACTGCTGTGGTTGTTGGATGAGCAGGAAATCACCACCGCTGACAGGGACATTTGTTCCAGGGATTCCATGGTCTGAAACAGCAGAGCAAGATGAACTGAGTGAGCAAAGAAAATGCACAATGGAGGTTTTACTCAGGCTCCCACATCGTTGTTGAAAAACGAATCTAATTACAGATATGTATGTTTATTTCACAGATTAATTTTCAAGTCGTAAACTACCTTGTGTTCCCAGTGGGAGATGCTTCAAGATCATTGTCTAAGCCCCAAAAAAGAGTATGAAGCAGGATCTGTGAATCAGTGTTGCGTTTGGTACTTCTCCCATGTCGTTTCCGAGCCTGTTGGTTGGGTGTTGGTTGTGTTCTCTTGAGTTCTTTGTTGAATCACTGCTGTCCTGTGACCAAACCACTGCAGGTGTGGGAACAGGGAAGGTGATCCTGGCCTGTGGATGTACAGACATCCATGAGACAGCTGTAGGGATGAGGGGCCATGCTTCACATAGGCCAGGAAATGTCAGATGTTTCTTTGGGCACTGGGATGTGCCAGCTCTGCTGCTGGAGCATCTCACACAAATTCTGAAGTATGAAGCAATTATGGATATGTTCTTCTTCAGGTGATGCTGCTGTTAAAATATTCCCCACATGTATATGAGGTGTGCTTATCTAAATATGTTTAAAAGTGCTAGAAAATTCCTGGGAAAATTTCCTAGATCGGACACATATAAACTTAAAAAACTATAAAATATTTTTGAACACTTAAAGGTAATATTTTGTCCTAAGTTAGTGTGGCCCTTAATGGCACAAAGAGAGTCTTGTGAGCAGTGAAGGTGCCAGCAATGCCTCCAGGTAATATTGATTAGTTATTAGTAATCAGCAAGCGGAATCAATCTCTGGAGGGGTTTAGAAGCTGTGTGATTGTGGCACCTGGGGATGTTGGTTTGTGGTGGCCATGGCAGTGCTGGGGAATCTGTCAGAATTGGTGGATCTAAATCAATGGGATTGTGTGGTTCTATGATTTTGTTTGAGGAAATCCAGGAGAGGGGCCTGGCTGCCCCAGCAGCATCAGGAGCATTCCATGCACGGGAGCCGGGGCTGTGGCTGGGCTGCTCCAGGAGTGCCCAGATGTTGGTCTGCAGCTGGCAGACAGATCCCGGCAGGATCCATCCCGCCCAGGGGAGGGCTCTGAGGGCGCCTTTGGCTCAGAGCAGCATCGGGCAGATGGAAGAGAGAGAGAGGCTCTCCCCGGACCCGCGGGCGGCGCTGCCCGGGATCGGCGCTGCCTTCAAACACCAGGAACTGATGAATTGTATGCAATATGCAAATGGGAATGCATAAATCTCCTGAATGACAGCTTAATTTATGTGAACCCTTAAGAATGTGGGATTAGATTTTAATTAAATATCTTCAAAGACACCCTGACTTACTCAGTTTTTTGGCCGCTGTCTTTATGAGAGTTTAGGAGGGGACAAAATCCAAATTTTAACTATATTATTTACTGTATTTTCTAATAAATTATCATTGAACAAAGTTCTCATATAAATATCTTGGATGCAATTATTTCAGGGACTATTAGATAAATCCTATGATAATAATAGTAAAACCAAAGTACCATGACACTTGTTTGAGCTTAAATAATTAGTGCCACTGGTTCACTTGTTCCTTTATGTTTAAAATGGGTAAGCATCCAAGTTAAAGCTGCTATAAATGTTTAATGTTTCACATTCAAGAAGTACCTTAAACTTCTAAAAACTAGTGTTTGCATTTTAATGGTTATTTTGGCTGCAGTTGTTACCCCAGGTGTGATGAGTTGAATGTTTCTGCTGAGGCAGTGAGAGTAAATCCAGCTGGGCTGCCTCAGCCAGTGTGTGGCAGCTGCAGGAGATTATCTGCATGGGCAGGGCATTTTGAGGTACCAGTATAAACAGTGGGTGTCTGGAAGGAGCAGGTTGTCCTGCCCTGGAACCAGCAGGTGACAGGAGCAGTGGGTGAAGTTGGAACAAGCTGGGTCAGAACCATGGGGATTATTGGCCAAGTGCATTTTTGGTGTTCTGCTGGACAGAGCTTATCACTCTGGAAGAAGCAAAACCAATGTGATGGGAAGAGGAGGTAAGAAGACAAAAAGATATTTCTGCTTGGAATTAAAGTATATGTGAAGTCACAGTTAGAGCTGAATCGTGTCATAGTCTTAAAATTCTGCTTACAAAGATGCAGTTAAACTTAGCAAAATACTTTCTCCAGCTCAGTCAGTCAATGGGTGCTTTGGCAGTGCTGGGTGAACACTTGGACTTGATGTCTTCAAGGTCTTTTCATTCAAAATTATTCTACAATTCTATATAGGAAAAAAATATGGAACTGTGTTACCCCTTTGTGATAACCTTTCATTTAAACAAGGAAGTGGCTAATGAGGGTGAGGAAGCGCTGGCACAGGGTGCCCAGAGAGATCCCTGAGAATGTTCCAAGGCCAGGCTGGGTTGGGCTGGATGGTGTTTGAAGGTCCCTTCTAACCCAAACCCATTCTGGGATACCCTGTCTGTATTATTTCTGTAATATTTCCATTTGTGTTGCTCCCCCTGCTCACACCCATGAGCTGGACCCTTGGGGTGAAGTTCCAGCTCTCTCTGTTGGGTGTTGGAATTGTCACCGGCTGCACCCTCTGTGAGCTCCTTGCTCCTGTTCAGGGGCAGAGCAAACAGCTCCAGTTTTCCATCAGCTCCTGTTTGGGAGAACCTCTGGGATGGTGGGAAGGGCTGGAGCTGACTCTTTCTATGCAGGGAGAAGCAGTGAGAGCAAGGGGCAGGAGCTTCCTTTCCTCCTGTCTTCTGGCTCATTCTTTACTTTCTTTATGTATTTGATGCCATAATACTGGCCTAGGGAAAGCAGCATGGATGAGAAATTTCCCAGTGGTGGGAGAACAGACTTGAGGCTGTAGGATAGATTTGGTGAATGTGAGGACAAGACCAGAGACTTTGGGGGATATTCTAGAGACAAATCATAGGGAAATATTGAGCAGTTGGGGTAGATGTTGATTAAAAACATAAATGTGGAAGGAAATGGATTTTGAACCTTGTATTTCACAAGTTTTCAGTTGCAAACAATTTCATTTTACCTATCTTGATTTAAATGCTTGCTCCTACTGTAATGCAGTTGCAAAATAGGTCACACTGGTGAATAGAACACACAAATTAGGTGCCTTTTTCAGTTTTTTTGGTGCAAGTCCTTAACCACAGCCCTGGGGAGCTGTTCCTGCCGGGTTCCTGTGTCCGTTGCTTATCAGGATTGGAGCTGCCCACTCAGTGTTGGCTGTTGCATAAACACTGACAGCACATGAAGGAACAAACTTACAGTTGCTGTAATCCAGTATTTTTTAATGCCAGAAAGTAAATAAAATCTCGAGGTGTGGTGGTTTTTTATTGTTGAGAGTAAGGGCTAGGAGTTTCTTCAAGCAGGGTTGTGGGGTGGATGAATCAGGGGAGATTCTGAGGTTCAGCAAGGAAACACTTCTGGGTCAAAGAGGAACAACAAAATGCAGAGGAAAGCCCATCACCTGAATGGGGACCAAAAATGCATCAGGAGTTTGAGAAATACTCTCATTGAGTGGGGCAACATCTCAGTCTCAGCCTTTTTTATTATGTTTTTACTGTATTTTTTTGTAGGCAGAACTTTTCTATAGGTGACAACTTTTTTGCACCCTTTTGGGCCTTTTATATTTCTCAATATCTCTCTGACATGGGCAGATCTGTGGGAATATGTGAAGGCAGATTCTTTTCCATACATCTTTAAATCTTTTTCATTTGGGCACTGATGGATAATGTTTACTAAATATCTTATTACTGCCTTCTATAATTATATTGACCCATTCCTATTAAATGAATGTTTTCTGTCATTATGGCTGCATTTAAAACTGCAGCCTTTAAAACTTTAAAATTCCAATAAAAATTGGTGTATAGATTAAAGCATAGCAGTGAATGCAATTTATTTCTGAGCATTTTTTCTTTTATGTTGCTCATGATCAAGAGCTGTTTTAAATCATGAGATTGAAAAAGTCAAGTTAAAAATAACTCTAAAACACATAAAGGGTGTTGATGGAAAATTTAAATATATTAATATAGAAATGCTAAATACCAAGGTAAAATTCAAATGTAGAAAATAGAACAGACCAGTGCATTTTTTCTGAACAACTTCATGTTGATTCTCTTGTTTTTAATTTTGCTCAGTTTTAAGTTTGGAAGCAGTTTGGGTAAGGGAAACTTGCTTTGGGAAATCTGCAGTTGAATCCTGACAATTAATATAAATTTTAGACTCTAGGGAAGTCTGACAGATCTGAAGGTCTTTACTGAAAACACAGATGCTGATAATGGATGGCAGAGGTTTTCTGGACATTAATGTGTACATAGACATTGACTGTGCATTTTTTTGCCCAGGGATTCACAGGGATAGCAGGAATTGTCCATAACAGGAGGGAAATGCTCTTTGAAGCACCCAGTCTGTTTTGAACTGACTTGGGAATGCACAGTTATTAAGAAATTTAAATTTGAGTCATATAAAATCATTTTTACACTGTGCAGAATCACTGGTATTACTATTAGAAAGTTAAAAATTAGCATATTAAATATCCCAATATTAAAAAGGGAAATCCAAGTATGGATTATCCAATAATCCAAATATGGAAATCCCAAAATGCAATATTAAGAGGGGAGTCCATTTTACTTCATTAGGGAAGCATTTTAAAGAAAGAAAAATTGGAAAAAATAGCTTTAAAGCTTCATTATTTTATTTTTGTTTTTCCCAGGAAATTTCTACATCCAGTAATAATAAAAATCAATGAGTAAATAAACAGTGAGAACATGCTCACCAGGCACCAGACTTGGAGATTTTATGGAAAAGAAATCAGGCTTACAAGGAATTACTGGAAAAATGTTCTTGTACATTTCCCTTTGAGATTTCAGCCCTGCAGCCTAAGCAGAATTTCAACCCAGACAGATTTTGTGTGGTTTGAAAAGAAATGTCTTTGGTTGTATTTGAAAAAGAATCAAGTTATGTACTTTGCACTTCTTCTAATGTCAATTAGTCATGGTTGAATAATGCTTTGGAATAACTGGGCTCTTTTAAGTATCACTGGAAAATAACCTTTGCAGTCAGCTGAGGAGTTTGTTCTGTCGTTAATATTTGCTTAAGGAAAAGCTGTGCAATTAAAGCTGGGAAGCAGCCGTGAGCAAAAACTGAAAGTGCTTCAGCATCTCTGTCCTCACAGGGAACCAAGGTTCACACCAAAGGATACACAAAGCTGTACCCTGTGCTTGAAGCCCGAAATACCTCTCTGGGTGTTCACAAATAATCCCAAATAATAAAGGTGTAGTGATTGGGAAAATCTCTGCAGAGGCTGGTGGGTTTCAAAGCTGTGCAATCAGGGCAGTGAAATCTTAGCAGGTGATTTTGCTGTCCCAGCTCTACCCCCCAGGTAATCCACAGGGGCTGAGGAATTCTGTGCAATTAAAGCTGGGCAGCAGCAGTGAGCAGGGCTGAAGGGGGAAACTGAAAGCGCTTCAGCATCTCTGTCCTCTCAGGGAACCAAGGTTCACACCAAAGGATGCTCCTGCACAGAGCTCTGCCTTGTTTCTGAAACCTGAAATATCACTCTGGATTCTGGATGTTCAGAAATAATCCTAAATAGTAAAGGGTGGAGTGGGGAAGTCTCTGCAGAGGCTGGTGGCTGTGCAATCAGGGCAGTGAAATCTTGACTGGTTATTTTGCTGTCCCAACCCTGCCCCACAGGTAATCCACAGGGGCTGAGAATTCTGTGCCTTTTTACCATTTCATATTGAAAACTAGTTGATCTCTGCATTCCCATTTCAGGGAAAAGTTGTGCTGGTTTTGCTGTACATGCAGAGATCTGCTTGGGTTGTTTTATGTGGAGCATTCCTTTCACATCTGCTGTTTGCCACGCAGAATACAGTGATGTAGATCTTAATATTTCATTTGAAATCAGCCCATTCTTACAGCTTAATCATTCTGACTGCAGTGCTTTCAGTTCCCTCCGGCTTGGGAATATCCTCCCTGCAATCAGGTGCTTTAGGGATCCGTGTGCAGTTCCAGGTACAGCCATGCAGGAGCAAATGAGTTTGGGCAATTTCTGCCTTTCCTGATGTGATGCTTCCAGGCTGCAGCCCAGCAAAAAGTTGGATGTTTTCCTTGTTTTATCACATCTGCCTAATTTGCAGTCTTTTATAACACCTAAATGTCTCTCAGCATATTAACATTGCAGATGTTGCCTCTCTTTTGGAGGGCTAAATTTTCGTTGTTTTTCACACTTCATTAATTTTGCTTTTTGAAAAAATGGAATTAATTTTAAGCTGCTTTTATTCACTCAGATCTCTATGAAGAGTTTTGTAATCTTTCCTCTCTCCTGTGGATGTAGTCTCTTCTTTGAGCTGTTTTAAACTCCCTGCTTTCTTTTCTGAATGTTTATGAAGGTATTATAGTTAGAGCCAAATCACTTTATTGCTGATTTTTCAAGGTAGCTCTTCTCTATACCATAATTTGCTGTTTCAGTCCGTGAGTGCTCACAGTCATACTCATCTTTTATTAGACCAAGGCACTCTGTTAGTTGATTTTTCCCATTAAATTAGGGTCTAAATGTATTGCATCTTCTTTTTTCCCCCATACATCAATTAAATCTGCAACTCCCTTTCTAAAAAGATTTTATTCTGCCTACTGGCAACACCACCCTGTGCTGTCACCAGCCTGAGATCATTCTTTTTATGGTTGTTTAAGTATTTATCAGAAGCAGAAGTTATTTCTCCAGGTCAGTAATTACTGGACCTACCTAGACTGGAAATGAACACAGAACAGATTTTCATGCTTCCTTATCTCTGCTCCTTGAAAGTGTTTTTTTTTTTTTTCCAATAAAAGCTATTTTTAAAATTAAGGGAAAACAAGTCATTGACCTGGAAACTAATTACATTGCTCGAACTCAAGTTTTGATTTTTGTTTGTTTTTAAGAAAAAGGAAAATTGTTAGTTAAAAATACTACTGAGAAACAATTACTTGAGCAGCTGGGAATTTTGCACTGAGGTGATGGGACTGTTTCAGTGCATTGTTGGTACAGAGCTAAAGCTGCCCTCTCATTTCAGTGCAGTGCAAGGTGAAGTTTCTGGTTGTAGTTATTTAAGTGTCTGTGCATTTTTAAAGACAGCCAAAATGATGCTAAGCAATCAATTCTGTGGGATTATTGTGCAAGGAAATTATAACAACCTCCCCAGAAATGTGGGGGGCCCACAGGTTGTAACTGTCCCTACAGGAATTCCCTGTGTTCCAGCATACTCTGCTATAGGATGTGGCACATGGGGTACAGTTGATGGCTTTGTTGCCTTTAATTTGTTCTTATTTATCTCTCTCTTGAAATAGTGCAAATCTGATTTCGTTTTTCATATCACTGATAATGCCAAATTATTTACTTCTAATGACACTGTAGAAGTTTCTCTTCTGAATTTTTTTTTAGAAAACCCCGACACTCTGAAGCTCTTAAATTTCAAGGAAAGAAATGTATATTTAAAATTATAGAAATTGTTAATAGTGGTACACATTGAATTGTCTGAACAAGGCAGGCCAGATGTCCATCACTGCAGAATTAAGTTAAGCAGTTGAATTTATTGTTGAATCAGTCAGTTACTGTGTGATGTATTTGATAATTCTCCTAAGTTAATTAGTTGCAAGCAGATATTTTATGGTACTATGGCCTGGCTGTAAAATAATGCAGCTGGGTTGTTTTCAAATGGGAGAGTCTTCTTGTGTCATTTTTCTGTAGCTTTAAAAAATATCTGAGTGTTATCTGGAATAAGGCTGAGCTGGAATTTCTGTCACCCATTTAGCCCAAGGTGATTATTCCAACTTGAGAATGTCAACAATTACCCAGTACTCATGTTTAATTAGTAAAAGGGAAGCACCTGTATTTTTAGAGGAAAAGACTTCAGGATTAGACTGTACAAATTCAGGTTGTAACAAAAGACAAAAAGGAGCGTATTATTCATCCGTGGGGAAAATCAGTCACTGGATGGGCTCCGTTCACGGAAAAAATGCAACAAATAATTCCTTTTGCCTCTGGTCCCTGAGCTTTTGTACTGATGCATATCAGTAATGATGTTTACAACTGCTTGGTCTGTCCAGCAGCAAAACAAAAGAATTAAGAGCACTTCTGGTGATTAGACAGACCCGTGGCACTGTGGTTTTAATATCTCAAATTTTACACTTGACATATCATTGCCGACTGAAAAATGAGACTTTTTATTTATTTTCTTTAAATGCCTTTCTTTAAACCACCATCTGGTTGAGACATTAAAACAGGCAATATTGCTCTCAGAGTTTTCTTAAGACCTTTCTTTGGCTGTTAATTGCACATTTATAATTATGCTCTTACAAAAAGATAAAAGAGTTTTGAAGGATTATTCTTGGCAACAGACCTGAGGTTGAAAACCTGCTGGTTTAATGTGTAAATTATAATGTGTGCAGTTGTGAAGAGTGGTTTTGTGAAATGCTCGAGTAAGCTCAAGAATCTGAGAGAGCTGTCAGAGAGTTTGCACTCGTAAGGGGCCAATGTTCATTGCAAAACAACTCATAATATGCTGTGCCTGAAGGCTAAATGAGCAGTTTAACTTAAACACAATCACCAACTTTCTGGAAGACAGATAAAGGAAACAATTGTTCCTCCAGCAAACTTAGAGAAATGAAAAAAACCAGCCTCACTTTGATGCCTGTTTAAAATCATTAATTTTCCTGTAAGTTAATGTAAATTGAGGATTAAACAGAAACTGTTACCATCTGACCCTTATAAACTAAACTTCTGTGTGGCTCATCTATTTGAAGTCAAATCTATCCATACATCTAAACAGGAAACTGAATGAAAACATTTTTTCGTTTCATTTCCTATATCCTGCAAACTTTTTCAAAGCCTATTTCCTTTTAAAAGAAGTTAGGCTGCATGCTTATAAAGCTCTTTTTTTTTTCCCTCCTGTGAGCATAAACTTAACCACCAGTTCCTAAGCAGGGGATTAGGAGGGGGTGATCTCTGGACACTTCGAGTTTATCCATCTGAAAATATTTCTAAAATACCATCTTTGCAGATGGTTTTGGGTTGTGGGAGGGATCCAAGCTCTGGGATAGGGTACAAATATTGTAATTGTGATCAGTTTGATTTCACAAGTAAGTGGCAAATGCTGGGGAGGGGCTTCTGGTACCCTGATAATAGGCACTTGCTAATATGCTTTTAGCAAGAAATATGACAAAAATTCTGATATATAGAATAGAATAGAATATCTGCTTCCCTGGATTTTTGTCCCTGCAGTTCACCCAAGTTAATTAATAAGCACGTTGGAGGATTGAGGGAGCAGAGGAGCACAGAACTCTGGAATTGGCTCTTGTTGAGCCAACAGCATCCAAACAAGATGCTGCAGGTCACAAGTGTCACCTTCTGCCAAAACTCTGCTTCCTTTGGTTTTGCAGTTGATTAAGCAGTAGTTGTATTCCTTGTATAAAATCTGAGTATCTTGGACTGGTCTGGTGGGAGGGGACAGCAAACTTTGTCATGTTAGAGCATGAGCCACTTGCATTGAAAGAGAAAAAGGATTCTTTTAGCAACTTTCAGGGTAGTAAGATAGGACTTAACTGAATTTGGCTCTGGACCAGATAATCCTCTTTTGTTGATGTTAAACCACTGGCCACAGCAGTGATTACAACATAAGAGTACAAAAGAGGCTTTATTTATAATACACTTTTTCTTTCATGTTTCCAATCATAAAAATAAATATGTCTTATTAGAAAAGAAAAATTTTACTTATTTACTTGTTTGCGTGCTGGGAGGCATTAAATATTTCCTTTTTTTTCTTTAGGGGAAGTGTGTCACTTGCATTTAACTCAGATAAAAATGAAGGAAGATAAAACTAATTTAATTTTAGAACATAATTTTTTTATTTGTTGAACAACTGTTTTAAAATGGGTAGCCTGCTGTGAAAGAAACAAAGCACTTCAACAAAGCAGGAAATCAATAGCCACAAGAAAGCCTAAAGAAAATGAATGCATCCAGAGAGCAAGTGCCACAGAAATTACTTTCTGGTGTAAGAATGGTAATAATGGAATGCATATGGAGGGGATGAATAACATGATAGAAACACGCATAGAAAAGACATGTTCTCCATTTCTAGTTATAAATAATGACCTCTGTGTTCCAGTATTTAAACTTTGAAGGGTCTAGATGGTGATTTTCTTCCTGATTTCCCCACCCCCCCAGTCCTAGGTAAATATTTATGCTTGCAAAATTTAGTAGGCTGGCCGCCATGGAAACGTATGTCTTTCATTTATCTCCAGGAAATCTGGTTCCAAACACTCTTTTACTTGAATTCTTGCAGTCTTTTCCAGCAGCCTTTAAAGCAGCCTCGAGTGAGGAGCAGGAGTTGAGTGTGAGGTGTGAGTGGGATTCTGTGGCAGTCATGGCTGGGCTGTGTTTGCCCAGGGCTGGATGGTGCTGGGAGCTTGGAATGGAATTTTTGGGAGAGTCAAACCCTTGGGGCTGAAGGGAAAACTTCAGAGACATCAGCAGCAGGTACAACTTGTCTGCTCAGCTGTTGTATCTGCTCCAGAGCATACTTGAGTTCAGGAAATCCCTGAATTTGGGAATAACTCATGCTGCTTTTCATAGTCTGAGCTGCTTTTCCTGTAGTTGGCTTCTTCCAGTTTTTCCCAGTGGTGTATGAGAGAGACATTTGTGAATTGAGCTGGTGTTTCTCAGTGGGAAATGATCTGTGGCTGTGGTGAGAAGGTTCCTTGGTGTAGCTGTTGATGGAAAAGCAGACACGCTTTTGGTCAGAAAAAAACAAGCAGTGTTAGAGGCTTATTATGAGCTGAGAATAATTATTCTCTAAATCTGTTACCTCATTTTGGGGGAGAATGGTAAAACTGACAGGTGGAGCAGAGGGAATATCGCCAAGAAGGAAAAGAGGGATGCTGGGATCTCTTAGGGGAGGGAATGAAACCCAGAGCTCGCCTGCAGTGGGAGAGGAATGAGATCCCATCAGCTGGGATGTTCGTGGTCCCATGGCTCTGGTACCCAGCTGAGATTACAGAGTTACAGATTCTTGCTGAAACACCTCTCTGTCAGCCCTGGGCTGGCCACATTCACAGTCACAACTCAGTGGGATTTGCTTTCAGGCATTTCAATTATTGCTGTTTTGCAGTTCCCATCAGGTGGAGTTTCTCTGTGAGTGCATACATGTCCACAAAATAGGGAAAATTTCTAAATTCCTGTAGGTTAAATCTCACCTAACTGATAATGCTTCTGTGGTTTTATATATTCATATTAGCATCTTTTCAAAACATGGAGATTTTATAGACAAAATTTAATGTTAATTTTGCCAGAAATTTCCTTCTACCCTTTTATTTTCTCATGGTCCTAAAGGTTTGTGCTTTGTTGTTTGAAAAATCCTCTCCTACTCTACATTTGCAGTAGAAATAATAATGTTGTCTATTCTGGAGCTAACAAATGAAATGCCAGCAGTCACAAAATCTGGACAGGTAAAGGGGAAGCAGTGGGGCTGTGTCCCTGCATTTCTGCCTGTGTCATTCCATGCTGCTCCAGGACCAGCAGCAAACTGCAGGGTATTTTCTGTGCAGTAGAGTTCAGCCCTCAGATATTTTATCCTGGACAGAATCACCTAATCATAGAGGCTCCTTTGCATTGCTGGGAGCAATTCCTCCTTTCAACATGGACATAGGTGCAGAGGTTCTATGTTCTTTCATCACTCTTTGAAAGGTGAATTTCTGTTTTCTGCCTTTGAAGGGTCTGTGCCAAGATTGTGAAAACACCAAAACTTGTAATGCAGAGATTAAAAGCAGTTAAGGCAAGAGCAGTTTCCCATTGCATCAGCCTGCAAGTTGCTCTGACAGCCCTGTGCCACCCCAGCACAATGCACCCCTGTTTGGGAATTAGGATCAGCTCCCCTGGGTTGCGTGGTACTCAGGGCTGTAAATGCATCAGGTCTTGCTCTTGGGTTTGTGGCCAGGGATAATAGGCTTAAACAGTCACATTTTTTACAACTTTCATTGAATGGAGACTTACTGAGATACAGCTTAGTGGAAACCAGCAGTATTTCAAAACTCTTTTACTGTAATACATTCCTCTAAATTGGCATTGAATTCAGATACAGGTCAAAAATAAAGCTTTCAAGGGGCTGATACGATTCAGACACATGACATGGATGTTTGTAATAAATGGTGATTCTCTCCTTGGAAATTTTTGTGGATGAATGTGTAAAAATTAAGTAATTCTTAAAAAAAATTGGGACTGAATTAACTTGTTTGAAAGGAGATTAATGGCTCCTCAGTGTCCTGGCATGTCTTTGCACAGGGCTGGAGTGTGTGCAGTGATTCTGCCTGTGCCCTGGGCAGCATCAGCTGCTGGGATGGAGCTGTGTTGTCCCCGTGCTGATCCCAGTGCCTGCTCATCTGCTCACACCAGTGCTGAGCTCTCACACACGGATGGACAAATCCTAAACACCTGCTCAGTGCCTTGGTTCCACCTGCTGAACAGTCTGATTCTTCAAGATATTAAAATAAAAGAAAACCAGTCAGAGTGCAAGTTGGATAATAACATTGGCTATAATCTGCAGTGCTTCCCAGCTCTGACTGGACCCAGAATCCAGCAGAGCCATCCAGGCAGCTGAGCTGAGCTTTGCAAGGCTCACAATAAACCTGGCCTTGTCTCTGGCACTTCCACGTTGGGTTTAGCTGGACATGGTGGGGGAGCATTGTTTAGACAACAGATCTGTAATTTGGATTTGTGGTCTGGGTGTGCTGTTAGTGGCACAGCTCCAGCCTGGACAGGCCCCCTCCTGCAGGGTTTGGTCTAGGCAGGGTGGGAACAATGGGAATGAAGACACAGCAGCAGGAGCTTTGCTCCCCTGGCTGTGATCCATGGCTAAATGCACTGTGTTCTGTCTGTGCCAGTGCACCTCCATGCCACTGTCACTGATTTCATGCAGTTCTGTTAAATTTCTGTGTTTATCCCTGCACCTGCTGGAGCCACACTTCCCATTTCCTCACTGCCACACCCTTAAATTGAGCTGGGGTAGTGTGTGGAACATGGATCAGCCTCCAGCTTGTCTGCAGCCATCAATCTCCCCCAAATTCAGAAATTTGGTGAGTTATCCCCCTTTCTCCTGTGGTCTTATTTGACAGGGAAAAAGCAAAAACAGGAATGCTGAGGTACTGTTTTATCTGCAGGCACACTCATAAGTAATTAAAGAGTTATTTAAAGTTTTAAATCTCAACTAACCAAAAAGCTTTTTTTTTTTTTTTTTTTGTTTTAAACTTACTTTGTAATGCCTGGTTTCAGAAATAAGCAATTAAACTTTATTAAATAAGAACCACTATAGTAGTGGCAGTTGAATAGGAGGAGTTCGGGTAATTTTTCTGAGTACTGGATTTTCACTAATTGAGACTTTTTAGGATGAACACAGTGATAATGTGCTACATTCCATTCTTAAAGGTATAAAGTTATAATATTCCCCTGGAGTCCCGGCTCTGGGCACCTCAGTGCTGTTTAGGAGTGTTTTTTTTTTTTCTCTAACAGTAACACCAATCACAGTGACAGAGAAAGTTCAGCTCTGTGGTACTTTAGAACAAACTCCCACTGACGTTTTCTCTTTGGACATTCCTGCTGGAATTCCCTGGAGAATCGGGGGGGATGATGCCTTGTGAAGGCTGGCCTAGAACAGAGACTGAACAGAGCTAAAGAATAAAGTAGGGATTTACTGAAAGGCCTCAGTGGCTTCACCTTGGGCAGCACAAGAGCCCATCCAGGGCTGCACCCAAGATGAACCAAAATGGTCACAAAATGCACGAGTGATCACAGGGTCTCTCCCTTTGATCAGTTCTGCTCCATTTGCATATTTGAGTTAATTGTCCAGTTACAGGTTTAGGTTATGAACTCCCACCCTGCTTGTTTTTCTCTCTCCAGCCCACGGTGTTTGTGCTCTGGGCTGAGATTTGGATCATTTGTCCTTGGTGCCCAGCTGGAGCAGGAATTGTTTTGTCTCCCTGCTCTGTGCACAGAGCTCACCATCCCCTAACAAGGAGTTCAGAGTAAAGCAGTGTCCACGCTAAAGCAGCACAGAATCTGAACAATACAAAAGCTCAAACCTGAGCTATCAGGGAGGTTGTGGAGTGTCAGAGCCCTTCTGCACATGTCCTGTGTGCCCTGGCAGGTGAGCAGGGCCTGGTGTGGGCACTGCCCCGAGCGTTGCCATGGGCACCAGGTTCTCATCAGCTCCAACAGCTTCATGTATGATTAATGTTAATTGCCCATTTTGCATGGATGGCTTTTTCCCTGCTGCTGAATTGGCTCCTGTTGCCTTTGATGTGGCTGGTGATCCAATGTCCTGCCATGGCCAGACAAGTGATCAGTTTGCCAGCGCCGAGAGCAGACAGAATCAGGTTGCTGCAGGGTCAGGGTTTGCTTCTCTCCTTAAACACTGAAAGGTCAGGCAGAGTTTAACTACCCCTGGCATCTTTGAAACCTTGTAATAAATGCCAAAGCGGGGAGATTATTTGAACTCCACGCTGCAACTAAAAATCTGAAGGTATCAGGGAAGAATTCTAACTCATCAGGATGTTACATTTATTGGTGAATACTTCAAAAAGTACCTTGCACAATCACTAGGGGGTATTTCATGATCTTTGAAGAGAAAAAAAATTTAATTTCTGGTTCCTGTGCCAGTTTCAGGAAAATAACTAAGATTGAGGGTGTGTGTGTGTTTTTTTTTAGCTTTTTAAAGTGTTATTTTTGTTGTGTTTTTCTTTTTTATTTACGTCTGAGCACTTGCACCACTTACTGCCACTATTAGCAGGGCAATTTACACAGCGTGTCACACAGTACTTCAGTATTTCTCCTTTAAGCCTAATAAAATATGTTGCTATTGAAGAAATCTGTGATACATATGAGAGCTTCCTAAATCACAGGACTAGCATATTTTTGTACCAAATAGCTTCAGCCTCATGAAATCAATAATTAATTTATTAACTGGATCTCTTTTGAAAAAAAAACCCCAAAATCAGCAGTCCTGGCGAGGCTGCCTCCTGCCAATTCATAAATAGTTGATGACAAAAATGAAAAAGTGTAGAAGTAAAATTCAGATCCTAACGATCAAAGTATTGGGTACCTCATCTATCACAGCTTGGAATAAACATATCACAGAAAGTGTCATATCTCATTGACACTGCAAAACATAATGCTTTCCCTTGTTATCTAGCGAGCTGCCAAGGCTACAGAGTTTATAGGCTGCTAAGATAATGTGCTGCTGGTAATCCACTTCACTTGCAGAAATATGAAGTACTGTTGAAATATATTTCTACTTGGTTTATTCTTTGCTCTCCAGAGGGTAGGATGCTATTTCAGTTCCTCTAAAGAAGCTGAGAGAATGAAAAGCAAAACATCAGGATAAATTATGCTAAATGGTGGACTAGACCCCAGAGGAAATCATGCTTCTGTGGTACAGTATTCCTCCATTTATCTTACAAATGTTACATCTAATGTTAATTTTGTAAAGGGAAAGCATTCAAAGGTCCATCTGATCCTTTTAATAATAGTTTTAGTGCTATAGTGTTATTTGTCAAACTCCTGCCATCATAACTAACTTTCCTACTTTTGGCAGACCATTCATACAGAAAATATTTTGGGCTACTAATACATAACATTTTATTTCACAAAACACAAATAACCTAGTAATTACACTCCAAAACTTAACAAATAATTGCCAGCAAGCAATTACCATTCAATTAAAGAGTAATTACATGGTTATTTGTGCCCTGTAAAATAAAGCATTACTGAAATCAGTAGTGCAATCAATATTTTAGCAGAAACAGGATGCTGCAGTGATGGACCTTTCAACCTGTGCTGATTAAATTGTCATCCAAATAACAGTTTCCTAGTTAAATCACCACATGTTTATTTGTCTTGATTAATATGCAAATTCTCTTCTGATTCTAGTAAATCTCCTATATTTAAAAGCACAAAAGTAGAGCACTATCATACATCAGCAGTGATGTGCTGCATATTTCCACTGATTAATTACATTTACAAAGCATTGATGAATTTGTGGATTTGGTGAAATTTGGTTGTCTATAATGAGCATAAAATAGAGTTACAAAAGATGGAGCTGATCAGTAACTGTAAGAAAATCACAAAAATAAAACATTACTTCATGTATTGATTTAAATTAAAATCCTTGTGATATCAAGGGAATATATAAAACTTTGAAAGAAAAAATAATAAAATTAGCTCTCAACAGGAGTGGAAAATAAAGAAGAAAAGAGACATTAATGAACAATTTCTCAGCATTTTCCTGTATGAATTTCAACTGTCAAATATACTGCTCAAAATGTAATTTATTTTCTGACAAATTTAATTTCAACCAAAATTTAAAACATGAACAACATTCAGATTCGTTCATTTTTCTCTTTCAAGAGTTAGTGATTTTGTGGGGTGGAGACGATGACAGTGGTGACTTTATAACCATGGTGTAAATGCAGCTAAAAACCCAAAACCTGCAGTCATCCTCACTTTCAAGTAATTGGTGACCCAAAGAGTTTTTAGGTTTGAGAAATGCCAATCAAATGTTAATCAGTATTTATTTTGTTTAGTAAAAATAATAAATTTCTTGAAGTTATGCATGGGAAGCAATACTGTTCTTCTGTTTTAGCCTCCATGGTCTTCACTTGGGACCATAATTTTTGTTTTTTAAAAAGTTTTTAAAAGATTCCCATAAACTAGAAGTTTCTGACTGAATTAATACCTAATTTAGATTTGAGTAGTTTTCCATTTACAAAGATCTATTGATGGCAAGTACAAAATTTGTGTAGAGATTTTAGGCTCTCAAAGAAATGCATTTAAAATTGTTTGAAGGTGATTGTTCCTGTTTATTCTTCCTTTGTTACCAATGAGGAAAAGATTTTTCTACACTTCTTGAATATGTAACTTTCTTGAATGAGAGAAAGGAAAATGTGAAAAGAAAATGCAGTAAAAGAGCAGAGTGACAAAAAGATGAGCAATAATATTAAATAAAGTTAATATTTATATGCTAATGCTATTAGCATTTATATGCTAATACTTCCATAATCACAAATTATGTCTTACTCTCCCCAAATGATAATTCTGCTTGCCTTGGGTTTGCTGTGCAGTGCTTTTATTAGCAATTTTGGCTGAATGTGGAGGTTGCTTGCGTTTTAAATAGCGAAGGTGAAATTTGGTGGATTTCTAGAGCATGTGGGACAATAATAGGGGATTTTGGGGGGAGTGTGGAGTCACAGAGCAGTGACATTCCATGGCTTGGTGGTGCCAGCAGGACATTTACAACAGAAAGTAAATCCCATAAAAACCTTACATCTACTGGTCCTTTGTGCTTATCTTACTAAAAACCCAAGACTTTGAGCAGACATTTGTATCCTCTGTGAAATTCCTGGAGTCATGGTTAAACAGAAATGGCAGAAAATCTGTTTGTGGCCCAGAGTGGAAGCGTTTGGACTCAGATTTGTCACATCCTGTGAGTTCTGCTGTCCTCCCAAGCTGAAGCTGTTGGTTCCTGATGGTGACACATCCCTGGGAATATCCAGCTGGAATTCTGAGGTGTGTGCTGCAGTGCTGGGGGCTCTGGGATCCCTGTCCCTGCTGGGAAGCAGACACAGGGCACTGGGAACTGCAGAACTCGGCGTTGCAGACCCAGACAGGTCCTTGCAGGTGTGTCACAGTCAGCTGGGAGCAGCGTCCAGCTTTTCATTTAAAAGCTGAGATAAAATGAGAGACAAAGGACTTGGGTTTTACTTGAACAGATTCAGTTGGGAACAGTTCCATTCGGATTATGATGCCACAGATTACAGCTGCCAGCCCTGAATCTGGGCCCTAGGAGTTCCTGATTTACAGGAATATTTCCCCTTCCCTAGGGTAGAAGGACACTTCTTGTTCTTCAGCCCATCAGTCCCTTCCCCAGGAGGACAGCAAGACATCAGTCCCCAATCCGAGACACCAAGTGCTGAGTTTTCCCAGTGGAGCTTCCCTTGCCTGTGTGAGGGAGGATATAAATGCAGGATATAAATACAGCCAAGGTCTTGGAAGGGAATGGAGTCAGTTTTTGATGTGAACTTCTCTTCTCTTCACCTCTTGGGCTTTCCATGTGGGTCAGAGCTCGGGCCCAGGTGTCACATCAAGGTGTGGAAACACCTTCAGCTCTGCTCTGCCCCACCTGTGTGCTCAGAGCCATCAATGTGAGCTCTGTCAGGGCACAAACTGCAGAACCAGGGCTGGAACTCCACAGTCCCCCCTCCTCGTCCCCTGAAAACACAAATCATGACTAAAAAGTCTCTTTGTAAAATCTTCTGAAGCTGTTTGTTGCGTTTTGAAAATGTTTTTCTTAGATTAATATCAACATATGGAGTTTTCTGCTAAAGATTTGTTAGTATTTGAGCTCGGGAAGAAAATGTTTTGTTGTTTTGTTGATTGAGCTCTTCCACTGGAGAAAGCTGCTAATTTTAGCTGGTTTGTAAGGTTTTTTTCAGAGACAGTAAGTGCCAGCTAAGCACTTACACATGCCTGTGGATTACAGGCTCCTGTAATTCAAAAGAACAATGATTCCTGTTTGTTCAAAACCCCCACGTATCAACCTAACACTGTATGTTGGAAATTTTGTTGTGCAGGGGATGATTTCAGCAGGTGATTTTAATAGAGAATGCATGTGTGCATCAAACTTCCCCTGGAAATCAAATGCTCTTATTTTAGGTTTACATTATTACAGCCCAGCAGTTCTTGTAGCAAGCTTTACTGCACAGCCATCATGGTATGATAAACAACTGAAAGCATCAAAAAGAAAAATGGAAAAAATACTGAATAAAATGAAATTCAAAATGGACAAACCTGATGCTAAAATGAGGGGGGAATGGTTTTATAGAGATAAAATAGTAAACCAAAAAAATGATTTTGTGCTACTTTGATGTACAGTAAAACAAAATAACACTAGCATGGTGTGAAAAATGAACAGGTTAATGGTACCTCTGTGGAGTGCTGCTGGAAGTTGTCTTCATTTAAATGCAGAGTTTGTCGTGCTTTGATGGAGGGCTTTGCCACTGTAACTTGATAGAGTGAAGTTTAACTTAAATTTCTTTGTGAACTAGAAGTCATTTTGGAAATGCTTTCTATTCAAACCTCATTCATTGTTGCAGCTTAGTTATTTTATACAGTGTTTCACTCTATGTTGTCAAAAGCTCTATTATTCAACAGAGTAAAATCTGTTATGACCAAAGAGAAGCAGCAATACTTTTCCAAACATGAGGAGGTTGCATTTTTATTAGATGGTTTGAGGAAGAGTCGATTCAAATGGGTTTTTTTGGCCTGTAAATCTGTTATGATGGCAGTGGAGGATGGGGACATGTACACACACTGGTGGAAGGGGTGAAGGTGATAGCTGAGAACAAGAGTTCAATAGAACCAGCCTGTAAAGGGGCCTATGATATTTTGGATTAAAATCTGCGTTGATAATCCACAAACTGGTGAGTTTTTTGGCAGGTTGGGCTAACACTTGTTTGATCTGTAGTAGTTAAACCCACTAGTCAGTCTGTGAGGTAAGTGGTGAGCTTTGCTAAGCTCAGGGTTGAGTTAATGCTGCCTTCAGGAGGAGGCAGGTGCCTGCTATGGTCCAAAGCAAGGTTTGGGGTGATGCATTCAGGGTTTCAACTCCATCTCCTCAGGACATCACAGCCTGTGATTTTCTGTGTTCAGGTGCATGGCAGAGACTGTGGAGCAGTCACTGCTATAACCCCTCTCCACTGAGCTCCTCTGAGGTCATGGAATCCTTGGATAATGGAAAACCTTACTGCTGGCTCCTGTGACACCCTGCAGTTCTTCCCTGTTTAACCAAGCGATTTCTCCCTTTTTATTTGTCCTCGGCATGAACTTCTCTTATATTTATTGTCTCGTATCACTGATAGTTCATGTATTTCGTACAAATGGATGCTGTGTGTGGGAAGCAAACATTTCCCCAAGAAAACCTGGTTGTGTTCATGTGTGCTCTTGTGCCAGCAGCTCCCGCCCAGGCCGGCCCCCGAAGCGCTCGCTGGGAGTGGCGATCCAGGAGAACGCGCGGCTGCTGCCCCACGGCGTGCCCGGCCTGCTCTCGCCAGGCCTCATCTCCCCCACAGGTAACGACCCCTCAGAGCACGGCCTCATCTCCTCACGCTGCACAGTACTTAGAATAAACCACCCCTCAGATCACCATCCTCATCTCCTCACGCTGTACAGCACTTGGAATAAACCACCCCTCAGAGCACAGCCTCATCTCCTCACGCTGCACAGCACTACAACCCCTCAGATCACCATCCTCATCTCCTCACGCTGCACAGCACTACAGCCCCTCAGAGCACAGCCTCATCTCCTCACGCTGCACAGCACTTAGAATAAACCACCCCTCAGATCACCAGCCTCATCTCCTCACGCTGCACAGCAGTTAAAATAAACCAATATTGATCCAACTGCCTTGTCCTTCAGGGCCTTTGCAGGCTTTACCAGAGGTTACGCTATTGGATTTTTTTTTTCATGAAAACTCTGTTTTGCTGCTGCCGTGACTGAAATGTAATGGATTTGTAATTTAGTTCTTTATTAATTGTAATTTCCTTACAGGAAATTCCATTAAATGTGTTATTTTAGTAAAAGCAAAAAAAAAAGCACAAAAAAAACCCAAGCCAACCTGAGAATCTGAACTATTGTCTGGGAGGCCTGTAAGAGGCATTTCTTCCTTTGAAATGCATGTGTGTTTTAGTTCTCGTGGGATCTGAGCAGCGTGGCTAATGCCTGGTGTATTGTAACCTCATTAATGTCTGCTGGGGAGAGACAGAGATGCTTGTAGGAATTACAGAAGGAACACTTGAAAAGCAGATAAGTCCACATTGCCACAGTGCATTGTGCTTTAATAATCTCCTTTCAATATCATAAAGTGAAAAATCAAGCATGAAAATATGTGGAATTATAAACATAATTTAATGCATAGTATTTAATTTCACTTCATTAATTTATTAATAGAGTTTAAATTAAATCTTGTGCTATCCTGATGAGTGTTTTAATTTTTTATTAATTTCTGTGTGCTAAAGGTAAGTTGATTTTCATAATAAAGCTATATTCACAGGCTGTATTCATAAAAGTAATTGCTTACATATTCAACAGGCTTAGCAGTTTTAGAATTGTTGTCAAAGTATGGTCTAAATAAACTGTAACTCCCTAATAACCAAACATAGTGAAGTGTTTTGGAGAATATAAAGTTGTAGAATATGTAACAGGAAAAGCAAAATTAAAAATCCTTGCTGGGAGTGGAGTTCCATCTCTCCTGATCCCACAGATCACTCTGCTTGCAGAACCTGTGCACTTCAACTGAGGGACACAGAGAGAGCTCTGATTCCCCTGCAGCCCCAGGGATGTCACAGGAAACCTTCCCTGTGGAAGGGGGGAAAAGAATGTTCCTAAACAATATTTACAGTAGCCCCAGCTGGAGCAGTTGCCAAAGTGTGAAAGGGCTTGGCCAGAGCCACGTGCCACAGTTGGGTGCTGCAGCTTCAGGCACTGCTCTTGTTTGTGACAGGGATCCAGAACTGTGATTTCCCTCCTATAGTTCATAAATGAGGGGTTTCTTAGTTTCTCTGCTGTGTTCTCAGCTCAGGAATTCAATGGATTCTTGTTCATGTTACTACTGGCAGACAGGAAAGCACAAGAGCCTCTTGCATTGATCAGTTCTTCTCTGAAATCCAGAATATTCCATGTCACTTTCCACTCTGTGTGTGTGTGTTTGCAAATAGGACACCAGATCACACAGACTGCCATGCTGCCTCAAACTGGGAAATATTTTAGGATGTGGTGTGTTGGGGGTGCACAGTAGGCACCACAGACACATTCTGTGTCTCACAGATATTTTGAGTAGCACACAGTTTGAGCAGAAGATGATGAAGTTGGATTTCCAGGCTGTTGGGAGCTGTCTGGAGCCTGGAGTGTGAGTGGGCTCCATCCCTGTGTGTGGCACAGGAGGGGAGGTTTGTCTGGGGGTGTCTGTCGGGGCAGCCGCTCCCTGACCCCAGGAAAACCTTGGGGAGTCGCAGACAAAGTGCCTGGAGCAGCTGAGGGGGAAATGCCCATTTCAGAGTGTGGTGGTGTCATCAGGGCTGCGCACAAGGAGGGTCCCTGTGGTTGAAGTGGCCCCAAGAGCAGCAGGACAGCTCCTGAGCCTCAGGGTCACAGCTCCCCCGGGCTCCTGGGGCTTCTCTTGTTCCTAAGGGAAGAGCTGGAGGAGCTGCTGGGCAAGCCAAGATGCCAAAAGAGCCTCTTGTAAACTCCCCAGGGGTCTGAGCTGTTCTGGCTCTGGTCGAGCCCCCAAGAGCTGCGTCTGTACCTCTCTACACTCAAATTACTGATTTTGCTTTGCTCTGGGTGCCTGCAATACTTCAGGATTGGATTCTTTCCTTTGGCTGAAATAAGGACAAAATGGGCTTTAACACTTGTCACAGAACAGAGGTTTTCCTTCCAGATTTCCAAATGGTGGAGGATAGACTGGAATAAAACATCCATGTGGATGTTTGGGTGGCTGTGGGAGGGGAGCAGGACCAGGACTGAGATATTTTGCAGCATGGCAGGGTTGGATCCATCCCTTCCAAAAGAGCAGAGCCTGATAGGGAGGAAAGACAGAGCTTTTACATCTTGAGGACTTCTCTGGTTACTGGCCCCTCTAACTGCAGTGTAATTGCCTGAAGCATTTCCTCTGGATGTCTTCTTGTCCTTGATAATCCTTGTGTCTGATCTTGCCCATTGTTCCTACAGCACAGATATGCAGATGTTAATGTCAGTCTGCCTACATTATTCTAATTAAAAAAAAAATAATCACTCTTCTTACGTGGCTCCCTCATTTGCCATGTCCAGCTTCGTTGTTTTCTTCATTTTAGTAACAGGCTCCCCATCAGCCAATGCCGCAAGATTCACCCAGCATTGCATTTTCTCATTTCTACCCCCTCTCCAGGCTGCTGTCAAGGTGCAGTGCAGGCAGTGGGGTCCAGGCTGGCTCTGGTTAGATGGATGGGTCTCCGTTGTGGCTGCAGAGCTGGCAGCTCTGTCTGGAGGGGGTATTACACAGTGATGATTGGTAACTTCCTGCAGACTCAGACGAGCCATCTGTGTTTCCACTCCTTGAAATGTGCTGTTATTTTCATCACCCATTTGGTTTGTGTCAGCTCGGTTTACATGGTCATTTTCACATAATAAACAGGTAGTTAAATTAGGCACACTGCATTTCCCAGTGTGGAGGGGATTTTTTTGACCTCTTGGCACAGCCAGCTCCATCTCCTCTCAGACCTGAGGAACTTGTGAAGGAGCTGCAAGTGAAGCCTTAACCTTTTGAAATGTTTGTAGGTACTTTGCACCTTGGGGGAATGGGAATATTTGGGTTGCATCTGGGTTAGTGCTGTGCTGAGAAGGATGAGGTGGTGTGTGTGGGATGGCCACCCTGGGGAGGGCTGAGGAGGCACAGGAACCCTGCCCCGAGTGCATCCTGGAATGAGCACTGTCCAGTTTATGTTAACTTAACTTAGGAGAAAGTGTTTTCCTTTTTGTATTGGTGTAGGAAATGTGGGAATCAGCGTGGTGCCCCTGCCTGCTGTGAGGGCAGAGCTGAAATCCTGTGTGTCACAGAGGGATGGTCATCAAAGGCTCAGTCCTTCAAACAATGCCTGGGATGAAGTGACATGAACAAAAAAAGGGCTTTATCTCCTACTAATGTACAAGTCTTTATCATCAGTGTATCTTAGCAAGACAGCTGGGACTTATCTGGGGAATAGGTTCTCAGGAAGTTTTGGGGTCTGAAGCATTAGTTTGCTGTGTGGAGAGAAGCTGAAATCTGTTGCATGATTGAAGCCAATGGTTCAGCAAACTGTTCATATGGAATGAAGCTGAAAGAGTGGTTGGATCTTATCACAGCTATCTGTGCAACCCTAGTCCTCCTTTCCCTCATTTAGGTTGTCCTCAGAAAAGGTTAGAAAACTACTCTGCCTTCATGGCAGTTTTTCTCTGCTCAGTCTGTAGAATGGCTGTTCTTAATTTCAAACAAAACCCAACATTTTTGGGGCTGCTTCATTTTGTCTTCAAGGTATTGTAAAGGGTGGCTCATGAAGGAAATGATCCTGTCTCTAGAGCTTAGTGAGATGGTGGTGCAGGGCACAGAGCAGCTGTGTTTTGGAGCAGTAGGGTGGGATCTCTGTGAGTGCCCACGGCTGTGTCCTGCAGCTGGAGCTGGCAGTCCTGGGAGGGTCAGGGTGATGGCACGAGCCTGTTGGAACATCCCTGCTGGCTTTTTGAGCTGTGGCAGCCTGGCAGGGGACAGCTGGGGGCCAGCAGAGGGATCCCAGTGGGGATTTGGGGCTGGGGGTCAGCAGAGGGATCCCAGTGAGGATTTAGGGCTGGGGAGTCAGCAGAGGGATCCCAGTGAGGATTTAGGGGTGGGGGACAGCAGAGGGATCCCAGTGAGGATTTGGGGCTGGGGGGGTCAGCAGAGGGATCCCAGTGAGGATTTAGGGGTGGGGGACAGCAGAGGGATCCCAGTGAGGATTTGGGGCTGGAGGGGTCAGCAGAGGGATCCCAGTGAGGATTTAGGGGTGGGGGACAGCAGAGGGATCCCAGTGAGGATTTAGGGGTGGGGGACAGCAGAGGGATTGCAATGAGAATTTGGGGCTGGGAGATTCAGCAGAGGGATCCCAGTGAGGATTTGGGGCTGGGGGCTCAGCAGAGGGATCCCAGTGAGGATTTGGGGCTGGGGGCCAGCAGAGGGATCCCAGTGAGGGTTTAGGGGTGGAGGGGACAGCAGAGGGATCCCAGTGAGGATTTGGGGCTGGGGGCCAGCAGAGGGGTCCCAGTGAGGATTTGGGGCTGGGAGCTGCTGAGGGCTCAGCACAGGGATGGCAGGAGGCCTGGCTGGTGGGGAAACAAGTGAGAAGAGGAAAAAAGTCATTTTCAAGTGGGTACTCAGGAGGAAACCACCTGCCTTTCCAATGTGTAAGATAAACTGCTGTTTTCATTATCAGCGACATTAGTTTCACCCCTCTTGAAATGATTCTTCTTTTATTTCATAAGCAGTTAAAATAGACTGTCTAAACTCTGTCTAGAGTTTCTAAGAATGCAGTGTTTAAAATATTGACTCATTTGTACAGATACAAATACTTTTTTCACAACAGTTTTGTCTGATTAATAGTTTAAAGAATCTGTTGTGAACTTAATAGTTTCAGGTAATTAATAATTCAGTGGAGTTAATATTTTAATAGCTGCACCAAGTCACATCATTGTGGGACTCAAATGGAGCCGCTCACAGGATCTGGTAACTTCTAGTGTTCCTTCAGCAGCAGCAGCCACTCAGTCTTTGTACAGCAAAGGGAGGATAGAACAGGATTTTCTCCAGTCTTTGGGCATTTTGATGTGTTATGTCCGTGTTGGAGCAGTGAAGGAGCCTGGAGGCTTTTGGGGTCTCTGGTGCCCAGTTGTGTTTGTCAAGGTGGGCACACGTCAGCCAGCACAGCCTGTGGCAGCTCCTGCTGCCAGCAGTGCCACAGACCCTTTCCTCACTTGTTAATTTAACTGAGCATTTCTGTGTGTTTACATCCCATTTCTGTGGCTCATTTCGCTGTTTACAATTACCCTTTTTTTCCTTGGGCTTTTTTTTCCTTTTTTTTTCTGTAGTCATACGTGACATTTGAAAGTTCCATTTATAATGAGAAACATATGCAGAACTTTGTCACTGTTGGCATTACCTGGCTTGGTAGAAATTATTATTTTTAATCAAAGGCAAACACGCTGATTAAGGATGCCACAACACTCCCCTGCCTATGGGGAACGTTAACAGTTTATAAATTGTTCTTGGTGACAATTCAGTAGTGAATTACTTTGATATATATGGCTAATAAATTAATATGATTAAGTTAATGAGTAGTACAAGTGTTGCCAAACTCCACTCGTCGGGCTTTTAATGCTGCTCCACATTTGCAGCTCGAGCTTCCCCCTGTGGTGAGAGGATCAGTGCTACCTACGCACTGTCATTGTGATAAATGGCATATCCCACAGTGCCCTGCACTCCATCTGCTGTGTCCCCAAAATGAGAAATATTTTATACAAATCACACACTCAGAAGCTCAAAGGACTGTGGAAAGATCTATTTTTTCAAACAATAATAAAAATGCATACGTCTCTTTAGCAACTCTTCATTTTTACTGTCATAATGAATGCAGATAGATTTGGGAAATGAAAGCTGGTGTGAGTTACATAGGAAAGTTATCCACTGCTCAGTAAAGCTGACAAATAAGTTACATGTGCGCTCTTTCATTTTATCATGAAATGTTCTTAGATAAAAAATGATGTTAGAACATCTATTTAACTGGATTTTAAAATTAAAGACCATGTGTGCAGCATGATTGAGTACCACCCATCTCATGGCAGCAGATTTCTGTGCTGAAGGGAGCCTGAATTGGAGTGAATGAGGAATGCAGGATCATATCATTACTCTTTTAATACAGCCATTCACTAGAGTTCTGATAATCTGAGAACTATACTTGGTGAGTGTGAGTCACTCAGTTCCTCTCTTTCCTTTTCTCTTTTAGTACTATCTTTCTTCAAAAATCCATTTTCAGTGTCTGCTCCGTCGGGTGGGACATTATGTTTTTGACAAATGAATAGCTGAAGCTGTTGAGATTTTGCTGAATGGTTAACCTTGTTGTAAATTTAATTTACACTTAGCCTCAGCTACTAATTACTGTCCGAGAAGTGTGAAACTCAGCAATGTAATTCGATTTTTATGCATTTGTAATAATTTTTTTTTGAAAATAAATCCTTTTGAGTTCCTACATCTTAAAGGAAAACAAAGTTCAGTCAGGGTGGTCACACTGAGAGAATTAAGCCTGTATCATCTTGACACTCAGGGTAGGGCTGCACTGAGCTCGCTTTGATTTGCAGGTGGAAGGGAAGCATTTGAAAAATGGCTGAAGTGTCACAGAATTAGCAAAACCAGTGAGTTTCCATCTCTCTGTTTGTGGCATCCATGGCATTATTTTCCAGCAGCTTTCCTGGGAGTCTCCTGTCCATGGCACTCAGGTCTGGAGTGATCATGAGGCCTCTCTGCTTCTCTCTTGTCTTCAGCTGACTTTGAAACCTTTTAAAACTCTTTTAAGTTATTGTTAAGAAGTGCCTTGAAGTCACAAATAGCATGGGGAGGTGTGAAGGATTTGCCTTCAGCACTCCCTTTTTTCTGGAGGACTGTTTTGGCTATAACACTATTATAATGGAATTGGTTTTGTTAGGTTTTATTTTCCTTTACAGTAACTTTGATAAAGTTGAACAAATAGTTACCAGTATCACAAACAAGTGTAGTTAAATGCATCTCATTTTGTTTGATTCCCACACTGACTGCATTTTGTGTATCCAACAGGATTTCAAAGACTTGTTAAACTCAAGTTATCCAAATTCTTAATTCTGTGACCTAAAACTTAGTAGGTAGACTTTTATCTGGAAGGATAATACACCTCTGGTTGCAGAAAAATACTGATCCATCATCTACTTGCAATGCTAAAGGCTGCTATATTTATATAAATAATATTATCTTGAAATGCAGCTTTCAGATCTGCATTATTTTGGAGTAGTGTGATTTCCTACAGGAAAGTTTTATAAAACTGTATTTTGACAAAATTCTTGATAGAACAGCACTGGTGAAGTTGTGCAGGAAAAAGGAGAGAATAAATCTCACTGGATTGAAAAATAAACATGAAGTGCACTTAAATCCAGGTGCTTCCATAGTTCTGGCCAGGTATTGAGTGCTTCCATTGTCTTTTAAAATGTGTTTGTGCCCTGGTCCTTGTCCTATAGATGTGGAAATGCTTCAGTGTGATTTAAAATCAGCGAACAAATGATTGATTTGGTTTGGATTACTTGGTTGTCTCAAACACGAGTGCTTTCCTTAATCAAGTGTTAACCAGAAGTGTTTTGCTGCTCCCCGCAGAGTTTTGGAGAGCAGGTCCTGTGAGGATGCCTTGCAAAGGCTGCAGTCAGTGCCTGATCCCGGGGTCACACCTAGGCTGGAATGGGGTCTCCTCCTGCACAGGAACAATGTGCAGTAAAATGTGATGCCAAGGGCTGGCAACAAATCAGAATTTGTGGTGAACAGGGAGCATCTCTTTCTGAGCAGTCTGAGGAGGGGCACGTTTTTATTTTCCAAATATTGATGGATTGCCTGATCACTCTCATTAAGTGAGGTTGTGATAGCATTTCACTGGAAATGTGTTTGTGTTGTATAAATTGTTTTAGTTGCACAGTTTTATAAAGGTTGCATAGTTTAGTTGTGTAAACTGTTTTATCACAGGGGACGTTAATTGGTGTAAAGCAAAACAAGCAGATTAATGAGTGTAGCATTTATTGTGCACCATCCTCTGCTGAACCTCTGGGTTTGCTGCTGCTGTTGCTGATCCTCTCTGAAAGGTAAATGTAGAGCTGCAGTTCTGGAGGATTCACTCTAGAAACCAAATTCATGCTGAAAATCCTTTGCAAAAAATTAGAAATTCCTCCAGCTACCGACCTCCTGTGACTTGAATATGAAAAGCTGCACTTCAGAAAGAGAAGCATTTTATATAATACATGTCTGAATATAAATGACAGACTTTTTATTAGGAAAAGAAAGCCTTTATTAAAATATAATGATCTACATTGTTTTTATGTAATCTAATGAATTACAGTAAAGGCCTGAGAAATGAGCTGGAAAAGGTAGAGTACTCTCCCATGAAAGCAAGCTATGATAACCTTTTTGTAATTCTTTAACATGTTGAAAGAGTATTTCTACACAGACTTATTAAATTAAGCAAGGTCACCTTTTCATTTTATTAACAGAATTACTTTCCCAGATCATGGACTTTGATTCTGAAAAATGTAGATGAATCATGCACTAACATATGTCAAGTAGAAAATTGGTTGTAAAATGATAAATCCTTTTCATGAACATTACATCTCTATGTTTACTGTTGAACAATTGTAAAAAAGGAAAATGCTTAATTGCTGTTTTTTTTGTATTTGCATATTGACTGGATGTGAAATAGTAATAATAATAATAATTCTAAGTGGATTATCTCTCCTGACTGCGTCAGTCTCAATCCAATATTTGCATAAAAAGAAGAAAATATTCTCTTCCATAGCAATACAACATTTTGTTCCTTTGACATGCAGTATACAGTCATTACCCTGAAAGGTTGGCTGTAAATAATAACCAGTGAAACTGGGCATATGCCTAAAGATGAGCACATATATTACATTTACCAGTCTGACCCCAGTTCAGCAAAGCAGGAATAAAACTGACATCATGTCATGCAAGTTGTTTAGATGTGTCCCAAATCTCTGCCTGTATATTACAGTCTTTTATATAAGATGTGTGAGGAGGAC
Organism: Zonotrichia albicollis; assembly: GCF_047830755.1. Classification (NCBI taxonomy): domain Eukaryota; kingdom Metazoa; phylum Chordata; class Aves; order Passeriformes; family Passerellidae; genus Zonotrichia; species Zonotrichia albicollis. The sequence continues at coordinate 17,002,591 of NC_133832.1, forward strand.
AATTAAATTTAATGGATATTTCATAAATTTAATGTAAAATCTGCTGTAATTGTTCATAAAGAATTTCATAATCATTCCTAATTAAGAAAAAATGTAATATACATTTTTAGTCCCTTGCAAGGACTTTATTTTTTCTGTCTTTGCCTTGGTTAAAAAAGCAGCAAGGCAGAGGCTCTTTGCTGGGAAATGCAGCAGAACTGGGGGAACACCCCAGCAGTAGCCCCGAGCTCTCTGTAAGCAGGGGAGTGAATGGAACAGGTAATTTTCATGGAGCTTGTGTGGTTCTGATGTCAAAAGGCAAATGTGCAGCTGTAGCTGGGTCTCACAGCAGCAAGAAGCTCCTGGTGCTGGTCCTGGTGCTGCACTTGGCTTGGCCCTGGCAGTCACAGAGCAGGTGACTTCATTACACTGAAATCAGGCAGAAAATGTCCTTTTCTGGCCACTCGAGTGAATCAGTCAAATTATCGAGTGGCAAAACTAATTCTGTGCCTTGGGCCATCAGAGCTGCCACTTCCTATAAGTCAAGCCTTCCCTTAGTGTGAAATTGTTTTTTATTTTATTCTCTTTCATTTATTATGCTTATTTCAGCTTGGTGGATGTGAATTGCCCAGCGCTCCAAAGCTGTTTCAGATGTGCAGCCTCCTCGTGCCTGGCTGGTGAAACTGGTCTGGCTTTCTTTTAAAGAACTCCTGATCTCTTATGATCTGCATTTAAAGTAATAGTTCACTTTTTCAGATGAGAACTCAAATGAGGAGGAGAGTTTGAATATGGTTTTAAATTAACTAAAAGTGCATATGGCTGAGCTCCTGTTTTAAAAGCACTTACAATTCAGATGGGTCACATTTTTAAGAACTAGAAATATATCTACAGTGAATTGTAGGCCATTAAGTACTGGGTAATTTGAATGACTTTGACAGAAAAAATATTCCTTTGGAAAGCACTGAATATTGTTTTCCAGCAGTAAAATATTGCCTTCAATTCTGCCAGAAACAGAGCTGAGATGTGCTGAAAGCACTCATACAGGTGATATACCCTAGGCAGTAATTGGGTGTATAATTCTGTCCAAATGGCAATCCCTCATCTGACTGTGCCCTCTGGTACACAGCATTAACATCTTCCAATAAAAGAAGAGCAAAACATATGGAGGCTTTTATTTCAAGCAAAGAAAAATCAAAAAGAATAATGAGGATAAAAAGCAAAGTGCCCGTGGTGATGGGCAAGGCGAGTTGCAGGAGAGATGCTGCAGCAGAACAGCAGAGCAAAACCAGCCTGGAAGCACCAGACACAGCTCCCGTGGGTGCAGGACAAATCTGGGAGATGTTCATGTAAGAAATGCTGAAACAAAGAGCAGAGGGCAGGGAGATGGCCTGGACTGCTCACACAGGGCTGGAGTGGTGGGTGCGAGGAAGGAGAAAGGAAGGGAGGGTGAAAGGCTGCCCTGGGATGGAGATGGATGCCTTGCTGACAGTGTCAGAGCAACAGCTGCTACGTCTGGGAGGCGCTTGAAAGAGCCTCTCCATTTTGTTAGGCGTGGAAGTCAGGAGGTTATGTGGGCTAAGAACACCCTATTATTCAAATCCAGCTGACCCAGACAAGTTTGCCATCGCACAGTGGGAATTCAGAGGGCTCTGCCCTGGTGGGTTCAGCACCTCCCTTCTGTGGACTCCTGTGTAATACATGGATATATTCATCTCGAGATTTTCTCCTGAAATTCATTGGATTAGTCAGTGTAAAGCTTCAGAAGGCTGGTTTGTGTTTGTTTGTAGCTGGGTTAGATTGCTGAAAACTCGTCAGCAGAATCTCTTATTCAAACCTGTTAAACATCAAAGAAATGCACCATGAATTGCTTTGGCCTTCCTGGTTTGGAACTGGTTCATTACAAATTTTAATTACAGATAATATTTCTTCAGAGTAACTTATCAGTCTGCATTAGCTAAGCATGAGTCCTAATCCTGTTGAGAATTTGTTCATTTATGGGACGTTTTCACTGTAGGTTGCACTCAGGAAAACATCCCGGGAAGAGATTTTTGCCCATTACAAAATAAAATAAATTTGGTTTGCGTAAAAAGAGTTATCCTGCGTCTAAAAGAGTTATCAAGATTAATTTCATCAAGCAGTTGGAATAAAATATAATAATTTCCTCTTAGTTTTTATATTAAATCTCAGATAAAAATGAAGTTTTTTTCTGAAGTGCAGAATGGATGCAGTGTTGGTTGATCTTGGTTTAGCTGGGACTCTGCAGATTCATGAGTTGAATTGATGAGATGGAGTAGGTTGGCACTGGTCTTGCCATCCAGACTTGTAACCATGTCAGTATTTATTTCAGGAGCAGTCTGTGTTTGCCCATTTCTGCACATGTAGAAATGCCAGGAGCTGCTGATGCTCTCCTGCTGGTTGGGTCATTTTCTGGTAGAGGCTGTGAACTTGTGGTTGCTAAATGTTCCCTCAGTGTCTCCTACATTCATGAAATGTCTTCTTCTCTCTATTTCTTTTTCATTCTTTGCTGGGAATTTCACTGGAGACAATTAGCTATGAACTGTGTGTATTAATCAGATTAACTCCTGATTTTTTCCCTTAGATAGGAATGTTTTGGTTTCTCAGTTTGAGACATTTATTATGTTCTGTGATGAACATTGTCTTTAAGTGAAAGGGAATTGAAATATCTTTTCTGGGTTAGTTTTAATTTTACTTAATGGATGAAGGAAAATGAAAGGCAGCCTCTTCCCCAGGGTTTGTTAACACTGGAACCTAATTAAGGGATTTGAGATTATTTTTTTTTTTTCTAATAGTTTCAAAAAGTGAGACTGTTAAAGGCATTCCCAGGTGCTGGCTCCTGGCACAGGGGTGGGCTGGGGACTCTCTTGGCATCTTCTGGTTCCCATTGTGCCATTTCTGTGTGTCTGGGTTTGACTGGCAGCTGTCTGTCATCCTGCTTCCACTCCCAGAATGATGCCAGCCCTTGGATGATGCCATGTGGGGACTGCCAAGGTTGATTAGTCAATAGATATGAAATATTTAGATGGTGGAAAATGTGTGTAGTACAGTGAGGCCATGATTATTAGTCATGTCTTTAAAAAATCTTGCACTCAATTCCAGGGCATTCCGCCCACAGGGGAAGAGTGAGAGCAGATTTTTGCAGGGAAATTGCAGAGAACTGTGGAAGATAATTTGAAGTTGCAGTCCCTCAACATTTGTATTCTATTTGGGATGTCACTTCCAGTAAGCTTTTTCGAAATGTAGCGGTGCAAATGGAAAAGTTTCAGCAAATATTAAATGTAACAATGAAGACTTTTGTTCTTCATTAAAACATTTCCTGATGTTTCCCGATAGATTTTCATCTAAACACTTGCTAATCCCAGAGCTCTGACAGGCAAGGCCTGCTGAATTAGGCCAACTTCTGCTACAAATAGCTGCTGCACATGAAACAGTAATCATTGCTTTCCAGTCTATTATTAGATTGACTTCATAGGGATTGCTTTTTTCTCCTGTGAGTTGATGCATAAATGACATGCTTTACCCTCCAATAAATCTAACAGCAGAGTGGCTCTGACATGATGTTCATACCCCTTAGTCCCATGACAGATTATTTTTGATGGCTGCAGAAGTTTACAGCAGCTTGAAACCATTAGAATTTAAAGGCATCATTGAAATTTTACAGCGTACCTGCCTCAGACACAACAGGGCCGGGGCTGCTGTCACCGCCTGTCAGGGAGCCCTTCCTGATCCCCAGCTGGGCTGGGGAGGGGAAACCTTCCTGCAGCTCCTCAGAGAACGGGTGTCCTTCTGTGCATCTGCCCCTGGGCCTGGAGCTCCACTGGAGACAGCCCCAAAACACGGGAGAGCGCTGGGCACAGACCGGGAACTGCTGAGACACTGCAGCCTTTCCTTCTTGCTACCAACATTTATATATCCTTAGTGGTCCCTTTATTCCCAGCTTCTCAGTATTGTTAAATTCAGTTTTAGTAGTGTATATGTGCTTTTAATAGAGTTCTTTTTTCCAGATGTAAGGAGTTCAGGTTTTTTTCCTGATGAAACAGAAGTTAAGTTTGCAAAGCTCAGGACCCCTACAAATCCTTCACAAGGAGGGAATTTCTATGACAGAGAGAAATCCAAGGTGTTTACTGCCGTTTGTATCTCATGCGAATGAGTGGCTGGTTTCAGCTCTGGTTCTAAGCTGTGATCAGCTTTTGTTTCATACATCTGTCTAAAATTTGCTGCTCTTAGACAGAAACAGAGCTATAAAATTGCTGTCTGGCTATAAAATTGCTGTCTGACTTAGTAGGAAGATCTGTGTTGATTTCCACTGATTTGTGTGTGTTTGTAGGTACCTAAAAACCATCATATCAAATTGAGCTGTATAGATTGCCATAAATCTCTTAATAGATTTCTCTTCTATGAAGTTTCTAAGAAAAGAAATGAAAACTTTCCATCTAACAGCTCTGGTTTTGTATTTTGTACAGGGTGATTAAACTGCTTGTGTTCCTGACTTCTGTTCTGTAATAATTATGTCAGGCAGGTTAGTGTGGAATAGAGAGCAAATCTCAGCACAGATCTGCTGTATCCTGACAGGTTTAGATTTGACAAATATCCTTTTTAGGGAATGCCATCATGGAGTATAAGGTACAAAGATACTACAAATGGCACATATTGCTGATAGATAAACAGGAAATTCTCCAAAGAAATCGTTCAGGTATTTGCTTGTATTAGGTTACTCTCTTTCCTTAAAAAAATCAGCAAAAGAGATGTTGAAAAGTTACATGGATTGAATCCCTTAGTAAGGTGGGTTCTAATTCTGCTCTGTTGTGTTCACAGGCTCTCTATTTTCTGAGCATTCTTTACCATAAGTGTCCTTTCCTGTTTGAGAACACAGAATATCAAGTGACATAAAGATTTCTTTGTGGAAATCTTAAGCCCTATGGATTTATATATCAGTGTTTAATATTATATTACAGCCTTTCTGGAAATAAAACTGATTTTGTTAGGGTAAAGTATTTATGCCTTAAGAGGAGGATAATTAAAAAAGGTATTGAGAAGGTATTTGGAGTTTCCAAATGTGAATTTAGCTACAGAACCTCGAGCACTAAAAGCTACTGGTTAGATCAGGGAAGAGAATTAATACTTTATGTTCTCAAGTAGGTATTACATTTGGTCTTACTAGAACACCTTGAAATTTGATTTCGGGTGTTCAAAGCATTTTTGAACAGGGTTTGAGTCTCTTTTCTGTGTTCCCTGAATTCCTTGAGTTCAGTGTTTGGTCACTGCTGGGACAATCCTGCAGGAAAGGCTGAGAGGGTTTGTGGGGCTGGGCTCGTTTATGGCTGCAGCAGTGACCTCTGCTCTGGCTCTCAGCATGGATATTCCTGCATATTTTGTGATCTTCGGTGTTATAAATGATGATGAAATGGTGATCAGTTGGGCTCTGTCTCACAGAACCTTCTGCAGATGAAATAGAGGCTGTTGACAGCACAGGGAACCATACAATTTCAGAATTAGACCATTTTTCTTCTGACTGGGAGAGTCAGAAGTGAAGGGACCCAAGGATTAATCCAGTGTTTATATCCATAGCTAACCTCACAACATGTGGATTAAATCTTCCCTGCACCTGTAGTATAACACTTTCCTCATGCTGGGGAGTAATACCTTAACTAAAACCACCTCAGCTTTCTGGTGCCTTCAAAGACATGAAAAACCACAGTCAGGATGAAAGCATTTTATTGTTTGTAATTTTTAGCATAGTGCATATTAAATGTAATAACTGATGAGTTTAGGAGGATAATCTGTTACCATATGCAAGAACCATGCTCCATAAGTTAGATACATTTTTAGGAACTGTTAACTTTTATAGAATTTGCTGCAACAAATCATTCTGGAAATGCTGTGTACTTGTGTTTTCAATTGAGGCTCTAACATTTGGTTGAAGTATCTTCTGTACTTCTATCATCTCATAATTTCCTTCAGAGCAACGAGAGAACAATCTGCACGTTGGGTGGGAGGATGAGGGAATGCTAATTGAAGCCATGTAATAAAAAGGTAATTTAGCAAAACTATTAGTTTTTGGTTTTTTACTATTTTAAACCTATTATTTTTAAAATTACATCTGTATTAAAAAGGCTGTAAAACTCCACTCCATGTCAGCACATTGCATCTTAATTCTCATTTTCCTTTGCATGAATAGTAAAATCTTGATAAATTGAGAACCAAAATTAATTGAATAAACTTCAGTTGAACATTTTTATGTTAATGTTTGGATTGAAAAAAGCCATCTTACAGACTTTTTGAAGAACATTTAATGGTTTCTATCATTGACCACACCCCGAATGCACTATGGAAAAAAGTGCTGATGGAGGGAAACAAAGCCCAAGAACAAATGTTAATTGGGTTCTGTGTTTGTGGCTGGTTTTAGGCTGTGATGGAGTTGCTTGCACCCATATCTGGTGCCAGATCTTGCTTTTCCAGCCAAACCTTGATCAGAAAATGCTCTTTCCAGCCTGGCAGCCAGGGGGTTGCACAGTTCAGCACCTGGAGATGGGAACTTCCCTTTCCCAGGTCACTTTGGAGCTGAATTGTGTCTTCCATGTCCAGCTCCTGGAAATCCTTCTCAAGGAGGGAATTTCTGCTACAGAGAGAAAAATACAGGGGGCTGGTGAGTGGGGAGAGCAGGGGTGAGGCTGAGCAGGGGGAGAGAGCTCAGAGACCACCCGGCCTTTGCTGAACCCGCTGGGCCCTTGGGAGTGTGCTTGGGTGAATTTGGGTGAATTTGGATGAATTTCTGTGTGTTTGTGTGAATTTGAGTGAATTTCGGTGTGAATTTGGGTGAATTTAGGTGTGTGTGAATTTGAGGTTTTGTGTATGTTTGGGTGAATTTAGGTGTGGGTTTGGGTGAATTTGGGGGTGTGTGTGTGAATTTGGGTGTGTGTGCTTGTGTGAATTTGGGTGAATTTGAGTGAATTTGGGTGAATTTGTGTGTGTTTGTGTGAATTTGGGTGAATTTAGGTGTGTGTGAATAGAGCGTTTGTGTGTGTGTGAATTTGAGGTTTTGTGTATGTTTGGGTGAATTTGGGTGAATTTAGGTGTGGGTTTGGGTGAATTTGGGGGTGTGTGTGAATTTGGGGGTGTGTGTGAATTTGGGTGTGTGTCTGAATTTGGGTGTATGTTTTTGTGAATTTGAGTGTATGTGTGTATGAATTTAGCTGTGTGTTTGTGAATTTGAGCATTTGTGTGTGTTTGTGTGGATTTGGGTGTGCGTGTTTGTATGAATTTGAGTGTTTGTGTATGTTTGTGTGAATTTGAGTGTTTGTGTGAATTTAGGTGTGTGTTTGTGTGAATTTGAGTGTGTTGGTGTGAATTTGAGTGTGTGTGTGAATTTAGGTGTGTATTTGTGTGAATTTGGGTGTGTGTTGGTGTGAATTTGAGTGTTTGTGTGTGTGCCAATTTAGATGTGTATTTATGTGAATTTGAGTGTGTGTTGGTGTGAATTTGGGTGTTTGTGTGTGGTTTTGTGCACCCCCAGGCCTGGGCAGTGTTGACCCAGCTTTTCCCTTTGCTCTCTCTCATAAATGTTGGGATTACCTGGGCCACTGTTTCCCCACAATGCCATAATGTAATCTCAAACCTAATACTCCAACAAGCATGCACTAATTAAAACTGCAATTATATTTTTGCTCAAACAAAACGACTTAATAAACATTATCACAAACTGTTTACCCTTCCCAAAAACAATTTATGCTCACTAATACAATTTCCCATTAAAACTGCTGCCAGGTAAATTAAAAACTCTTGAAATAGTAAGTAAGTGGGAAATTAATTCAACAGTTTAATCTAGAGCTAATAACAGTTGCAAGCTCAGAAAAAGATTGCTACAGCAGGGAGTTAATTAACAGCTTATTCCCCATTTGATAAAAGTAATCCACTCTAATTCCAGTGTAATTTACCTCAATGTAATATAAAACCACAAGCTGCTTCTGGTGCTGGTAATTATTAGCCTTGTCCTGTGGCCACATTGACAATAAAATTCAGCAGTATCTTAATAATAAGAGGCAGTCTGCTAAATGCCCACAATTAAAGATGTACCATGGAATCTTGAAGCTGCAGCAATCATGTGTGAGGCTGAAGGGGCTGGAGGTGCAGTTGTGACATCCTCCAATTGCTGTTTCTCCTCCTCCTCCCCAGGCTGGGCCTTTCCCAGCCCAGCTTGTTTTCCTGCAGGAGGTTCTGGCTCATGAATGCACCAAGGTACAGGGGGCAAACAGGGCTGGTGTCATTCCCAGGTGAAACAGAGATTTGGAGCTCTTGAGCTGAAATACCACACAGGAGTCATAAATGCAGGGTGGCTCTTTTGACCTCCATTATAATGCAATTTGTTTTTTTCCTTCCATTTCTCTTATTGTGGGGTTAAAACCAAAAATCAGATTAAAAAAACCTATATATACATATATATAATATATAATATATGATATATAATATACATACATAATGTATATATGTATGTAAAAATATAATATACATGTTATATAATACACATATATGTAATAAGTTTTATTACAAATATTCTTTTTAACCCAGCATAGTATTTTCTGATATTAATTTGATTTCCTCTTGAGCAATTGTGGCAGTCTATCAGCAAACTTAAACTTGATATTGTTATCAAGTATTGCCAGGTTTGCCTAGTTAGCTTTCTGGCTGTTTGGCAGCCTCCCTGGTTTGTTTGCCTGATGTGTTCTTAGCACTTTTCCACTGTCACTGATTTAGGGATGTCATGGTGAGGAAAACCACAAGTTAGTGCACTATAATCACAATTCAACTTAAATACATGGAATTAAATGACTTATCTTGTCATGTTGAAATTAAAAAATATTCATAGTTGAAATTAAAAAAATGTGGTGTTATTTTAACTCAGTGGTTATTAACAAATGTGAGTTTGATTTTCTGCTGTCATCTAAAACATTTGTTTACCTTATTTATGTGATTGAGAAACTTTCTTTGGGAAAGGAAAATGCTCATTGGATAGCATTTGCTAACAAATACATCTGAAGTCACAATTGTAGGGATTATTTAATTGTTCCAAGCAGAGGAAGGGTTAACTTTGAAGGCTGACTTTGGGAAAACGAGCAGAGGTTCTGTGTCTGTGCTCTCCTGTCATGGGGCAGGGCCAGAGCTGGTGACAGAGATGAGAACAGTGGCTCAGGGATGGCTCAGTTGCAGGGACAGTGTTCTTTACCACGTGTGAAATCTGCATTTCTGGGTGCTCAGTTGCAGGGACAGTGTTGATTCCCACGTGTTCCGCAAGAAATCTGCATTTTCTGGGTGTAGTGCAGAGACATGGTTGGAAGTGCTTTGAGCACAGGTGCGATCTGGTGGAACACTCTCCATGCTCTGTTATTCTGTTAGTGCTCATTAGCTAAACCAGTGAACATTTTTCTGCATAAATGTGGCTCTTCCTTCTTTCTAATATGAATGGTTTTGCCTGCTTTTCAGTGCTGATTTTTAGTTTTACTGATAATTAGCCCTGGGGCAGGGATGTTTTCCCCTGGAGACCTGGGAGGGCTGGGTGGCCACTGGAGCTCCCTGGCTGAAATCTCCATCCCTGCACATCCCCAGGCTCACCTGGATCTGTCCTGGGAAATTGCTCCAGGTGACTCCCCAAGGGAGGGTTGGGCTTGCGTGATCTCCAGAGCTTCTGCCCAACCTCAGCCATTCAGTGGATTTCTCATGTGCTGTAATTTCTCCTTAATCTAATAATTATTTATCATTGTAAGGCTCCTCTTTCAGGCTTTTCCAGCAAACAAGGTATGAGCTGGTCACTGAAAGAAACAGGGGAGAGGAGTAGACTGAAAATGAGAAATGGGAGGTTTTTTATTTCTGATAGAAGAATTCATAGGAGAAAGTGTTGGTGTCTATATATTTAAATTCTGGTACACATCCCCACTTCAGTTATTTATGTACTTAACAATAAGTTCTACCAACTTTAAACTTAATTTACAGTTGAGTTGGGAAGGATTTTTTTTAACTTTTGTTGTTAAACAAATCTTCAGTACAATAAATAATCCTGACTATAAAGGACTTTCTTTCCTGCTGACTTAGAAGTCATCCATAATCCCTATTTTGTCTATATACAAAATCTCTAATATGAGTGAAGCCATGCTTAAAATTCCGTAGGTCAAGGACTGAAACCCAATCGTGTTCAAGTAGATGTGGCTGGAAATGAATCAGCACAGCTCATCAGCTGCTCACAGCCTGGCTAATGCAGTCCTGGGCCTGCCCTGCCATCCCTATCTGTGGCCACAGCAGGGCTGGGGCAGGCTCACAGCGCCTTCAGCTGAATTAAATCCAAATTGTGCAGGCTGGGGAACTGCTCTGCAGCTTGGGCTGAGGTGTTCCAGCAGCCAGAGAAAGTCTTAGATTTAAATACGATTTCACAGTTGAATAATTTGTATTTTTTTGTTTCGTTGCACTTGACAATGGAAGGAAAAACATTCAAGCAATGTTTGAAAACAGCTCAGTTTGGTGTTGTCATTGTCTGCTCTTCAAATACATCTACAAGGTTATTGTTATGAAAAGTTATGTGTAAATCAGTGCCATATTCTCAGTCACTACATTAGATTCTCTAGAAACAGAATTCATTCTTGTTTAGTATTTAGCATTTCACCTGGAGCACGTGGGGTGTAATTGTGGGGGCTGAGCTGGTGTGTCCCAGGATGGAGCCCTGCATGAGGAGCTTTCTCCCACTCCTTGTGGGGATGGCCTGGGCAGTTCTGTGTCCTCACAGTGCCAGAGCTCACAGATTGAAGGGCTGGCACCAGAGTTCCTGTGGTCATGAGGCACACTGAAAGTTTTAATGCATTTTATACAAACCAGCCATTAGGGTGCAGGTTTAAACCTTCTTGCCTGCTCTAAATATGTTTTTCTAGAGAAATATGTTTGTGGGGGACATGTCCCACTAAACAGACCATCAGAATAATTTTTCATAAAAAGTTTATCATTAAAACCCCAGAATAACTATTTGTGTACATAATTATTGAGGCAGTCTGTTTACATACAAATTCTGCCAGATTCTAAGGAATGATTCTGAGTCTCTCACAATGGATTTTACACTCTGTGGGGTAAATCTGCAGTGCAGGGGCAGCCTGTGGGCCTGGGTTGCAGACAGGAGTGTGTTGGGGAACCTTGCTGGCCATGTGTGAAACCCTCCTGTGTCACCTGGGCTGGGAAATCCCATCTGGGAGCAGCCTGCCCCTCATCTGAGCTCCATCAGGGCCTGAGGGGCACATCCACAGCTCAGGGATATCCAGCTGATGGAGAATCCGAGCTGGGAGCAGCCCGCCCCTCATCTGAGCTCCATCAGGGCCTGAGGGGCACATCCACAGCTCAGGGATCCCGCTGATGGAAATCCCATCTGGGAGCAGCCTGCCCCTCATCTGAGCTCCATCAGGGCCTGAGGGGCGCATCCACAGCTCAGGGATCCCGCTGATGGAGAATCCCAGCTGGGAGCAGCCTGCCCCTCATCTGAGCTCCATCAGGGCCTGAGGGGCACATCCACAGCTCAGGGATCCAGCTGATGGAGAATCCCAGCTGGGAGCAGCCTGCCCCTCATCTGAGCTCCATCAGGGCCTGAGGGGCACATCCACAGCACAGGGATCCCGCTGATGGAGAATCCATCCCACACCCAGAAAATTACCCCAGCACTTATTTATTTATTCATTCCTGCTGCTACAAAATGACCTTTTTGTTTTCATTTTTATGTTGAACTTTCTGCCTACTGCTGCAGATCCTTTGAACTTTATTCCTGTGGTCAAGCACTTGCCATTTTTCTTTCACCTCTTGCCTTTTTTCCTGCTTTGACCCCGAGTGCAGGGGAGTGGGAGCAGCTGGACCTGGTGACCAGGAATGGGCAGAACACAGGGACAGAAGGGACATCGGTGACATTAATGATGTTGGTAGAAGCAAACATTTCCTGTGGAGGTGCAGCAGGGCAGGGATTGGGATGTGGGGAGGAGGTTGCCAGGCTCAGGGAGGGCTGGCTGATGCAGCCCATGACTTCTGCACAATCTGAGCTCAGCTTTGCACTTGTGTCACCTGTGAGCACATCTGGTGGCACAAATAATTTATTTTCTTCTCCTGGTTTTGTTGGCCTTTCAGCCAACTTCCATTGTGGTAATGTAATTAATAGATATTCTCCAAAGCAGGATTAGGGCAGTTTATTTCAGGAGTGTGTGCTTTGATTTTTTTCCTTTTCTTTCCCAGGCTGCTCCTACACATTTCACTGCTAATGCTAAAAGAACCTGCTTTTCTGCAATTCTTTCTGGCTTGGAAGGGCTTTCCTGTATTTCTCTGCCTCATTGACTCTCCATCTCATTTAAAAATCTTTGCTGAAGATACATCTTTTTCCCCTTGCATGACCCTCATAATTTTTATCTCTCTCTGTTGTTATTTTAGTATGTAATTTTACTTTTAAACTAGCTGATAGCCCTTCGTTGGAGAAGGAGCAATCAATAAATTATGTGCTGATTGTGTATATTCTTCATCATATTCTGGGATTTCATTGTCCAGACCATAACAGTTGAGATGTATTTTTGTTGTACTTTTTCACCTGCTTTTGGGTCTTGTTATTCTTGACTTTTAATAATTGAAAGAGAATTAGGTCTTTTTCCATCATGAATAAAAAAGAATGAAAGAATTAATCTCCATCTGCTAAATATCATTTATATCAATCAGTGGCCTTGCTGAGGAAGCACAAGCTTGAGCAAAGCTCAACATGGGTTGAGCAAAGAAAGTGAATGATTTTCCTGAATAATTTTCAGTTCATGTCACTAAACCATCAACCAACAGCTTTTAGAGGTAATACATTTCTATGAAAAACTCACCAAGAACTTCAGAAATACTTATTTTTTGTGATAATAAACTGTTTTGGGGGAACTTCTATAACAGCTTTAACAAGAGAAGTTTTTGAGAGTCACCTTGATCCTTCCCATAAGATATCAAGGAGAACTCTGCAACTTTTTCTGCAGTTAGTCATTAATAGCAAGTTTACAAGAGTGAGGTTTAGAGGAGGAAAATCCCACCTGGGGTAAGTGTGGTCAGTTCTGGCAACACAGAGGTGTGAGTATGGGTGCAGGTAATTAAGCAGAAATAATGTTGTCCTTTCCTCTCATATATAGACAGGTATTTCTTGTAGATCAATTCTGTGGTCTCACTACATGCTAATTAAAAAAAAAACATATAAGACCGAGCAACTTGTGGTAATTTAGATCATTTTTCTGCCGATGAAACTTCAGCTTTTTTGGCAGTAGCTGTATTGCTTCAAAAAATTTTTTGTAACACTTGTGATTAGAAAAGTCTGTCTTTCTGCTGTTTTGTGGAGTTTTAAAAATTAATTTAATATTAAATAGGTCTGTAAATAGCAGCACCCATGTGGGAGTTACCTTCCCAGCTCTCAGGAGTGGTTGGTGCTGGCACTTCATGCTGCTACTGGATAACTCAATTGCAATATGTAAAAAAGCAGGAACATATTCTTAGGTCATCTGAAAGCATGAATCCAGTCTCATAAAGATTTTCATTATGCTTTGAGGGATGGGATGTGCATCTTACTCATTTGCTCACACAGACCCTTGCTGCTGATCCATTCATCAAATGCACCAGTCCAGGCCAACAGGAATGAGCTCTCCAAGAAAGATAAAGAGCAGAAATCTCAAATGAAAGACATTGTTCTTTGTACCAGCTCACCTCATCTGCCATCACCTGTAATTGAGATTATCCAGGTTCTCATCTGCCCCTGTACCAAGGTGCTGGGTGGGGAAAAAGGGCTGAAGAGGAGACATAGAGTTCATAAAACAAAATCAGGGGAATTCCAAGTCCTGAGTTAAGGCAGTGCTGGAATATTATTTAGAAGCCTTTCAGCTATTTCAGTTTAATAATTGTTGGAAAAAAGAGCAAGCAATAACACAGTGTTGGCAAGAGAATGTCAGCCAGCCAAAAACAATCACAAAGAGAGACTACCTTGCACTCTGAAAATGCTGATTGCACTTTCTGTGAAGCCAGCAGCAAAAATATGCTTGTTTTATTTCTTACTTTTGGTAAACGACTTTAATTAATTAATCTCTCATTGGCTAATGCTGTGCCTGCAGTGTTGCAGATGAATGTTCAACTATCACAGCTCCCAAAACTTGGAAGCTGACACTCAATTTTGTAAATGTAACCCAGCAAGAAGTTATGATGCCTTTTCAAACTCCTTAGCAAATTAAAAGGGCAGTTCTTATAGCAGTGAACATTATTTACTGGCATTTAAATATCCTCAGCAGTGAATTGTTTCATGAGATGTGTCAGAGGGAGTCGGTAGCAGTAACCTGTGTCACTCTGCTTGGGCAGGAATCTTTGACATGGAGCTCCTGCTTGCTTCAGAGATTCCATTCCTGGTGAAACAGCAATTATCTTATTGCAGTTTGGAAACAGAGCCGGTCCCTCTGCTGGAATTGCAATAGAATTTGGTGAGGAATATCTGTGGGTGAGCTGGGTACTGCCCCATCTGTGCCCGTCAGGTTTGTAGGCGCTGTGCCCAATTCCTGAGCTCTGCTTCTTTGTGCTTATGTACTTAGTTACTGCTTTAAGGTACATGACAACTTTTATTCCTTTTTTATTTTTTAAAAGTATTGACATGAGAAATCCTGATGAAGCTGGTTTCATTTCTCTCTGGGAGATCATGGGTAAGCAAGGAGAGGGAAGTTGCTGTTACTGCAGCAGTGCTGCTCTCAAAATTTAGTTTGAACTATCCCAAAGTGTCTTCAACTTGGTGGTAATACAGTTTTGCTAACTTCTAAAAGTGGATAGCCAAAATATTTATTTTAATGAGTATTTTTATTAAACTAGACAGCATTATTACTGCCACAGATTAAAGACCTGTAATGTGACTTTAATACTGTTATTAGATGTTAATGTCTTAGGAAAGCACTTTGAAGATGAAATAGTTCTCATTTACTTTTCCTCATAATTAATCCTAATGTGTCAGGGGACAGCCCATCTTTGCATCTTTGCCTCCAGTTCAGTTTGGCCAAAAAGGAAAGACAAGAATCTAAACCACTTCTGTGAGTGAGTGAAACTGGAAGTTGTGAGTAAATCCAGTAGAAATCCACTTATGCAGATCTCCTTCTTAACTTTCTGTTTTCACTGCATAAAACAAGAACTGGCAGTAGGTTGTCCAGTTTCCAGGGTTTCTGGTAGGAATTATTCGTAATAGATTTGTTATTTCTGCAGTTTAAAACACCATTTCATCCCATCACTGTTTGGTGTTACGCTCATCATGTTACCAGTTCTTTCAGGAAGGGAAAAATAACTCATTTCCTGCTGTGAGTTTGTTTTCTGCACTTACAACTGGAGACTAAATATTTCTGTTCAAGGACAAAAATATTTAATCATCCAGACAAGAGTAAAATAACAATGAATTCAGTAAATGTGGCTGCAGGGTCTGGGGGAGTGGGGACCCCGAGACCCCTGTGCCCCCCCAGAGCTGGCTTTGCTCCTGCTGCCCCTTCCTGTGCTCCTGCTTTTCCCTGGGAAATTTCCATAGATAAAAAGAAAACAAAAGAAAACCTCGCCGTGATCATTTTCGGTCTCTGGCTGTTATTTTTTAAAAGGTGCAGTTATTGATGTCTCTGTACCAGATGGTGTGATCCCATGATGCCTCTTATAAAATGTGATATATAAGCATATACCTCAATAGTTCAGGGTTTGTAATATAAATCAGTCTTATGATATCCTCCACAGGCTGGTCCTTTTATATTCCTACTAAGAACCAAATTAATCAAGCACTATTTTGCTCTGATTTTTGCTTTGTAGTCTTTGGGTTTTTATTTGATAGAAGTTAATTTTTATCCATAAATACACTCTTGTTTTTAAAAAATTCTTTTTCTCGCACAGAACCAGACACAAAAGATTATGAAGCATTTATTCATTTCATTGTTTAAGAAGCACAATATTTTGAAACTTGAGCCTACCAGCAGAACAGTTGGAAGACTGAAGATATATCTTCATTTACCATATATCTGAATAACTTGTATAGCATTCTGCTAATTAGTTTGATTACATTTTTTTTCTGTCCTTTAGCACATTTTTTTAAGCTTCTTTCTTTGGAAATGCCAGTAACCACAAATCCCACAGTTTAATCTTTAGATAGATAAGCTTAATTTTATTTGGGATATGTGTAAAAAGCAAGATGCAGTTTGTGCTGCTGGAGAGTGAAATGGATGAGACCAAGACCTGTTTTGGTGATGCCTAAATTTACTGTATAATTAATGTTGTAGGGTTTTGTGTCCTTTGAGGGATATGCAGAATAGCCAACATTGAGCTGCTAAAACAAAGTTGTTATTGAAATTTTGTGAGCTTCATGTCTTAAGGGTAGAGAAGTGAAAATATTCCTGATTTAAAGAAGAATCAAACATTTTCAGTGCTTGGAGAAATAAGCAAGCACTGAAAATACTTGAGAAATAAAACTGAGCAGAAGCAGGAATTCCACATTGGGTGTTGATCATCAAACTGTTAAGAGTGGAAGAATATGTTTACTTAATGATATATACATTTATATATATATATAATACAACCTCCTCCATGTGGGGTGGATAGCAGCTTATCTAAAATTAGCTTTACACCAAAGCTAATATCCAGCTTGCTTCCATCCTTGTTTTCTGTCCTTGAAAACAAGGTATTTTAACCCTGATGAACAGCTCTTCTGTGTTGGTGTGGAGCTGGCTTCTTAGATTTGTATTATTTTCCTGTCAGTCACTGACCCTGAGGTCACAAGCTGAGGTTTGGGTCAGTGCTGGCTGGGGTCTGAAGGTGAGGGTGGGATTTTTTGGGTGATGGTGAGCTGAGGTGCTGAGGAACAAATCAGGTTTATCTGAGATGTGTGACGAGGTCCTGCAGGTGGGTTCAGTGGCTGAAGGGAGGTGAATATTTGCAATATGTGAGAGTGCCAGAGCTGAAACGCTGCTGGGTGCAGGTGTCTGTGCCTGGGAGGGGCAGAGCTCCTGCCCTGCAGAGATCTCGGCGGCCAGGTGGGCTCAGCAAATCACTTCTTGCCTCAGCAGCAGAATCGTGGTACAGAAAGTCATAAATAACAGCAAAAGGTGTGATAGGCCATGTCCTTCTACAACAAAAGAGGAGAAATCTTGAGATATTTTCACTTCTTAAGAGCTGAAGAGTATAAAGAATTTGGTGTGGGTGAATTTGTGGCTCAGGGCTGGAGAGCAAACAGCCGAGGTGCCTTGGGGTGGAGAAGGGCACTGAGAGAAGTGTGGGGGAATCACCTCTCCCTTCCCTAATTTACCTTTAGTGCTTCTGGCGAGATGTGTCTCCTTTCATGATGATAAATACCTGACTCTGTGTCTTCAGAAATATCTCAGCTTTGTTATCAGCTCCTTATCACTGCTGTAATACAGTGATAGAGTAATTTGAAAGTAAGAGCAGAAAATTCCTCCCTTTATATAATTTCTATAGAGCTTCTGAGGACAAATGTTTGCAAAACTCAGAGTAATTTTTATTGTAATACAATTTGTGATGTAAATCATTAATTTTCATCAAAATGCTAAAACTGAGGTTTTGAACCTTGGGCTTGGGGCATTTCCTGCCATCACTGACTTTTTTATCATTGCTCATGGAACTCCTTTGGAAAGTTTGTAGCCCACCAAGTGGTTTAGGGGTTTCTGCAGTTCTTCCGGTGGCTAATGATAATTAATTTTTTCTAGCAATAGTAATGATTTAAGCATATTGCTTTAATGAGTGTTATCTCATCTTTTTCCTTAATTAAGCAAGTTGTCTTCAGTTAGCAAACACTGTTATTGCTGACAAATTTGAAAGTAATAGTTTGTAGATTGTAATCCATTCCTCTCTTACTTCTGTTTAGATTACAAATGTGTTTCCCCAAGAAATAATTTGGGAAAGGATCTGATCTGCACTCTTGGTTAGGGACACAGTTGCTTCTTTTAATTGAGTATTCCAGTACCTTTTCTCAGTGCCCTGCACTTTCCCCTATAATTTCTTTTTTAGAAGTACCAGTGGTCCTGATTTTACAGCACCAGTGGATGGTAACTCTTAAATTGGCCTAAAATTAGGAAAATATATTCGTTAAATTGTTTATATATATATATATATCTAGCCTTAACAAAATAAGTATTTAGAATTGACCTGACGTCATTCCAGTAAGAAAAAAACCTGGTCAGATACTTCAGATGTTTTTCCAAATGTTGGTAGATGTTAAAGTCTTACCAAACTATTGAAACCTTCAACCAATTCATTTTAGTCAGACAGGGCCTAAAGTTGAAGTATTTTATAAAAGCTAAACAATGCCAAATGGATTTGGCTGAGATCAAAACCCAAATCTATTTGTTCTCTTTCATCTTCAGTGTTCCATTTCCTAGGAGTGTGACCTTAGTCAAACATCTATTAAAGTTAGCTTTTGATCTTACTCCCTGTACAAAAAAAAAAAAAAAAAAAAGGGAAAAAGTCAATCTTTAGAATTTTCTTCCAGAGACAATCACAGTATTGTGTTTTAATGTTCCAGTAGCGTGTGAGTAAATAGGATTCTCTGATGTATGTGATAGAGCAGTGGCTAAATGGGACAATCATTTTTGTGTCAGAGACAAGAATCAAAAGGCAGCATTCTTCAGAAGCTGTTAACTGGAAAAATCCCCCCAGGTCAGTGCAAACAGGTTAACTGGTCAATGTGCTGCATTTTTGGGCCCTTTGATGGAAATGCCTTGTAATTTGATAACAGGTAGCTGTTCATTTGTAATACAATTTTCTCTTCACCAGTCAAAGCTGCCTAGTGATTAATCAGTAAAGGGGTTAATTTTCTCCTCAAGTATGAGCAGTTTGGTGGCTTTTTGAAAGAAGTAAGGACAAATTATTTATTTCCTGAAGTGAATATAAATAAGTTCCTTGGTCATCTTTAAGTTCCTTCACATTAGGGGAGTCTGTGTCACATCCAGCCCAAGGGAAGTGAGTAGGTTTTCTCAAATACATATCAGTTCCTAAACATATGCAGGGGAATGAAATTACAGTTAGGATTTCTGTTTAGCATACTGAGCTGCTCAGATACTAATTGATAAATGTCTGTTAGATCTATTCTTATCAATGTAGTGCTACTATTAGGGAAATGTCAATTAAAGGATATAGTACATAAATACAGAAAAGATTTATTTAAAAGGAATATCTATAGAAGAAGCAGTATTTGTCTTTTTAATAAACTTCAGAATTGACAGATGTTAAGCTTCTAAAACCAGAGTTAAATGCTTACTGGGAATACATTGGAATATTACCTAGATAACTTTATAATAATGAATTTAGCAATGTGGGAAGTGCCTTAAAGTAGATTTAAACCTCTCAGCTCTAAACAGCTGCAAAAACTGCAGTATTAATATTGAGAAATGGCTGAGGACTGCAGAGTACAACAGTTGTAAAAGGAATGCTAGCAAGGGGTTAGTTATATAATGTAGAATTCTGGAAAAGCAGGATGAAGGGTACCTGCAGCATTTTTCTGAGTTTAATAAAAATATCTCAGTACATCTTGGACATCATTTATATTTAATTCAGTTTTATTTTTAAAGTAAATTTATTTCATTCAATTTTAAAAATCCTGAGAATCTATTTTAAAATATGAACATACTTTGACTACTGAAATAATTGCACAAAACCTGAGCTAAAAATGTTTGTTGCCATAGTTCTAGAAAAAATGAAACTGCTATACTGGTGCAAACTCAGGAGTAAAGACCAGTAGAGTTCCTGTGTAAAGATTTGCAAGGGCAAAGAGAATATTTGCATAATTTTAGATTACTCAGTGTTTCAATTCAGTAACTAAATTATTCCTCTCCTCCTCGAGCCTGCATTTGGCTTGGAGGCTGGAAGTTAATTCAGCTTGACCAATGAGTAGAGACACATCCTTTAAGATTTTAAAAATGGTGTAGTTCATCTTCTACGTGTTATTTTTATTCACCACCTGGAACAAGAAAATAAGCTTCCAGTCAGTGTCTCAGCTTTGAAAAATGTTCTTTACCTTGCGCAGCGTAAAATGGAAATAGCTATTCTGGCATAACTTCATAAACAAAGGTGATATTAACCTATTGGGACTAAATTACTTGTCTCCTGTGTTATTTGTGCAAGTAAATGTGCATGAATAAGCTTCAGCAAAGCTGCAGGAAAGTAACTTAAAAACAGAGAATGATCAGAAGTAAAAAAAAAAAAAAAGCTGAAGAAAAGAAAGTAAAGGTAGCCAGTCCTCCCTGATTGCATTGCTCACACTCTGGCTGGGGGATCAATAGTCATTCGCTTCTGCCCCAGAGGAAAGCAGGGCTCTGCTGTTTGTGTTCCTGTGTTCTGGCCGTTCCCTGGAGCTCAGCCTGGCCCTGCAGCCTCCTCAATTTCCCTGTGCTCTCGGGGGCTGCACAAATCCATCACCGCCCGCAGCAGCCCCGTCACCAGCGCAGCTCTGCCGCAGGAATTGCTGTGCAGGCTGGAGCAGGGCATGGAGCCTCTCCTTCCTCAGGAGTTTTGTCCCGTGCATTGTCCAGACCCTGCTGGAACCGAAGGAACTCATCCAGAGCATCTCATTTCCTTCTTCCAGAGGAGAACCCCGTGGTTCTCACCCTGAGGTACCACAGGGTCCTTCTTGCCACAGCCAGCCCTGCTGGAGGGGATTTGGTGACCAATCTGCATTTCTGAGCTCTGTGTGGAGGTCAGGCTGTGGCTGCTCTGGGGGAATGTGGTTTTTCACTCCCTGAAATGGGAAACAAACCAGAGACCCAACAGGGCTGTTGAGCCAAAAGTGTATAAAGAGATCATATTGTGGCAGAAGGTGGAGTCCTCATCTGAAGAGGTAGAGATCCCTGCTCCCCCAAATGTTATTTTATTTTACACTGAGCAATTAATGGAATATTCATCTGGGGATTGGCTATTCCAGGAAAATACATTTGTGCACTACATTCTACACATTTTGTCCGATTCCAGTGAGTGTAAATGTGATAGGTTCTGCTTGAAGCTGGAGATCCCCTAATGCCATCCCCAAATATTTTTCACTGTGAGTAAGTTGTGGGTTTTCAGATGATCTGAAAGCATGAATATTTTGCTTTAATTCAACAGCCAGGATTGCAGAGTGGTTATAGGTCTCAGAAGAGCATTCCTGGAATTTCTGTTCCTAAGAGATGCTGCTTTCAAACTTGAATCTTTTGAGGTTGTGCTAATTAAATGCCATTTGGAGAGGAGTGTCTGGGCTCTCTCTTTTCATTGCTTGGATTATTGTGCTTCAAATAAGCATAATATTTTTGTGGGTTTTATGAACTGGCCACAGATTTCTCAGCCTTAAGTAACCAAGAGTTGTGTGTGATCAGAGCATTCCATTTCTGTTCTGGCAGAGTCCCGAAAATGGCTCATGTGGAAGCAGCAGCATGTAGGGGATGATTCTACACATTTGCAAACCATAATTTAACAATCCAGCCTCTACCAGCAGTGCTGATCCTGGCAGTGTGTTGAGGTTTTTTTTTGTGAAATATTTTAGCATGATGAATTTATGGAACTCAAAATCCTTGAAATGCACCATTTTAAAAGTGTGGATGGAGACAGCTGGGGTGTAGCTGCCATGTGTCATCTGATACAAAACAAATATTTGTGTGGTGTTTTCCTGTCACAAGTAGGAAGTAGCTTGAAATCACTCACAAAGATATCCTGATTCCCTGAAGACCTTCCAGCCCAATTAATTTTACAAACTCAAGAGATTTGCGCCAGCTCCAGATAAGCTGTGAGTGATTTCAGACTTTCTGGTACTTAGCTGAAAGCACTTCCAGAAACTTCTGCCATCTCCCTTCTCTCATTACTGCTCATGGACAGGTGCTTGAGTCTCACAGAAACTGATGTAATGGGAAAGGAATAAATGGGGAGAAAAAAGAAACAACAGCAAATTCTGATTTCACATGGCAGCACGTGCACCATGGCAGAGTTGTGTGGTTATAGAGGAGTAACAGATTGTGCATGATCAATATGAGGACTGTGAGGTTTGATACATTGATAACATAATTTTAGGTGCCCAGGAACCCAAGAATATTCTAAAATGGATAACAGAGTCCTCCAGTCAGAAGCTGATATTGTTGGTAACCGCCATTCTTTCCTGTGACTCCTGTATGTTTAGCACTTTGGAGTTAATATTTTTTTCCTGTAAATGGAATTTCTTTTGTGTTGCTCTCAGGGAGGTAATTTAACACATTTCTGGTTTAATTATTAATTTTTTAAGTCCTCATCTCATAGAATTGCAATCTTTAGTCTGTGACAGCATTATGAAAGCATAAGCAGATAGTTTGAGAGTTTGGGTGATTATGAACATTAATTCAGCTTAGGGAAATCAGAGTCCTTATGCATAAATTTATCACTCTCTTGATGTTTGAAAACACCGTTTAAACACACTCCATATTGCAAGTTCCCATTTTGTGTCAAAAAGTTTCAATGATACAACTAAATCACATCAGGTGTGCCCTGAGGAATGTAGAAGTTATCAGGGGGTTGTGGTTTATCAGTGATAATTCAGTGGCTGCTGTGTCTGGGTTGTGCTTCCATCTCCTGAGAGCTGCTCATCCACAGTGGGGTGGTCAGTCAATCAAATACCCAGAAGCAGGTAAAGGTCACACTAGTGCAGAATACTAAAAGTATTAGGCATTAGAGCCTTGACAAATCATTCTCATGACAGTGATTGTAAAAAAGAGCAGAAAATGTCACAAAATGAATCAATTCTCATGAGACCCGCTGTAAGAATTATGGAAAAAAAAAGCAGTGTAACCCTCTCAGTGCTTTTGAGGTTCTGATTTTCCCGTTTCCCTCCAAGAGGGGAAGCTGCAGTTTGGTTTCACATGGGATGCAGGTGCCTTTTTGGATAGGAAATCAACTGTGAAATACACAGCTGGGTTTGCTGTGCAGCAGCTTGAACAAGAGTGCTCATCTTACAGATCTAGGCACAAATCTGGAATTAAAATTTCTGTGTGCTCCTAACTGAGCCCCTTGGGTCTAGAGGGGAAATCTGACAGCTCTTGGGTCAGCATCTCCTCATGTGGATGGAGGGCATGAAATATCCCAGGTATTTGATGGAAAATGTTCACATTAAAAATGTTTCCAGTCTTTCAGATGGGTGTCAGGGAGGATAAGATCAGGACAGAGGTTATGAGTGGTGTGAGAAGCTTAAATAATAGAGACAGACATGGGGTGAAAGCATCTGGAACTCTCCCCATGTTTAAAGCAGACCCTCTGATTTTGTAAAAATCAGGGCTCTTGGTATTGTCTAAATATGTGTGAAATTAGAGAGTGACAACCTGTTGCTTCTGTGAATTGTTGCACAGAGTAGCAGGGATGTTTGGATGTTTGGAGATTTTAATCTTGTTTATGCTCATGTGAACTTCTGCATGAAATTGTATTTTAAAGTGGGGTGAGCAAGCACACCATGTTAAACAGAAATTACCAGGATTGCAAAATGCAGCAGTGTCAGAAGCTCAGAAACATTTGTGCAACGCCAGTTCCGATCCCTTGAGCATTTGGCAAAGTCTTTAAATGACATTATCAGTGTTTTCCCCAGCACCCATTGCCCTGTGTGGGATGGAGATCTGTCCGTGGGTCTGTCCCCATCAGCAGCTGCACAGGGGGAAGGTACCTGGGGAATTTTTAGGAGCTGCACAAAAGCAGGGCATCAAGTCCCTCCAGGAAAGACTGTGACATTTTCAAGATGACTGCAGCTTCTCTGTGAAAGATGAATTTCTCACAATTCCTGATAAATATGAGTAATACTTGTTTGGATTATTTTCCCCCTCAGTAGGATTCTTTTGCCATGGTATAATAATGTTTTTGACATTTTGAAGTGGTGGTATTTAAAAATGTTAGGCCACTCAACATTTTTTAAGTATTGTCTGAAATGTTTTGATAAGGATCATCTAAAGTAGTTTCTCAACTTTTATTAACTGGTTAGAGAATCCAAGAATCCCAGATTGGTTTGTGTTGGAAGAGACCTTAGAGATCATCTCATTCCACCCCTGCCATGGGCAGGGACAGTTTCCATTAGACCAGGTTGCTCCAAGCCCCATTAAGATAAATCAAGGAGTCTTCATTTTCTCTTTTACTTTGATCATGCAGCATGATAAATGCAGAATTTCAAATGTTGTCCTTGAAAAAACCACTTCATGCTGTCATATGTCAGTTTTCCTGTTGCAAAATGGGAAAGCACATATTTTTGAGATATGGTTGTAATATCAGAACTGGCTGCAGGTGTAAGAGCACCCGAAGGAAGCTCCAGTGTTGGGCTGCATTTTTGGCTCTGGGCTGGGCAGGGTCTCAGGGCTGTCCTGGGTTCCAGCCTGGGCTCTGGTGCCCCCCTGGCTCTGGGGTGATGCTCCCACAGCCCAGCCCACACAGAGCTCCCCAACATCCATCCCAGCCTGCAGTGCCCGGTTACTCCCCAGTTACTCCCCAGTTACTCACCAGTTACTCACCAGTTACTCCCCAGTTCCTCACTGCTTCCATCCTTGGGCTCTCAGGTGATGCACTGAGGGATTTTTGTGCCCATTCCCAGGTGGCAGCCAGGGCACCTTCACTGACCACTGAGAGCAGCACATGCACTGGAGATAAACCTTCCAGCTGCTGC
The DNA here is from genome assembly GCF_047830755.1 of Zonotrichia albicollis. NCBI lineage: Eukaryota > Metazoa > Chordata > Aves > Passeriformes > Passerellidae > Zonotrichia > Zonotrichia albicollis. Next base: position 17,027,237 of record NC_133832.1, read on the forward strand.
TGAGTCTGTTCACAAACATGAAAAACATCTGCAGGAACAAAATTTAGGAGTTTGGACCCATCTCCAAACTGCTTTAAGGCTTTGGGCATTTTACTGTTCTTATCCAAGAATTCAGTTTCACTGTCCTTTGTTAGTGCTGGGTTTTGCCTCCCTATTTATCACTAAGCAGGGATGATTCATTTCAGCGGGAGAAGCCTTCACATCCCAGCCTGATTTTGAAAATTAATTAATTAGTAAAATTTTGCAGGCATTCTGAAAATGTAAAGCATATTATATGTATTCCCTTATTAATTTTAATTAAAGTGAGTGTTCCTTTTCAGTCTTGGAAAGCCTAATTTGTGGGAGGTTTCAGGATTGTTTTCACTGTTGGCAATATGGTCTCTCATACTGACATTTCATAGAACCAGATATTTTATCATTGCTCTTTTAGCACAGCATGCTTGACCCATAGCAGCTTTGAATGCAAATAAAAAACAAGCCAATGCACAATGCTTGACTGTTATACTGAAATAATATGGCACAGCTAAACTGGGTTTCATTTTTCCTTCTGAATATTATTAATTGCAATGTGTTGACTGTTAATTTAATTAAATGTTTTGTTTTAATATAAAACCATTTTTCAGTTCACTGACTCACCATTTCATTTAATTAATTGCAAACCTCAGGATTTGATTACTCATAGTTGTCCTTTAGTTAATTTACTTGTTCACAGTTTTGACAGAAAAGCTTTCAAACTAATATGAAGGAGAGGCACAGTCTGACTAATCAGGAAACTGGAAAAAAATAGCTGTGGCTGGAGTATGAGATTAGCAGACACTCAGGGTCACCTGGAGAGCTCAGAGCCCTTGTATTCACCATGAAAATCCAATTTTCAGTGACTGGGCGCTGGTTAAATGTTGCACCCAAGACACCAGCAGAATGTGGTTGAGTTTTGGATCCTTATCCAAACACCAGGAAATATTTGCTGAGGAATAGATTGTGACATTACTGGGGGCAAGGGACACTGTCCCCTGTCTGTCTGTCCCTGTACACACAGCACAGCTCCCAGTGCCCTGTCTGTCTGTCTGTCCCTGTGCACAGAGCACAGCACCAATGCCCTGTCTGTCTGTCTGTCCCTGTGCACAGAGCACAGCTCCCAGTGCCCTGTCTGTCTGTCTGTCCCTGTGCACACAGCACAGCTCCCAATGCCCTGTCTGTCTGTCTGTCCCTGTGCACAGAGCACAGCTCCCAGTGCCCTGTCTGTCTGTCTGTCTGTCCCTGTGCACAGAGCACAGCTCCCAATGCCCTGTCTGTCTGTCTGTCCCTGTGCACAGAGCACAGCTCCCAGTGCCCTGTCTGTCTGTCTGTCTGTCCCTGTGCACAGAGCACAGCTCCCAGTGCCGTGTCTGTCTGTCTGTCCCTGTGCACTGAGGGCTCTGAGGGTTGTCCCTGTTTGACAGCAAATGCCCACAGTTTATTTCCTGGCTGTTCCTGACTGTTCACAGCCGGCAGAATTGAACTGAAGAAAGGAGAATTTCAAGTGTAAATGGGCAGGAAAACCCAGAAGCTTTGAAGTGTGTGATCCAGTACGTGGGCTTTCCTAGCAATGCTTTTTGGGTTTGTTTAGGGGGAAGTAGAGGGGTAGATGTAAATGTTACAGCAGTTCCCAGGACATTTTTCAAAGTGAGGTGCTCTAAGTGAGATTCTGCTGCTGATAATGATTCATCCAAGAGGATGGAAATGATTCTTTAGTTCTTTGTAGATCCTTAGATAAGTCAGTCAAAGAACAGCCCTCTTCTCCAGAGCTAGCCCAAGCTGAGTCAATTATAGAAAAGAGTTTTATTAGTAGTTAAATTAAATAATAGCTCCAGTAACATTATCCACGGTGCCTAATTGAAGATTGTGCCAGTGCTGCCTATTCTGTTTTCTGAATCATTTCAGTCAGCAGCACCCCCTTACTGCTGAACCAATTTGTTTCAGCCTGAATTTTGTTATCTCTCAGAGCTGCTGAAGAATTACTACATTGTTTTTAAAGTGCCTCAGACAGATTCTGTGACTTGAAGTAAGAAGTTATATAGACTGGGGAGCGAGGGAGGGAATGAAGACTTTGCAGACAGAGTTTGGGGACAATCTCAGCTCTGTTTTCAGGCCTGTGCCTGGCTGTGCAGGACCTTGGTGCTCTCTGCACTGGGGCTGAGTTTTACCCCTGAAACTTCAGCAGCTGAGGTGCAGTGACTTTGGTGTGGCAGATGGCACAGCAGAGTTTTCTGATCCATCACTGTTTCTTGGCTGGTGTCCTTATGGCAGCTGTGGCTGCTTAGGGAGCTCAGAAATGCCTGACAATAATTACCTTTCATTTCTGCAGGCCTCATCGTGCTGATTTGGGGACTGGGTTTGTTATTTTCTGTTTGTTCCATGGTACCTTGCTGCCTTCATTACACTTCTGGTGCAACTCTTCAGTGCAAGGTTTTGGGGAATTTTTCTTTTCTTTTTTTTTTTCTGTTTTTTAATACAGTGCCCTGGATAATTTTTTTTTTCTCTTGTTGTTTCTCTGAACATTTTGCTAAAGATCTGAATTTTCTTCCATTCTCTATTTACCTCTTTATAAATAGTTTCTTTACTGTTTTACATGTTTAAATAAATTTCATGGCTTCCAATTTCATGGCTTCTTTCTATATCAAGAACCTGTATAAACACTGAGCCTGGTGAAAACACTGGAATATTGGTTTATCAGTGCATCTCTGGGTACATACAAATGATAAAATGTTGGAAGAAAAAACTCTGTGTTCCAACAATATATTTTTGTAAGCATTAAAATGTGTGTGAATTCTTTGCAAATGGATTAAAATAGAAAGTGAAAAGGTGCCTGGAAATCTTGAAAACAGTCAATTCCTCAGAACGGTGATGATGCTTATTTTTTTTTTTTTTTTTTACTTCCTGAAAATAATGTAAAACTCACTCAAAGAGCAATCCCACTTCCTTTCCCTAAGAGAAAAAAAAGTGAAAAAGTTTGCAGACTATTTCATCTTCTCCAGAAAGTGTGGGGAGAGTTTTATCATTGAAGATGTATTCTGTGATGGATTAAGTGAGAGTGTCTGAGATAAAACCAGGAGTTTAAACATCAGGATTTTATATCTGCTTGATGAAAAACCTGTAGCATTTGTGAAAGAACTTTAAAGGGTGTTGAAAAAAAATTACAGCGTAGTGGTTTTTTGTGTGAAGTGAGAGCTGCATTAAATAACCTAAAAGACAAAAATATTGGTGATGATCAGAATATCTTTGCTGAACTTGCCCAAATTGCTGTGTCCATGTGTGATGAAAGGATTGCTTCCTTTGTTAAACCTCTCTGAAATAATCAGAACTTTGTGCAGCCCTCTGGAGGAGCAGCAGAGCTAATCTCAATGTCAGATTCTTAGCAGAATTTACAAGAGTGTTGTAATTTATGGAAAGGGTGTGGAAATTATTAGTTCCCTTTTATCAGCATCTAAATCTCTCAGTAAGCAATGCTTTCCAGAAGCAGACTATTTAATTCTGGTTACATCTATGATATTTTAGTGGTTTGGTAGAACAGGCACCACCACCAAAAAAATAATGGGTTTAATAAATGCAATCAGTGATTTTGTGGAGCTAGGTAGCAAATAATAAAAGCAAGTCTTGCTGTACTGAAGGGAAGAATAAACCCATTTAATCCATAACTGAGTGAATAAACAGTTGAACCTGTAGAGATACTTTAGATTTTGTGCCTGTATCTTTTGGATTTTCCTGCAAAAACCTCAGATTATTTTCAATCACATCTTGCCCAGAATAAAAGTAATTTGCTACTGTCTGTAAGAAAATCTGATTCTTTATTTAGCAACCCAGCCAAAATGATAAAACTTAAAAACGTCACACTTACGAAAAAAAAGATGCTGGGAATCTAAACAACAACAATAATAAAAGATTTATAATTATAGTAAACCTGATGTTACTTTGCTTCTTCTCTTTTACTACTGGAAATTAATTGGGGTTTAGTAATTTGAAAATCTTCTACCAATACTCCCCTTAATTCTGGGAATTTCTGCTGGTCTTAATGGTCTCTTAAAAGTGGGATTGATTCTGTAATTATCCAAGTTGTGTTTTTCTACACATTTCCAATGTAATATTTTCATGTTACAATAATATTAATTCAAACCAGCAAATTCCCAAAAGGACAAAAAATATTTGGGTGCTTAATAGAACAATGAATGCTGTACTATTACATGTTAATTTGCTTTGAACTGCTGAAATTAAGGAATACTGTATCTTACTCTGCATGTGGAAATTTTGTTGCAGCTAAATAAGTCAAGCAGAAAGTGATCAAAGTGACAAGGTGATCAAAGTGACGGGAAATTATATTTAAAAGTATAATCAAAAGGGATACCATTAAATAAATATTTCTTTGTGCTCTACATGTTAAAAAGAAAAATAAACATGAAAGATTTTTTTAAAAAATTCTTAGAATGGTGTATTGAAGTGGCTTGACTCTAAAACAAAGATGGTGTTCAGGGATAGCATTACTGTACTGGACTAAGAATGGCCTTTGGATTTATGTGACTTTTTCTTACTGAAAAGGAATGTTCTGTTCATACCTGCAGTGCCACACTGTACAATCTGACACTGCATATTGTTTATTTAAATTTTCCAGGTCTGACAGCAGCTGCCATGGCAGAGGCGATGAAGCTGCAGAAAATGAAACTCATGGCCATGAACAGCCTGCATGGAAGTGGGAGTCAAAATGGAACCGAGTCAGAAAACGAAGAGCTCAATTCTAATGCAGGTAAGGGATGCTGTGCCCTGGAGCTCTCAGCACCTGGGTCTCAAATTATTGGGCTCTTGTGTTTTGTAAGCTTTGCCCTGCAGTGCTAAATCAGAATTAGTGCTCTCACTCCATAATGCTCCAGTTTTAAGAGCTCCCTTCAGTAATTGTTTGAAAAATACTGGTGAAGGATCATCATCATCATTAGGGCTGGACACAGAGATTTTAAAGGGCCCCCTAAATACATCTGGAGTAACAAAAGATTTCTCCAGTGGCATTGGCACTGTCTGGAGTTTTCCAGTAGATGATGGAAGGTTTCCAAAAGGCCAGGCTGTGGGAACTCCTGAGTCCCACTTGGAGAAAGGCAAGGCAGGGAATGCTCCATCACCAATTTATGGCTTTTCTGCACTTGGTTCTTTCCTTGGGTGGGTGTTTGCAGGGCCCAGCTGTGCAGGGGTTTGTGTTTGTCCTTGGCTGGGGCTGGAGTCACCTTGGCCAGGAGGCCCTGGCATGGAACACGTTCCTGTGCTGCATAAACATTAATGCAGGTTTGAACTGAGCTCCCCAAGCTACATAAACATTAATACAGGCTTGAGCTAAGCTTCCCCAAAACCAGGGTTCAAAGGTGAAGTCAAAACAGCTCCTTTGAAGAGGAAACCTTTGTTTATTCTGATGTCCTTCCAGGTGAATAGGGGAGATTTTTGCTTGGTCAGTGTAGGGAACCTGGAACAGACAGATCCATTTTGTCTCTGGTACCTGCCAGGGCACTTTCCCTGCATCCTGCACCTCTGCCCCTTGGGGAGCAGATTTTGTTGGTTTCCTTTGCCAATTCAAGAGGAGAGGCTGAGAGTGATGCCCGTGGCATCCCCCTCTCCTTTGGCATTCCCTGCTGTGCTGCATGTGCATCCTCCCAGCAAAATGGTAATTTATTAGACCAATAAAGCAGCAGCTGGGAGGTCTTAGACTCATTTTCTAAAGGAATAACTTTGAATTCATGACAAATTATGCACAAAGCAGTCTTTCCAAAAGTGGTATTGCCTTTTGCTAATTTTGTGTACTCATCTGTATTTGAAGAAATCTGGCTTCTAACTGGTGCATTAAACCTTTCCCCAGCTTCCTGTTCTGTAGGATGTGTATTCCTATTCACCTCTCAGGCCCTAATAAATTAGGGCACATTGAATTCTGAAAAAAAGCACTGAAAAATCCTATTTAGTGGTAACTAAAATAGTTTGCATAAAGTTCAGAATGAATTCTGAAAGTTCACTGAATGCTAAGAAAAAGGGCTGAACATGGAATTACTACAGAAAAGTAAGGAAACTTCATACAGAAAAGATGCAGGGTTGGTGTGGGGGTTTTAAAAGCTGCTGTGCAAAAGTTTAACTTGAGTGCTCATAGTTTTGTGTGTTACCTGGTAGGGCAAAATTTGTGCACCTGATGTGGGGAGAATCTACATTAATGTGATTATTTTAGGTGGAGCAAGGAGTTTTTAGGGACTCACACCAGCCTTTGGACAGTGCATCGAGGGTGTGCATTCACAAGGGAGTTCTCTGTGGTTTAGCAATACAATGAGGTCTACAACCAGCTCAGTGCCAATTTAAATATTTGGAAGAGTTCCCACTGACTTTAGTTACAGTGGGACCCAAGAATAAGAGTGTGGTGGCAGCTCCATACAGATCTTTTCTCAATTCTCTCCCCTTTTCATTGCCTGGTGCAGTAAAATTGCCAAGTGCAAATTTTCTGGCTTCAGTGCTGGTGTTGTTTGCAGAGCAATAGGCCCTGATCAAAAAGAACTATTATTAATCCTATTAAAAATCACAATTTCCCCTCTTTCCAGTATGTGCAACTTGAGTTTTGGGATAACTTTTGTAATGAGTGGATTCCTCCTTTATTGCTGGGTCACATTACAAAGATTTACCTTGAGCAGAATGTGTCAAAATGGAAAACAGCCATGAAAAGAGTGGAAAAGGTACATTTCACCAAATAAAATAACTGAACAATTATCAAACACCACAGAAAACTGCTTGGTGTGGCATGAAGAGAGTGGGAATTTTGTTTAGAAGTTAATACTCAGGTTGTAACTCTGACCTGCTGTGAAGGGAACCCCAGGATAATTCCATGTGCATGAAACCTTCACCAACTGTTTGCTTTGCTCTAGACTTACAGGTTAAATTACTATTAAAAATAAAATGGGGATGTGAAATGAGGAAGAAAATTGAATTTTGATTTTTTTTTTTACTAAGAAGAGGTAGAAAGGATCAGAGCAAAGGAGTCAGAAGCCTCATAAGTGAGAAAAACATTTTATTTTAGGAGAGAGACCTACAGTTTCTTTGATTTGAGGTTGTGTTTAATAGCTTCTGTAATGGCTGCAACATGACTCTGCATCTAGATTTCAGCATGAATAACAACCTGTTCGTGTTTCATTTAGCTCCAAATGAGAAATTCTGTGTTTTATTGTTTTAGGAAATTAGTCTGTGTACTATTGCTCCTGGAACTTTATAATTAATCACTAAAGGTTATGGCTGTGGAGAGTTTGTGGGAAATAGATGTCTGAATGATTATAATTGTAGCTGTCAAATCAGAAATATGCTTGTACAGAGCCGAGGACCTTTTGCTTCCTTTGATTTTTTTTTCTTTTTACAGTAACAAAGACTCAAAGAGTTGCAGTTTTATTTAAAACAATTTAGTTGGGTTTTTACCTCAGTGTTACACATTGACTTCCTACAATGCCACTAAATATTTCACTTTTGGATATGTGCCTTCCTGCTCGTCCCACAGTCTGATAGATGAGTGGAATACTCTCTTTTTGCTGTTGTTTATTTTAAATTAAATATGTAATTGAGCAATATTAAGTCCTAAAGCTTTATTGCCAGATTATTTTGCAAGTGTGTCGTTATATACAGGCCATTAGTATAATAAAAAAAAAGTGTTGAGGATGTCTTGGCATATTCATCTCAATCCCCATCTGTATCTGGTGAAGTATGAAATAATTTTGGGTTTGCTTCTTACTGATGCCTGGCCTGTCACTTTTACAGCCTCTTCCTCTGTGCATCATTATGATGATGGAAACTTTTAAGAATTCTCCGTCTGAAGCCAGAATTTGTCCTGTCAGTTTAAAATCTGATTCTCAACTCAATTTAACATTGACTAATTCCTCAGATATTATTATATTTTTGTCTAGCAAATTGCAGGTGTGGAATTGAACCTTACAAATGTGTCTGAGGGACGGGGGATAAATGTGCCACTTCTTTTCCTGTTTCTAATCCAGCTGGTGGTTTTTTGCCATCAGGTCCTACCTACCTCCTTTCCATGATGTCACCATAATCTCAGTACTGGTGGAGTTTGGTACTGGGATATTCTAAATAACTTATTAAAAATAAATGCTGCAAGAATTAATGCTGAAAATATAGGGGAAAAAATTCCCCAAAAAAGTTCAATTTGAAGATTTTTTTTTTTTAATTGAAGCAATGCTTTAGTTCACAGTGCTGTGAAGAATGCTGTTATACATTTGAACATTGATGTCCTCCTTCCACTCTCTCTGCAGAAGAGAAAGAGATTTTTTTGCACCTTCCTACTCATCATATGAAGTGTTGAAGCAAAACTTCTCTGGCAGTAGAAAATCTCCTCTTTAATCTGGCCCTGGAGCCTCTGTGGCCCCACAGTCCAGCTGACCTGGGCTGGCTCCTCCTTGGGGTTTGATGTCCCTCTCCATCTTGGGGTGGGAGCTGGGCTGAACCTGGAGAACCAGGACAAAGGAGCCTGGGCATGGGAGAATCCATCCCTCTGGAATCTCAAATTCCCTGTGACTTTTGTGGCCTTTTCCTCCTTTTTGGCTCCTCCAGGTGAGCCTTGGAGAGGACACAGTGGCACCTGAAGGTTGCCAGGAGTGGTTGTGGCTTTTCTGCTCCTCTTGGGAAGTGAGGAAGGGCTGGAGGGAGCAGCTGGAGCTGAGTCCTGCTCACTCCAGCCCAGCCACAGAATCTGTTATTTCTGTAGAAATAAGATAAATGGAGCCAAAGCTCTCTGGTTGCACAGAGGTGTTGAGGAAGATGAGCTCCTTCATCATGCAGAGCTGAGACCAGGTGAAGTGTTCTGTAAATTACCATGTCATTGCTTAGGGCGATCTGGAACTTAGCTGAAATCTGAGCTTTTCTTTTTAATGGCGTGGCAGCAGGTGATGTGTGAAGTGTGAGATGGGATGGATGGATGGTGAAACAGGGGCTGGGTGATGCCACCTGGATGTCCCTGAAGCCGCCTGAGCCAGGAGGGATCAGATCAGAGCGTGGCCGTGGTGACAGGAGCTGTGTGTGCAGAGCCTCAGAGCACAGAGTGAGGCAGGTATTTCCTTCTGGTGCCTTTGGGAGCTAGCATGCATGATTTAAGAAATGTGTTTTGCTTTCCCAGGAGAGATATCAAACAGTACTAAGTGTTTCAGTGGTATTTCCTTAGGAAGTCAAAATGTTATTCTGTATGTAGAGGCTTGTTGCTTAATTTCCAGACAAGGAGCTAAGTTAGGCGGAAAAGAAAGGCAAAACACCCGAGCTTTTGGCATATGAGGATCAGAGAAAAAGCTCTCTCATAGAAAAAAAAAAAAAAAAAGTGTTATCTTTTTATCCTTCTTTCCCTTCAGTACCTGCCATGCAGTTTTCTCACAAATGCAAACATCCTTCACAATCTGTTTAAAAAACCACAAATACATCACTCGGAGGAATATTTAAGGAACCATCAGGAGGGAAAAAACTCATTGGTTTAATGGAATGCTGTCAAGGAAAATCAGCATCACAAACGACACAGGGGCAGAATTGATACTTTTGCACTGACATGTTAAAAGAAAATCCCATGCATTATTTAGAAAACCCAGAAATCTGTCAGCTGTATGATTGCCGAGTTAGCAGAAGCAGGAGGATGCTGCTCAAGTTGAAAAGAAACGCGTAGGCACAGATCCATATTGTAACCTTTCATGTTCTCCACCCACCATGAATACCCAGCTATTACACGGTCAGCATTTTTTAGTTTTTCTCTTTTAAAATTTTCAAGTGCTTGAAAAGTCAAAAGAGGTAGGTCTTTTCTCTAAAAAGCAGGATGCCAAGGCTGTTATTTTATTGTAAGAATGTAAAAATGACAGGACCAGAGAACAGGTTTTTTTAAATCCTTGAGTACCATGTAGATTTCATGAAGTAATTTTTCCTGTTGTTAAGGCAAGTATTTTTGTGTTACTTGAGCAGAGAGTTATGCATTTTCTGAAATAGTTCTGAATTTCCTTAAATTGTCCTTTGGCCAGGAGGGATATGTGCAGTCTTGAAGCAGGAGAGAATTTAACATGTTTTGGTTTTTGTGCTGTCTCATCCAAAAACCAAACTGTACTCCAGCCCGAGCAGACACATTTAAACATTTTATCCTAAAAATTGGGATCTCTGTGCTGTTTTTGTGGGTAGAACAAATGCTGGTGATGGTGAGGATGAGGTGGGAAGGTGAGAGGAGGCACAGAGGGGATGCTTGGCCCTGTTGTGGGGACAGGATCTGCACAGGGAGGTTTCGCCCAGGGACATCACACCCGAAGGAGATTCAGGGCATGGTGACACTTGGTGATTTCAGGATGTGCTTCATGCCCAGCCTCGGAGTTGTGCTTTCATGGAACTTTGTTGAATCCTCATGGAAATGACGGTGAAGTTTATGTGAGCTTTTTCTGTGAAGGTGGAGTGAAGGAACTCAAACATTCTCATGACATGGGGGCTTTAAAAAGCTTTCCCCAGTGCTGCTTGTGAGGAAAGATCCATGGCCTGGGAGTGACAGGAGCAGGGAATTCCCTGTGGATGGTGTCAGTGATGCCTCCATGGGGACAGACTCTGATAATCCTGGATGTGCTGTTGTATTTTCAAGATGCAGCTCCTCAAGCACTAACCAGGAGGAGAAATGCTGTTTGTTTGGGTCAGCTGTGCCTCGTTGGCACTGTGCTGTTTTCTCTCTGTTCCTCCCAGTGGGCCCCTCAGTCATCCCAAGAACCCAGTGTCCATGTGGGAAGTTTGGGAGTAAGATGCAGATATCCATTTACTTGGCAAATTGTGTTTTTTTGTAGAGTGAGTGTCAGTGGATATTTTGTGCTGTGTTACCCCAGCACTGGGCAGGGTTTAGTACCAAGGATTTCAGGGGGCTTTAGTGAAACTCAGTTTCAGTGGAATGCAAAAATGAATTTTTTAACTGCAAACTTACTTTAAGGTCCCATTTTACATACATTCTTAAGCATTTACCTATTGAATGCATGTGAATCATTTAACTGTATTTTTAAAGTATTCATTTAAATTTGAACATAAATACTTTATGGTAAATGTAGATGATGATTCACACATAATTGTTGATACATCAGCTAATATTTATGTCTTTGGATTGACTGACACCCAACTGAGAAATGTGAAGTAGCTCTGGCTTTAGGTTTAAATCTAATAAAGGAGATATAACTCCAGAAGAATTTTGAAAAAGAAATTCTCCCCTCTTCTCTGTAACTGAAGCATCTTTTTCAGTGAGAGGAATTATCTTTTTCATACTTACCTTACACATGCTGAAATTAACTGTGTTTATAAAACATCCTGAGCTAATGTAAACTGGTTTAAAGATCAAGCAAATTTAGGTTTTATCCTTTATTGGCTTCTTTTTAGAAAAGTTGGTATTACCTCGTGAAGCTCTGATTGTGTGATTGCTTTTTGGGTGGGTAATTCCCAAGGGCATATTTTAAATGGAATCATGACAATTAAATATTAGATACTGCTAAGTGTTTGCAAATAGAGAATATATATACACTTGTAAGTTTATATTTCAGCCAGTAAGCATCTCACATAATCTGTTTCCTTGGTATATTTTGGTTGTTACTTTAATTGAAGTCGAAGAACTGTTGTTCCTTTTTTCCTCAGAATACTCAGGAAATACAGATTACTGTTGTTCTTTTTTTTTTTTTTTTAATGAAGACAGGATTCCTTACAATGATTTCTAACTTTTGCTGGAACAAATCTGTAGATTCATATCTATTAAAGATTCATATCTGTTAAAAAGCCCTGCCTACCACCAAACCAAATGCCCCTGGGTGCGCACGGCGTGATCATAAACAACCTCTCCAGATTCTTGCCATATCTGCTAGCAGAACTAAGTGCAGCAAAAGATAAACTAATGACAAAATGTAAATGCTGTGGCTAAACGGAGGAGAATTGAGAGCTTTCACATGTCTGTCACCTTTCAGATCCTTTACAAATTTATAGTCTCAGAGTGCAGAGGTCTAAATCTTCAAAGCTTGAAAAACAGAGGTGCAGCATGAACTAATCTTCATTTTTTCCCCTATCTTCTTACAGCAGCACTAATGGAAATGTATTTTGTTTAATGACTCTGAAATCCTGTTTGTAATTAGATGTGGGAATTGGTCTTACTTTGTAACAGATGATACTGGAATAATAATATGAGAGATGCTACGCTGAGACCACTATCCTCCTAAATCTATATCATTTTTCATTTTATTGACAGGAAATGTGTTCCTGGAACAAAGAGATTGATTTTAAAGAGTGGAAAAATAATGTCTAGTAAAAACTCGAATGAAAACATTTTAGCATTACTTTAATTGTATTACAAGAGTATATTAACCCTTCAGCTATATTTTTGATTTTAGTAAACAATCTTCTTACAGTTGTTGCTTTGTCACTGGTACAATCTTTGAATGAATGCACCAAAAGGTAAAGAACTTTAATTAATGACGGGGTGCATACATTTGAAATTCATATCATATTTCAGAAGGATTATTCAAAATAATTAATTTTGTCTCTTAAAACACTTTTCCAGTCGTAAATGAAGTGATTAGGAGTGGGCACAGAAGATGTGAGTGAGGGCTGAACTGACACAGTCCCTTCAGAGTATTGGTCTCTTTACTAGGTCTTGATGTCATAAATCATTTTGGCCTCTCTGGAGCCAAGGCTACATTTTTTCCTTGGTTATAATTCTCATTTTTGTTGGTAGTAGCTGAATTCTGTGCCCCTACAATGTGCAGAAGGAAAGCAGGTGGCTCCAAAGTGTTCCCATTAAGACAAGGTCTCGTGTTCATCTGCAAGGCTCAGGGGCTGCACAGCGCTGTGGGGAGTGATACTGATCAGAACCACCAAATTTAGGACTTTCTGTATAAAATTTTATGAAGAGCAAGGCAGATTGGCTGCCCCACACTCCGAAAGGAAAAGCATTGCAGCTGAGGTGCTTCAGTGGGGTGCTGTGGCTGCTGAGGGACGCGGTGAGCAGAGGGTGTCCCTGCAGTCCCAGGGTGAGCAGAGGGTGTCCCTGCAGTCCCAGGGTGAGCAGGCCCCGCAGCTGGGGGCAGAAAGGCCAGGGAGCGCAAGGGCATGATCCTGCTCTACCCTTCTGAAATGCATCTGGAATTTTGTGTTAAAACATCCTTGGAAATAGCAAAATCAGAGCCAGGAGCAGGCAGCATCCCTGGGTGACCAGCAGAGCTCTGGCAGAGTGGGTGCCAGGAGGGCTCAGGGATTTGCGGGATTTCCACAGTGCAAGGATAAGGAAATACCATATGTCAGATACTTTTTTTTTTCTTTCTTTCTTTCCCCAGGTCATTGTATGTACTCTTATTCCACTAAATCTCATCTACTGATCATTTTGCACAAAGTAACATGTTCAAACTCTTTGGTCTAATTTCCCATTGCAGGGTGTAAGGATGTGAGGAATCTGTAAAGAATTCCAGTAAAAGCAGGTATTAGTGATAGTTCCTTTGTTAACAGTAGTGAGTCCACTTCAGTCTCACATTAATGATATTTTGACAATAGAAAATACTTCAATATTTTAATTACATGTAAAGTCTGGAACATTCCTGTTCTTGTTAAGGCACATATAAGTTAGGATGAAAACTGGCACATTACCTTTGATGCGGGCCACATGCTGAGAGTCCCCCAAAGGATGTCACTGACAGTGATACAGCTGCCAACAGCAGGAGTCTCATGAATGACAATTTTAATCAGATTTTTTCAAAAAAAGTCCTCTAACATACAGTTAATTTATGTTTGAGGCAAGAAATGGTTGTGGTGTGATTATTTGGAATATTGTCTTACTTAAAGGAGTAGCATTAATCCCCCAGAATTTTCAGGCCGTGGGTTTGTAGTTAAGGATTCAGCACTAGATTTGTGCGGCGTGCCCTGAGCTGACATTTCTGCAGCTGAGATTTGGTAGCAGTTTTCCTTGCAACAGTTGGTGCTGTTGAAATGTCTGGCTGATCTGTGAATTTGATGAGACAGAAGTCACCCTGGTCTCCAGTAATTCTGCCTCTCCTTGCACCCACAGAGAACAAGGCATCCCTGAGTTGTGGAGCAGGGGCTGTGTGGGTAAGCAGGACACACATAGATCAGAGCCCTGCTCCTTTTTATAGAATACCTTGGCTCTCTTCAGCACTCAGATTCAAGTTTTATTTTCCTTTAATGAAGTTTTGATCTGTGAGAAAATCAGGATTATGCATTTATTTCTGTGATTTTACAGTAAGCATCTGACAGTTTTGCATAATAGGTTATGCTTTCTGCTCCATATTCTGTTTAAAAAAATCTGGAATCCAAAGCTGTGAGTGACATTTTGGTAGAATTTTAGCAAGTACAGTCATTACCAAATTAAAAATAGATACAGGTGGGTAGTCTGTGTTTTTAGCTCCTTTTAAAAAAACCCAACCCTTGACTGTATACAAGAGCAGCAGTTTATCAGATCATTATAGTCACAATTAGGAAAGACCAGCAATGTTGTCTCAGACCAAGAGTAAATTTACCTTTATCCACCAGAGACTTTAATTTCCATGGCTGTGACATCTTTTCCTCAAATGAAATTCTTACTCTTAATTTTTTAGAAGGTTAATTTAAATTAATAAGATCACTGAAGAGTATTAAAACGTGGTCCATTTAGTCAAGGAGAAGAAAATGTTATTGGCACCGTATAATTGAAGCTGGTAGTTTGTCCATAATCTAAAGGAAAAACACTTGGATTTTTAATACAAGTCTCAGTGCTTTATTATTTTGGAAATCCAACCAACGTTAGGCTACCTGGTACCTAACTAATACGTATTTATTGGGCAGTTGTGTGTAGAGGAAGGTTCCACAGGGCAGGGCAGTGCTGCTGCTGTGCGTGGGCACTGCAGGCTGTGGGTGACACCTGGCGCAGGGGGAAGGGGGGGTTTGGGACATTTGCACCCTGCAGGATGGCTCTGCCTCTGGGTCAGGACATCCCTGCAGGATGGCTCTGCCTCAGGGTCAGGACATTTGCTCCCTGCAGGATGGCTCTGCCTCTGGGTCAGGACAGTTCCACCCTGCAGGATGGCTCTGCCTCTGGGTCAGGACAGTTCCTCCCTGCAGGATGGCTCTGCCTTTGGGTCAGGACAGTTCCACCCTGCAGGATGGCTCTGCCTCTGGGTCAGGACAGTTCCACCCTGCAGGATGGCTCTGCCTCTGGGTTGGGACATTTGCACCCTGCAGGATGGCTCTGCCTCTGGGTCAGGACATCCCTGCAGGATGGCTCTGCCTCTGGGTCGGGACATCCCTGCAGGATGGCTCTGCCTCTGGGTCAGTTCAGTTCCACCCTGCAGGATGGCTCTGCCTTCGGGTCAGGACATCCCTGCAGGATGGCTCTGCCTCTGGGTCAGGACAGTTCCACCCTGCAGGATGGCTCTGCCTTTGAGTGAGGACATTCCTGCGGGATGGCTCTGCCTCTGGGTCGGGACAGTTCATTCCTGCAGGATGGCTCTGCCTCCGGGTCAGGACAGTTCCACCCTGCAGGATGGCTCTGCCTTTGGGTCGGGACAGTTCCTCCCTGCAGGATGGCTCTGCCTTTGGGTTGGGACAGTTCCTCCCTGCAGGGTGGCTCTGCCTCTGGGTCAGGACAGTTCCTCCCTGCAGGATGGCTCTGCCTCTGGGTCAGGACATTCCTGCAGGATGGCTCTGCCTTTGGGTCAGGACATTTGCACCCTGCAGGATGGCTCTGCCTTTGGGTCGGGACAGTTCATTCCTGCAGGATGGCTCTGCCTCTGGGTTGGGACAGTTCCACCCTGCAGGATGGCTCTGCCTCTGGGTTGGGACAGTTCCACCCTGCAGGATGGCTCTGCCTCTGGGTTGGGACAGTTCAACACTGCAGGATGGCTCTGCCTCTGGGTCAGGACAGTTCATTCCAGCAGGATGGCTCTGCCTCTGGGTCAGGACAGTTCCTCCCTGCCTCTGGGTCAGGACATCCCTGCAGGATGGCTCTGCCTCTGGGTCAGGACATTTGCACCCTGCAGGATGGCTCTGCCTCTGGGTCAGGACATCCCTGCAGGATGGCTCTGCCTTTGGGTCAGGACAGTTCCTCCCTGCAGGATGGCTCTGCCTTTGGGTCAGGACAGTTCCACCCTGCAGGATGGCTCTGCCTTTGGGTCAGGACAGTTCCACCCTGCAGGATGGCTCTGCCTCTGGGTCAGGACATCCCTGCAGGATGGCTCTGCCTTTGGGTCAGGACAGTTCCTCCCTGCCTCTGGGTCAGGACAGTTCCACCCTGCAGGATGGCTCTGCCTCTGGGTCAGGACAGTTCCACCCTGCAGGATGGCTCTGCCTTTGGTCTCCCGCTGCACTTTGTGGTGTTGAGGATCATCCAACCCAGCACCTGCAGGCTTGTTTCTTTACCATACTCCAACTCTCCCAGCCTCATGTCTGACTGACAGTTGCCCAGCTTAATTTTAGAAATTCCATAGGCTTTCTGATCATGCCCATTTTTCCTATTGTTTCCTTGTTAAAAGTTCCTTGCTGCATCTTGTCCTGCACACCGTGGGTGCAGAGAACAATTTATTCTCTTTATGACTGCACATGTTCTTTATCTAGAGAAGACAATTAGTGAGCTCCTGCGTGTTTTCCCTTCCCTCCAGTGCCCAATGTGCTGTTCTGCAGGGCTCACACTGAGGGTTTGCTCAGCTCCCCTGTGCTGGGATGTGCTCCTGGCCCCTCTCCGGGTGATTCAGATCCTCCTGCTCCCACCCAGGGCAGTGCCGGGTCAGGGCCGGGCTGCAGGCAGGAGTGGGACAGGGACGGAGGCTGAGAATTCCTCCCATTGTGCAGGCACTGATCTCCTGGAAACGTGTGCAGCTCATTCTCCTGGCAGCAGCATCCTGCTGACCTGTATTTACCTGCAGTCTCCTACAAACTAGATATTGTTTTATTTTTATTTTATAAATTTACACAGGCAGGTTAACCCCATTCTGAGCTGAGGATGGCTATTCCAGCCTTCCCTCTGCCCTCAGCAGATTTTCACATTGTATCTCTCGTAAATCTGCACAAAAGTTTAGACAAATACTAATAAAGATCCAGAATTTAAGGTAATTCTGTGTATGCCTAGGATATAGACTAACATCTGCCCTTGAATGGGGAGCATTCAGTTGAGTTTGGCCATTTTATGGTTCATTCTCTCTGTACAAGTTGACTGAAGGAACATTCTTAAGGTAAATTAAAATTGATAGCTGAAACTGAAAATCAGCATTTCCTGTCTCGATGCCGTGCATTTTTTAAGCTGTACACAGCCATCTGCAATTAATGCTCTTTGTTGTATATCTTCTGTATTTACAATATATTTGACAATAAAACCTTTTTTGACATTTAATCAGTAGCAGAGTTGTTCCACTCTCATTATATATTCATGAACTTTATCACCAAGACAAGACATAAATGTTGAGCTTCCCTTTAAGATCAGACAGGCATTGATATTTGAAACATTGAAAATTGAGGGGGGTTGTTGCTGTTCTACATTTGTGCAGTATAAAAGTTAGAATAGATTCTTCTTTTTAAGAAAATGCTCAGGTTTGAAGGATGGAGACAGTGAAACTTCAGGACTGATGGAACTGTAAGAGCTGGATATTCAATTCCTGATTTCATGGGCCATCAGAGGCTGCTTTTTCCCCTTTTCCTATAAAGCTTATAATATTAGTTAAATTTGGATTATTTTTCTCATATTTCAGATGGAAGTTGGAAAGGCAGTAGGAAGAAGAGTCTTGCAAGTTCTGTTTGTTGATTGACTGTCTCTAAGAAATTGATGTGAGGAGGATTTTGGCATTTCATCCTTGAGAAATATTCCCCCTCATTTGCAGCACCCCTTCTATTTTTCTGGATTTTGACAAAGTAGATGTTTTTTGGAAGCTGAGTCCAACTTTATTCCCTTTCTCTGTAAAGTCTAAGATCCAGGCAGAAAAGTAATTTAGAGAAAAACAGATAGTACAAGTAAGATCTTCAATTTCACTTTTTAAACACCAAGCATATCTGGGTATATCCTGTATGTTAAATGGCATTTCTGTGTCAGTGAGTGATTGAACTTTAATACAAAATACTGAAACAAAAGGGAATTTGCATGAAACTTGAAGGTATCTTCTGTTTGGGAGGGTAATCTCCAATGAGCCTCTCTGAATTTAAACTCAGTGATTCTGTCTGTAGAAGAAATATTTGCATTGTCCTATTGCTCACAGGTGATACTGATTTTCTCTCTAACTAAGTAACCGCTCCTCTTTCTGCCTCAAATAATTACAGCCCAAACCTTGCCCCGGTGCTATGCAAATGGAAAATCCCAATCATCAGGATAGCAGTGTATTTTCAGTTTGGATTTAAAAGAAGTATTTTATTTATTAGATGCAGTTATGGCGCTGAAATAAATGGTTGGTGCAGTTATGTAACATCTCACCTTCAAAATTTAATCATCTACAAATGTAATTTATTTTTCATAAGCTCCTTGCTTTTTAATATGATTCATTAATTTTTTTTCTTGTTGGTTGTTCATCTATTTTGAATGGAGACTCCAGACATTTATTTTTCCTGTTCCTTAACGCTTGGTGTGGTTGATGTAAAAGTATTTTGAAATAATGTTCGTGTTATCTAAATAATTTCGTTTTTAAAAGTTTGAAGTTGCCCAGAAGGTTGTGAACTCCCAATCACTGTCCATGGCCAGGCTGGATGGGGGACAGTGAAGGTGTCACTGCCATGGCAGGGGTGGCACTGGATGGGCTTTAAGGTTCCTTCCAACCCAAACCAGTCTGGCATTCTATATTTCTATATTATTTGAAGCACATGAGGTATGTGACAACAGTGTGGTCACAGCTCCCCCATTTTTAGTTATCTTAATTGTATACATGCAATAACTTCTAATTTAATTAAGACCAGCAATATTCCACATTAGCCTGTGTGTCAAAATCCATGCAGTATCCTATAAAAAAGTCATTAGTTTGGTAATATCAATTTAACAAGTTTTAGCTCATTAACCTTGACACCAGCAGTGCTGGAGAGAGGAACCTTTGGATATTGTTGTTCTCACTCTGGAAATGGGCTGAAATCCGTGGCCATTATCCCTGGTCATCAGTTACGGCTGTGTGCTGGCTCTTGTGGGCAAACACCACAAATTACAGCTCCTCAAGTCACCTTAATAAATGGCTTAGCAGCTATACAACATCTCACCTTCAAAATGTAATCATCTGCAAATTGCAGAAGTGCTTCTTCAGTTAGTTCTTTTTCTGTTCTGGCATTGTGCTTGAGAAATTGCAGTTACCTTTGTAATGAAGTTCTTGGTTTAGCTTATAAATATTATTTAATATTGGTGCAGGTACCATTACCAAATGAGAAAATGAGCAATGACTTAAAAGCAGGAGACAAAGAAATCAAGAAGAAACTCCAGCAGTCAAAAAGCTGTTGTGTATCGCACATTTTCTTTTATGCTTGTAGAATCAAAACACCATCAATGTTGAAAAAGACCTTGAAGATCATTGAGTCCAACTTGGTGTTGTGTGATTTGATGCCTCAGACTGGGTGATTCTGATTTTCAGAACTGAGAAGAGGCAGAGCAGAACTCCTGTTTAGCCCCATTGTTAATCACAGAGGCATCTGAGCAGCAGTGAGAAGGGATTCTATAAAAATACAGGGTATTTTCTTGGAATCAGCTTCCCCTGATCCCTTCCAGTCCTTGAGAGTCTGTCACTTTTTATGATTTGAGCATTTGGATGTAGAGAGAATGAGCACCCACCTGTGAGGAAGGGCTGTGTGGAACAGGGAAAGAAGAGGGAGTTAGAGCATCGTCTTAATGTGGAAGTGGGAAAACAAAGCAAGATGAATGTGGAAAACAGAATATTTTGTTGTCAGCTTTTTGTCCTGTTTGTGCCATTGTCAGATTTTCATGGGTTTATTTTATTTCCCTTCCCCTTTCCCTTTCCCATTTTCCTTAAAGGAACAGTTTAACCTCAGACAAATTTTCAGCCTCACTAAGACTAAACAAGGTCAATTTAAATAAACCTAAGTATATATGTGTTTTTTTTATCCTGGCACATTTGTCTCATAAAAACTGAGAGGTTTTTTTTTTTTGTTTGGTTTTTTTTTTTTGTTGTTTGTTTGTTTGTTTTGTTTTCTTTTTTACTTTGGCATTTGCAGAAATCTAATCCAAAATGAAAAGTACATTAGATAGAGTAAAATTGAAATGTTGGTTGTCCTCCAGGTAGTGGGGAAGAGCACAGTGTTGAGGTTAAGTGAGGTTTTTCATGTGCAAAAAACTCAAAAAACCACTGTATTTTGTAGTCCTGTGAATTTGAAAAGAGATAATTTCAAGTGATCTTACCTTTGAGAATTTACAAAATGTAAATTTTTGTTCTCTTTATACTGCATAATAAAATGCAGCTATGTTAAAAATTCATTACAAAATAAATCTACTAAATTGTTATTCTTTTAAGATATGTAACATTTGGCTTCTAAAATCTCCTCTGTGCATTGAAACTGGGCTTTTGTCTTTATCTAAGAAGCATTTTTCGAGTAATCCATAAAATATTTTTTTTTAAATTACTGATGACTGTATGGATGCAAAAAAAAAGTGCAGTTTTATGAAGTCTTTCATCTAAGACCTAATTCAGATAGAATCACCTGTACATGAAATCAGAAAATTAACATGTGCTGGGTAGTTGGGCAAACATGTCTGTAAGGCAGAGCTGCCTCTGCAAATATTGGATTTCTTTCTAAAGGGGATCTTGCATTATTTGACATTTATGAAAAACTGTCAGAGTTTTATGTGAAACATGTAGTGACATTTCTTGTGGCAAATGTATGTTATTTTACATTTGTGTTAAACCCCATGTGGGGGCATTTCTGCATGTATATGCATGAATGTATCTCAGTATATTTGAAATGAGAACTGCAAATCAGACTGCAGATTTGCAGACTGCAAACCTCTAATTTGGAGGTTTGTAGTCTGACCATGTTCACTTGAGATTTAAATATCTTTCACAATATTCAAGCTTGATTACTTGGCCTCACCTGAAAAATGTAGCTTAGAGCTAAGGCTTTTATCTGGGTAGCTGTCTTTGTGTTAGGACTAAAAATTCCTGCCACTTCCAAGGTGTTTTGTATAGTAAAATGTGTATTTTAGAAGTTTCAAAGATTTTTTTTGACCAGTATTTTTTAAAGCTGGCCTAATTTGTGAAGTGGAGGTTCAGCTGCAGCCTGTGGGGCTTGGCTTTAGGGGGGATCGTGGTTAGGGGATGTTGGTGAGCAGTGACAGGGATAGAGGACATTTGCAGCAAAGCCATCTGGAGCTGTGCAATGACCAAAGCTCTCCGTGGCACTGAGGGAACAAAATCCTTCACCTTTGGCCAAAGCCCTGGGCTCTGAACGCTGGGAGTGCCAGGCTGGAGCCACAGGCTGAGCCACAGGTGTGCTGGGACAGAGCGCATCTCTTCAAAAACCTCAGCAGAGTGTGATCCTCTGTCCCTTTTCTTTGCACACAGAATCTCAGAAGTGAAAAACAGATCTTGAGGCTTCACAAAGTAAAGAGCTTTGGGAAGAGTGGATTTGTCATTATGTTTAATTTGCACATACCTCACCAAAGCAAAGGCCAGGGGAGCCAGGCCGAGAACACAGCTGTACAGGCAGCTCAACTAATTGCCTCTCCATCCTCAACCTCATTTATCTTCATTTCTTCCCAATTATACCAAATTATCAATAGTCTCTGTTGCATCAGAGTCTTAATCCCCTTTATTCAGGCAGCATTAGATAGTGGCAGATGAATTCTTGGAGGGAGTCAGGGTAAACAGCCATGAAATGCCACCTCTGGCAGATGGCATTGCTCACAAGAAATGTGACAAAACATTTGGAATTTGTTACCAGGCATTGGTATGAGAAGGCAAGCTGTCAATATTTTTTTAAATGATAATCAAGGTGGTGCATACTTATACCACAAGCAGAAATGAATCCTGTCCAAAACCTCAAGCTTAGTTAAGTTCAGTTTGGCACTGAGTTATTCTGTTTTGTTGCAGAAGCCTCTCACTTTCTCTTCTTAAGAAATAGTTTCACTTTATCTAGTATCAGTATCAACATTTTAATAATGTTTTTTCTGATGGTAGTTGTTACTTTTTTCTTTGTATAGCTCAGGAAGAAATTCTAGCCTGAAGATGTAGAGTGTCCTTTACAGAATAACAATGTAGGAATGGTTTATTTGACATTGTTGGTCAGTTCTAGGGGTTGGATCCTGCTCCTTAGAGAAGCTAATGCTAAACTCCCACTGGTATTCCTGGAGGAGAATTATTCCAGAGGTGATGGGAATACCCAGTGGCTGAGCTTGCAGAATGAGAAAAATGTTCTGAAAAGCAAAGATGGATTGAATGTGTGAGATGGATCCAAGTGCTGTGGTAGGACCCAGTTCAGATACTACTGTGAGCACAAATGAAAGTGGTTGTGAACGGAAGTACAGAGTTGGCTGCTAATGTAGTTCCAGGGGTTTTTGTGTGGTTGTTTTTAGGCTGGCATTAAGTGAAACTCAGTAGATGTCCCTGCTGACCTTTGCTGTGAATTGGGTTTGCTCACGAGCTCTCGTGGTTCTGGCAGCACTCTCAATTTTTTGGAAGTCAGGAGTATTTAGTGCAAGGGATCAACTGTCAGATGTAAGAAATGGAATTAAATTAATGTGTACCTGGCCTGAGGTCCCACCCGGACACAGCTGGTGGGGCTGTGCAAGGGGCTGCAGCCACCGATCCTTTGTGGGGACATTCTTCTGTACAAAAGTGTGCTGGGCATCCCTCAGCAGCCTCTCCTTCTCTGGTAGCATCTCCAATGAGTTTTGTGCAGGTGCTGGAAGTTTGGAAAACTGTCCAGGTGTATATTAAGGCCACAGATTTTGTTTAATTCTTTCAAGCCATAATTTGCATTACATGGAGTTCTCTTAGTATTAGGAGATCTTGGAAAGATGATAAATATATGATCCATTTATGTCTCTGCAGATTAACTCAGCAGATTGCCATCTGTAACTCGGACTGTTCTTAATATTGATTTCAAAGAAATAGTAAATGATGAATTGTTGAAGCTCAAATAACCTGATTTTGTAGTTACCTGTCTGTCCTGGATGTCAAAATATTCTCAAAGCCTCTCAGAATCAAACGGAACTATCTGCTGAGTTAGTCAAGGTAAAAATACACAGTATTTTATCTCAGTGGTTCTTTCAGTAAGTTGTTAAATATGGGGAAATATTAAGTAATTTTTTAAAATTGTAAATTGTGGTGAGTGAGGGTATGGGTGATTATCATCGCTGGAATACAAATCCTGGTTCCCTGCTTGCTGCTGGCGGCAGTAGTGGAGTTCAGAGGGATGTGTGTTTATCCTTTCTGGCAGGCAGCCCTGCAAACTGTATTCAAGATCTGAAAGTTAAGCTGTTTTATTTCTGGCTTGTGCATCATCAACAGTAATAAAAACATGACAGACCAGAATTTTGACCTTCTTTCTCTCTGTGAAATGAACGTGTTTCTGAAGGCAGCCTGTAGTCCTGCAGTAGAAAACGGTTTTTTTGTTGATGGTCCTTAACCAGAATAGATGCTGTGTTCTAGTACATCATTCTTATCTTTGTATAGAAAAATAAAACAGTTGTCACACAGTTGTTACTAAAAATGTTAGCAATAAATGTACTTCATGTTCTATAGAAGAAACTGAATAGAGTTTTATAACTTAATATTTAATCCACTACAAGAACTAGGAGCTGTCAGAGGAGGACAACAAATGCACAGTTAACCCTCCCAAACACACCTTCAAATAACACCAGGTGGTTTTACACAGTGCAGGCTCAGGTATCTGACTCTGAGAGGTGCTTGTCAGTACCAGTGCATTTTAGTGACAATTGTTGTAAGAGTTCATGTCTGAATTTCTGTAAATCTGATGTTTCATCTTGTTAAATGTAACTTTTACAGGGTGCTGTGGTTGTGGAAGTTGAACCACTGAGGTGTGTTGGGTGTTTTGGAGTTTAGCTGGAGGTACTGAAGGTGATGCTGAAGTTTAATTGATGAGCAGTTTGTTCATCTGCACTGGTCTCAGAAAGCAGCAGAAAATATATATATTTTTATATAATACTTGGCTGTATTTTAGGAGCGTTTTTGCAGATCCAGTTTGCAGGGATGAATGGCTCTGTCTGCTGTGAGAGGGAGAACAGGTTTCCTGCTGCTCAGAGCTGGGGCAGCAGCAGCTGGCTGTGATGGTGAGACCTTGTTGTGGCTGGAAGGGCCTGGGAGGGACAGTGGCACCTGCCAGGGCACCGAGGGGACTGGGCTGGGGCTGGGCTCCAGCTCCAGCTCCTCTGTCAGCACGTGGGAACTCGCAGCACATCTCATTTACCTCCTCCCTGTTCCTTTGTTCACTTTAAAGGAAGCAGTTGATGGTTTGGGAGGGATGGTTACATTCCTAGATAAATATTGCAACTCTGCTTTTATCGTCTCAGAAAGTATCTTCCTGAAATTAATTGTTCTTAATTAATTTGGCATCAAATATTCGGACATATTCCCAGTTACCTTTAATGTCCTGTTTGCTGTGAAATAAACTTTGATTTTGCTGTCATCAAGACTTTTCAAAAAGTTTAGAAATGATATTCAGATTTCAGATGCCTTCTCATTGTGTAATTATCAACAGATTACTTCACCTAAGTCCTGACAGACATATTTTTTAAGTATGACTGACTGATGGACAGATTGGGAATTGCTGAATTAATGGGCACATTTCAAAGCCTTGGCAGGGCTAGGCAGTAATTACATCTGCTGAACCACTTGATAAGTTTTTGGAAGTAGCCCAGTAAAGCCATCACTGGATTTCTTGAGTTTTAATATCTTACCCTACACACTTCCATGGCTTTCTTGTAGGGTACACTCCAAAAGTTGATACAGCCCAATACACACAGCCAGACAAATCCATGAATTAAAGCCTTAAATGCATTTCAGATCTGCCATTTGGATTTCCAGATGGGTGAAATGATTTGGGGGGCTGATTAAAATCTTGTTCCCATTTTTAAATTTCAGAATTTCATTTGGGAGTAATAAGGGACCACAGAAAATCCCCACACATGCATGGCCTCTATAAATAACATTATCTACTGCCAATACAAGGGACAGAATTTGGGGTTAAATGGGTCAAAATCCTGACCCAGAGCAGTTTGATGGTTTTCTGACAGGAAGGTGACACTTGACCAGGAATGAGACCTGGGTGGTCTCTCCCTGACCTTCCTGCAGTGAGAGTCTCAGTTTTTGACCTAATTTTGTATTCCTGCAACACTCAAAGGTTGATACCATGAAAATGTTGACAGAAAGTTGTAGGCTGAAATGTTTTTGCAGAAGATACTCTGTGTAGGCCAAAAAAGTGACCATTTTTCCCAATATCAGGGTGAAGTTGGGGTACTGGTAAAATAGTCTGGAAACACAAGGATTGGGAGTGCTAGGAAAAAGCACTGCTGTGTTGTTTTGGGAGTCATGGGGTTCTGTATAATCAAAACTTTTCAAAGGCCCTGTATGTGCTGGACACTCACAAGAAGTTAGAGGTGAGAAATACTTTGGAATTACCAGTGCTGAAATAGCAACGCGCTGAATATTTTTTCTTCACAGCTGTTGTTGTGCTTAATATGCCCAACAGGATGAAAAATGTGTTTAAAAATAATTTGAGAATAAAATTGGCCAGTGAAGATGGTATTGCTTTTTACAATTGGAGTTCAATTTTTCAGGAATGCATCACAAGGAGCAGTAAAATGACAGACATAGATTGAAACAGTGTGGTTGTGGAATTCAAAGGTAGCTCTGACAGAGAGGATTTCATTCAGCTCAAGCAGACAGATTTAAGGCTGCTAAAATGAATTTGAAACCAAATGAAAAGAAACTGTCACCAAATTGAACTGTGATTACTTTCTGGAGATCTTTCAATACCTAAAACCAAGACACTGATTTAATCTCTACAGATATGTCTTCACCAAAAAAAAAAAAAAAATGCAACAAACGAACAAGAGATTTTGAGGTTTTGTTCTGAAGAATGGAAATGCAGAGAGAGGCTTATTGCTAGAGAACTTTTGGCTTTAAGAGTTGCCTTAAAAAATTCCTGAAGTTAATAATGGGTGAGTAGCAGCATTTTCAGAAAAACTGAAGCTGAGCCTGTTGCTTGCATTACCTTCAAATATATAAAACAAACAGAGACACTTTGTGATGATAAATCACCTTCCAGTGGGGCTGTGGGGTCTGTCACTGACATATATTTTTCCCTTTATGTTTTATATACCTAAAAAAAATTACTAAAATACATCTCTGTATGTACTGTAAGCTCATCATACAAAATACAGAATTGAAATTTTAAAAAAATTAAAATCAAAATGTGATATCTTTGCCTTATGGATGGCACCTGTTTGGACAAAAAATGGCTCTGAAAAATTGTGGTTAAACATGAATTTGAAGCACTAGGAAGGATTCAGTTTATATGGATGTATTCGCTTCTAATTGTTATGGCAACAAAGAATTTGAAAATACACATTGATATGTTGCATGTCAGATATGTATTTGCTGATCAAACATGCTGACAAGTGTGTTACCAAATAAGAAAATTGTATACTCAAAAATAAATACCTTTTTTTAACGCTGCATGGCAATTAAAGACTGAGTGTACCAGCACAGGTTTGCATGTCACATACTTGATTTTTACTGTGAATCTGCTTCAGGCTTGCTGTAAATTTCTATGTAGTCGTTTTCTTACCCTATGGGCATAGATACTCCAGGGAAGAATGCAAATTTTCTTTTGAATTGTTCTTTTTTAGCTGTGCAGAGGGACTGTGGGTGGGATGGATCAGAGGTTTCTGTGGGGCACAGGGGTAGGACCAGAGCCCTGACTCGATTCCAGTTCAGTTTCCTCACTGGTGTAACAGGAGCTCCCTCATTCTGCCCTCAGCTTTCCCACCTGCAGCTGACCACACTGCCCTTAAAAACACTTCACACCTGAGCAGTTCTAGGTAAGAACTGTTCTAATTATTATTTCATTTTTAAGAGGTTTCCTGCTACATAGGAAATGCAGCCCAGATGGAGAGATGGAGCTGTTATCTGTGGGACACTGCAGGCTAAGGATGCATTTCATTTAATATCACTTTTATTAGACATTGTACACTCAGCTGTATTTTTTTCTTTCTCTAAGGAGAAGTGATAGGGGACATAAGAATACAGGAATGGGCTGCAGAGATAAGTGTATTGCAATTTATTCTTGTGTTGCTGGCACTGAATACTGGAGCAGATTTACAAGTGGAATTTGCAGAGGGGAAAAGTTATTGTTGTCCCCATCTGTAAGGAGAACTGGTCCAGTGATTTGGACTATGTGACATAATTTAAATTCAGTTTCTCCTTCCACTGCAGATTTCCTGGGTTTCCTTAAGCAAGTTGCTTTTCTCACAGGGCAATTCTCCATCTGTAAATTGGGAATAATGGAATTTTCCTGGGGAATGAGCTGGGCTCAGAGAGCTGGGGGGGCTCTGCTGCTGCAGCCTCAGGGCCACGAGGCTCTAAGAGGCAAGAGAAACTTCCAGAATTAATTCAGTGAGCTGAGTTTAGACCGTCTGTGCCTAGGGCTGGAAATACCCAGGGCAGAGGGAAACTTTCAAATGAAGACTCAGTTTTTTCTTTTCATTCAGAAATCCCAACAAACTGCCTTCGGCCCAATTTTGTGGCCAGTGCCCTGATACGTGAAATTACAGCTACAAAATGTGTTCCTAAGCAAAAATTCATGGAAAAGTGTGTGTGTTTTTTGAGGAAGAATAGAGGAAGAAGCACATGGAGAAAATTGAAACTCACTTGTTATAATCAAATGCTCAACATTTCTTCCAAAAGTCCTTCATAAATCACACATTTAACTTCTGAAACGCACCAAATAATAGCACCCCAGATTCACAGTAGTCAAAGTGAACAACTTCCACACTAAGTAGCAGTCAAATGTTATTTGAAAGAGCTGATATACAGTATATTAAATAACAAAGATGCTGACACAGCCTCAACTGTAGTAGTTCTAATTACTGCACTATGCCATGCTACATTATATCACATGGCATAATTTAGTGTATCTTTCTTTGTCAGTGTATTACTCATCATTTTACAAATTACAACTCTTTTATAGGAAGGTAATTCATACTTGGACATAGTGCTAAAATGATGGAGTGTTTTCCTTTTTTCTCAATCACTGATCTTTCAAACTTTTGCTTTTAGCAGTATTAATCATGTTTATTAGCCAACTGTTGTCATAAAGAATGGAATTTCTCTGTTACTTTCATATTCAATTAAAATGGTTTTTTGCTTGCTGCCTCTATCTGCTGCACTCCAGTAATCTATTTACTTATTCTAATTGAGACCCTTGTTCATAAATTCAAAACAAAATCAATACTGCAGTTACATGTTTTTCTAACAATCTATAATCTAAGTGGCAATGTGGGGTGTACCTGAGAGGGGAGGGATCTTAAAATACCTTGAAATGTTCAAGAAACTCTGGAAATGTTCAGTCTAACTTTTTTTTAAGTGTTCTGTTTTGTGGACCAGATGTATTTTGGAATTCAGTAACATGGTCTCCTTAACCTGCTGTTTAAAAGGAATTTGTTATTCAAGTGTGTAATACTGAAAAAACTGCAGTCTGTAAAATTGCTGCAGAAGACCAGACAGAGATTCGAGACACCAAGTGCTGTTTCCTAGACTTTGTGCTTGTTGTAGACAGTAATTACTATGCATAATAGATATCTGGACTCCTGAGCTGAAATTGCTGAATATTGATGATTTCCCAGCACAGCCTGTGCCCAGCTCTTTTAACCCACAAAGTGAAGGGTTTCACGTGGGGCATCCCCAGGGTCAGGCTCAGCAGTGGAGGGGCAGCTGCTGAAGCTCAAAGATATCCAAGCTCGAGGATAAACACTTACAAACTCTTCAGGGCTGAATTCCAGCTGGAATTCAGTGGCACTGGAGGAAGGGAATGGCCAAGTGCCTGCAGGACTGACAGTGCAGAGACCTGATGGGCACAGGAGTGGACTTGGATGAGTGTCTGGCAGGGACTGGTGGCCTCGTGTCCTGTGATAGCAGGAGATGGTGGCTCAGCCTCTCAGTTATTCCCATTCTAATAATTCATTTAATCATCACTGATGATTTCGTCCTCTGACATTTAGCCTTTCCTGTTTCCACAAACCAATGTTTTGAAAGTAGGTGATGCTGAAAGTGTCTAAAAATATTTTTTTTGCTCTGTACTTACTTACTAATTTATTTTTTGAAAAATTCAGGTGCAGGTGCCAGGTGCTCAGCTGTGGTAAAGGAGTGTTGGCTCTTTGCTAGCCAAGCAAAATATCTCAGAGTACAGGAACATGCCATTCATGGCTTGCTGTGCCCTGTTTTGCAGGTGGCAGTGAATCCTCCTGGGACAAGGACAAGCTGCAGTCTCCCATCACGACGGGATCCCAGCACAGCATTGGGCACCCCACGCTGTCAGGGCAGTCCAGCCTGGGCAGTGCACACCCGCTCAGCCCTCTCCAGCAGAACCACCTGCTCACCAACAGTACGTACTGGGGTCCTGCTGGGAAAGAGGAGAGCCTGGAGCCCTGCTGGGAGCTGGGCTTGCCTTCCTTCCCAGCCTCGGGGAGCAGGAAATGATGGGGACATGGGAGTGACAGGAGGGTCAGGCCTTCACTGCCAGCTGCATTTGGGTCTGATGTCCAGGGCACCCTCTGCCATTAGTCCAAGTCCAAGTGCCTAATCCCTCTTGGAACAGTCACTCACTGCTGGGTTTGGGACTGTCGGTCTTTAATTGTCATTTCCATGGAAAAATAATCATACAATTGCTTAAAAGTTTAGCTATGTGAGAAAATTCTCCTCCAGATGGAAATGATGACCCACCAAATAAAATATGAGAGAAAGGAATAAATGCAGAATGTCCAGGTAAATGGTCATGCACTGAACCCAGCTATTCAAAACAACTGGAATAAAATGACACAGGTTGGATTTGGAACTTGGAGCTCTCCAAAAAGCCATCTCTTCTCTTTCCCTTAGGAAGGGAGCAGGTGGGAAGCCATCAGTTCCACATCTGTGCACCCAAAGAGGGAAAGAAAGGAAGGAAAAAGTATTCAAAGAAGGATTTGATTTGGGATTAGCATTTTAAAAATTATTTAGGAGTAAAGTTGTTCCTATAGTTGATGATGGATGAAAAATGAAAAGCTCATTATTTATGGACTCTTGTTCCTTGTTTAAACTCTTTATCCTCCAAGTTCTCGAAGTTAATTTTTGGTGTTAGTTTTAGTGGATGAGTGGCATTTCTGACTCCTTACACAATTTTTGGAGTGGTCAGTTCATTGCTGCCTCTGTCAGGCCCCAGACCTGAGCAAATCAGAGCTGTTGAAATGACTGCTACAAAATGAGCCTGGTTGTTTGTGGGAAGGTGTGGACCTGAGCATTTTGGATTAAGTGTCAGTAGTTAAAAATCACCAGGTCATAGGACTCAAATTCTCTGTGTTTGTGCTTTCAATTTATATTCTTGCATAATTCAATACCTGGATTTTTTTTACACACAGACACATTGTGTTCTTTTCTCTTAAGGATATTTTCCAGTGGATTTTGTGGTAGGTGAATGTCTATAGGCTGTTAAAGGCTTTACTGGATGTCAGACATTATGCCCAATGATTTGCAAGTGCAGGATATATTTTCCTCATAGTCCTCTGAAATGTTTGACGGATTGTGTCTTAAAACTGGTGATGTGCTGTTAAATTCTGTTTGTAGTTTGCATTTAGTTTGCATGTCAATTGGACTTTAAGTAGACATACAACTCAATGTGGCCAGATGGTGTCTGGGAGTTTTGGAACTCTATAGAGGATGAGGAAAGATTATTGGGCTGTTAAGGGAGATCTGCAGGGGAACAAAGGCTTGTGGATGCAGGCACTGGAGGGGATTGTCAGAGTGGTTTGAAGTGAGGGGAGATGTATGTGGGCATTGCTTATTGCCTATCATAATTAATATTGGCGTGGATCATCATATAAAATAGAGAGTGAGTCATTAGACATCACAGTTGTTGATCATGATATGCTCATGTTAAACAGGAATAGTGTGGGAGCTGGGAATATTGCAATGCTGCCTTTCCTGGTGGGCACCGTGGTGTTTTTATATCACTGGAGTCAAATTCTGTAGGAATAACATAAGACATGTCAGTCAGTGGCATTTCTTGTTGTTAGTTCTGTCATACACCAGAAACTGGCCTTCTGGTGACTGGCCTTCTCCTTTAAAATAGTTAGGATAAACACAAAAGTTGAAAACGTTTTAGCAATAAACATTCTCAATGGTTTGTGGTAATGACTAGCTATATGTTTGTGGTATTTAATACTTGCACCTGAATTTTTTAATGAGGATTTTTTGTCTAAATGTCATTTAGAAAAATGATAAGACATTTTTGTGTGGCAGAGTGGGTCCTGATTTTTGGGTTTTATCCTGAAAAATTAATTTTGGATGCCCGATGGTAGCTATCTCCGAGTGATCTCTCTAAAGAACTCTTGAATGCACAATAACTATTTTTTCAGTAAATTGGTGTCTTGCTCTTCAGTGCAGTCATTACTAAATACAAGAAGTAATACACATGCTGAAATGGATATTAATGAAGTATGAGAATCCAATTCTTGCTAGCAGTAACTTCACCTTTTTGGCAATGTCAAGATCTGCAAGTTGATCCAAATAAATTTCATACCTTCTTAAATTGGTTTATATCCATAGCAGAAGACAATTTAAAGTGACATTTTGAAAATTAAAACCTCTGGCGACAATTTTAACCTCTCATTACGTGTTGCAGTTCACAGACCTTCTGTACAATTGCTCAGTGGTGTCTGTAATCCAAGCCACAGCCT
The DNA here is from genome assembly GCF_047830755.1 of Zonotrichia albicollis. NCBI lineage: Eukaryota > Metazoa > Chordata > Aves > Passeriformes > Passerellidae > Zonotrichia > Zonotrichia albicollis. Next base: position 17,059,143 of record NC_133832.1, read on the forward strand.
CCTGGATTTGAGAAATAAAGTATAAGAATTTAGTGTGACATTGCTGAGAAGGTGTAATGGGAAGAAGTCTTGGTAGGAGTGTGTGATCAGATAGAGTTTTTAATAAATATTCATCTGATATGTTGGAAAACATGCAAATTATATGCATGTTTTTTGGGTCTTTTTCCTTCTTTAGTTATCTTAACTAAAGAGATCACTAAACTGGCGCAGTTTTATCTTTATTTTCTGTCACTCCCCAGCTGTGTGTTCCTCTCCCCAGTACAAACCAGCCTTTCCTGGGCTGCACAGACAGTTATCCCCTGTGGAACCATAGAATTCATAAGAATTGCTGCTGTTGGGCTTGAGTGGTGGATGTTGCAGTGAGATGGGACAGCCCTCAGAGTGTCCCAGGGGCATGGTGGATGCTGTGGGCTTGTCCCAGTGACATGGGGGATGGTGTGGCCCCTCACGGTGTCCTAGGGACATGGTAGATGGTGGATGTTGCAGTGGGATGTGGGCCCTCAGGGTGTCCCAGGGACATGGTGGAGGATATTGTGGGCCTCAGAGTGTCCCTGGGACATGGTGGATGGTGTGGGCCCTCAGGGTGTTGCAGGGACACAGTGGATGGTGTCACCCCTGCAGGGTGTCCCACTGATGTGGTGGATGGTGGATGTTGCAATGGGATGTGGGCCCTCAGGGTGTCCCAGTGACATGGTGGATGGTGTGGGCCCTCAGGATGTCCCAGTGACATGGTGGATGGTGTGGGCCCTCAGGATGTCCCAGTGACATGGTGGATGGTGTGGGCCCTCAGGGGGCCCTCAGTGACATGGTGGATGGTGTGGGCCCTCAGGATGCCCCAGTGACATGATGGGTGTTGTGGGCCCTCAGGGGGTGCTCAGTGACATGGTGGGTGTCATGGCCCCTCAGGATGCCCCAGTGACGTGTCTGTGCTGTCCGCAGGGATAGACCTGCCCTTCATGATGATGCCGCACCCCCTGCTCCCCGTCAGCCTCCCCCCGGCCTCGGTGGCCATGGCCATGAACCAGATGAACCATCTCAACACCATCGCCAACATGGCGGCGGCGGCGCAGATGCACAGCCCCCTCTCCAGGGCAGGGGCCTCCGTCATCAAGGTAAGGATTCCTCGTGGCAGGCAGGGATCTGCAGTGGTGCTCTCAGCGAGGAGGAGGATGAGACTCTGAGTTCACACTGCTCCAGCTCACCTGCGCTGCTCCCAACACTGAGCAACACCCACACTGCAGCCAGGGAGTTCTGCTGCTCTGATCTGTCAGTGAGTCTGTCGTGTCATTAAAAATGGACACTGACACTCACTACAGGCTAGAGTAATATCTCTGAAAGCTTCATAACTCTACTGAAATGCTGTTTAAAGTCAAAGTTAAGAGAAAATGCTGTAGGACATGGCAAGAACTCTAGTGCACTGCAAATCCAGAATAGGTAAATAGCAGAGAAAATTATCACAAGTACCTTAGTGAGGCTGAAGAACAAAACAGGAATTCTAGCAGTGCAGAACCAGAGCAGGTAAATACCTGAGTAAATTATTGCAAGTACTTCAGTGGATAGAATCTCTGGTAGCCAAACCTGAACTTCCTTCTGGTTGGTTAAAACTTATTTGTATTTTGTAAGGCTTGTCGTAGTCTCTGCCAAGTAGGCTGTTCAGAAAGGTTCTTGCCTGTGTGGAGAGTTGCTGTCCTGTCACACACTCAAAAATGCATTAAAACAAGAAATTTTCAAAATAGAAGTGTGTAGGATCAGTGTATGTGAAGGATTGGTGTGATGGGATTCTCTAAAACAGTGTGTCCACTTTTTACTGAGCAAAAATGAAAGGTGTTACCAGTCTGACGTGTGTGTGTATTTGCATGCACATGTGGGTTTGTTGTTGACAAAGTAAAATGTTGTCAGCTTTGAAAGGTCATTAGTTTAATCCATTTTTCTTTGGGTTTAAATATATGAGTCTATAGAGCTATCTGTTCTGGAAAGTAAATGTCTTCAATATTTGTGTTCATTTAAACTCATCTATCCCTGTCACTCTAGAATCTGACTTCTGAGTTGCTTTGTTCTTACAACTCTCACTGATTAGCTGAACTGATTTGCTCACACATCTTTATTGTAAAACATCTTAATTTTAGTGTGTCATTATTTTATCCTTGAGAAAGTCACTGTTCCCAACACTACAGTCCAGTTGTGCGAATACATTAGTGAGGGTTGTGTTGTACTTCCTTTTGTCACAGGCTGGTGCTTCAGGAGATTTTGTTTCTAAATCAAGCCAGGAAAGGAACTCACAGTGACCAAGCACGTGTTTGTTGTTCATGCCCATGTGTTCTGATAGCAGCATCCTCTCAAGGGGCACAGCAAATGTCTCTTGTCACATCACTGCAGTAAAATTCTACATCTCTCTGTTGAGGTTCTGGAGAGGTTTGTTTTCCTTCTGATTTGCTTTCTGGCCCAAAGCATCTCCAAAATTACCTCAGATTGTTTCTTATTTTTACTGGGAGTCCATGTCTAGATTAGGGCAAATACTGTTCTGAATGCTTTGGTTTTGTTGACTTTTTTTTTCCTCTTGGATTCTAGGGAGTCTGGGAAAATGCAGGAGTGACATTTCCCATTAGGATCCCTACTTAGGATTAATATGTGTAAAAACTTCTCTTTATCATCATTGTACTTGCCCAGTTGTTGGCTGGGTGGAAAAAACATCTCTCTCTGATATCTGACTGTGTATTTGTTACTGCAAGTCATTAAACTATTAGAAATTAGTTGAAATTCCATTAATTTTAAACCATAACCTTTCCTTTAAGTGTTCAGAGACCTAATTTAAACACAGCAGTGGAATATTTGTAGCAGCAAGTAAACTTGCAGAAGCTTTGATTGTATTCTAAATGTTACCAGTATGTCAACATGAAGATTAAATACGTATTTGTAAACAATGCCAGTCCTTTGTAATTTAACCTGCAGTTTTTGCAGGCAGCTGGGTTTCAGGGTATTATTTAGCAGGCCCTTGCTGATGGGAGTTACTCATTTACAGCAATTCTTTCCCCAACACCTGCACCAGAGGAGACACAATATCTCCACAGCAACACTAGGTCTGGCCAGCACTCTGGTGGGAATTATTTCCTCTCACGTTGCAGAGGAAAATGCACCAGTAGCCAAGGTGACAGAGGCAGAGTGGGCATCCTTTGCTGTGTTCCTCTCCTCACCTGTCAAGTAGTGCTGCATCTTTCTCTAGTTTGTCCTGAGTGCTGAAAGAGTAGATGAATTTTGTAACAGTGTGAGGCTCCCTTTGTCCTTGCCTTCAGTTATGTACAATCATCCAGCACAGAATGGTGACCAGCACAGAATGATGACCAGTTAACATGAAATTCTTGCACAAAACGAAACATGTGAAAAAAAGAAAAGCTTTGCTGTTCCTGCTGTCTGTAACTCTTATTGGAGGACATTATTTAAGTGCATTTAATAAGTACAAAACATATTAGTTTTCAATAGAGTGCAATCCCAGCATCATGTTTTTTACTTAAAATGGGAGAAATTAATCAAATACATTGAGTGTGTGTCTGTTTCCATAGTCTGATGACTAAAATACCACTTGGCCTGTTTTCTATAGGTGTGAGAATCAGCTGCTTTGTAAGGTTTTGAATGAAGTCATTATGCTTTTTATATCACGTTTGCCATTTAGAAATAAGCTGTTCTACCAAGATATGCATGATCAGCAAAGTTAACATTTAGTGCTCCAGAAAGAAATGTCATAACTATGAAGCTTGATTTCTCCCTGACAGGAACACCATAAATTAGGGAGGCACAATGGCCAGGCTCACGAAACCTTCTTAGCCATCTCTAACATGATGTGATGAGATTACAGCAGCACCAGCAGCACTGTGGCTGCAGGTCTGGCAGTGCCCCTGTGATAAATTCAGCCTTACAGGGATTCACTGCACATCTGAAGAAGCTTGCTGGGTTTGAAACTTGGCTCAAATGGCTCAGAACAATCTCTGTTATTGAGTGAGGGTCTCACATGGCCAAAGCAGAATTTGACCGGCACTGAGTTCACCACCCTTTCTCTTCTCCCTCCTGCATCCAGTTCTTGTTATTTCTTCATTTTCAGAGCTGTTCTTTGGCTTGACCTACTCTGCAATCCAGGAATGGCCTGGACGGCAGATTAGGATCAGTCTGGGGTGAAATTGGGCTAAGTACACTTGAGTCATGGTTTGGGCTAGAAAGATCAGTGGATGCCCAAGGCCAGGTTGGGTAGAACACTCTGGTCTCATGGAGGGTGTCCCTGCACCTGGCAGGGCTGGAATGAGGTGACCTTTAAGGTCCTTCCATCCCAAACCACTCTGTGATTCTATGAATAAATGTAGCAGTTTACTGTTACACAATAATTTTGTTCCTGAAACTCAGAAAAATCTACTCAGTGGCAATATATTCAGAAAGAAAGTTGGGATGAGCCCTTTACAGAAAAGTGAGAGGATTTTTCATGGAAGTTTGTGAAACACTCAGCTCCAGAGAGCAGTAGCTACATAATGTGAAGATTTTTGTTTTACAGTGCACCTGTAACAGATATGACCTTACATGACTGAAAACACTGCTGTACACAATTCCAGCCAAGGAGCAGAGACAGGACAGGGGACAGGCTTGGGGTTAGGAAGGTGGAGGGAAGGCTAAAGAGCCAAGTCTGGAGGCTGTGACTGTGATAATCTTGGATTGTTCACTGAAAGGCCGCTTCCCCTGATGTGCTTGGGAACAGGCTGGTGGGAAATACTGAAATACTGAGTTAGGCTGGGCTTGAAATTCTGGGAACCAAACCCAAACCAGGGCCTTAAGCTGCTCCTTTTGTGTTAGATATGCAAAGAGTAATGAGACAAAAAATGCCAGAAATCTGAGACTTACTTTCTCCCAAATCTCCCCTGCTTCTCCTTTTACTTATCTGACATATTTTGCACCCTGCTTCCTCCTCTTTGCTCACGTCTCACCCTCTTCCTCCTCGTGCTCTCTCCCTTTCCTTCTGGCAAACAGCTCTTTGGAGCTGCTGAGGGATGTGCTTCTCCCGAGTAGGAGTAGTTCTGAAAATTGGTTTCCTGCTGTCCATTTTTCTTCTTTTGTCATCCCCTCATGCTTGCTGTATTCCTGCTTTTATCCTGCTTACTCTCATCAAGGTCCCAGTTAGGAATAAATGGTGCTTTTGTTAAGTGCAAATGGGAAACACAGAAAAAACAACAAAAAAAAATTAAAATGCTTTAAACAAATACAGCATTTTTATTTTCATATTTTGTAATTCCTTGAAAATTTCACCTCAATGCACTTTGGTAACTAACCTGATCAATGGAGCAAAGCCTTATTTGTACAGTGGGATCTATCTAAACATGCAGTAGAGACTTCTGAGTCTCCTTCTCTTTGAGCTTTGTTTTTCTCCTGATTTTGTGGGATTGTTAAGGCATTTGTAAAGGGTGTATATGACATGATTTTAAATTCCCTGAAGAGAGTACAGATGGGCTGTGTAATTATTGCTGAGAGGTGCTATTTTTCTGTGTGCTCTACAACTCACATTCATAATATTTACCTGACAGCCAGAAAAATGTGGCCATCTCAGAATGCTCTGAAACACTTCTTCTCACAATAGAAACATTTCCCATTACAGAATTTCTAACATCCGTAATTTCATATCTCTCTGTGCATTCAATCCATTATGAATTGTTTTCAGAATATTGCAACATTTATAAAATCAACCTTCTCTACAATGTATGTGATTTTTCATGTTGTTAGATTTATTCTGTCCTGTTCGAGAGCAGGCAGCTGATTGCTGGGTGGGACTGGGATATGCTGGAGGAGGGACATGGGAGGCACAGGAGTTTGTTTGCTTCTTAGAAGGTTCATTTTTGTGGCTGTGTTTGAGGTGAAGGAGGAGGGAGTGTGCACGTTTGTATCTCTTTATTCACTGATTCAGAGAAATTACTCTGCTGGGAGATGTTCAGATTCTTTCAAATTGCATTAAATACCCTTCTCATCTCCTCCTCTGGAGGGAGGCTGTCCCTCTCGCTGCAGTGCCAAGAACACCTGGCTCCTTACCACCCTCACTGAGATGTTTTAAGCATTGAGAACTTATTTTAAACTTCCAAGTGGAAAAAAAACCCCAATCAGAAACATCTCTTTTTTGCAGAGCTTGCAAAGGAAAATCGTTAGGCCAAGCACATCTAAGCTCTTAGTTCTGGCTCAGATCTTTTTAGTATTAGCTTAGTCATTTGCATTTGTCCTTAATAACTGATATGGCTCTAATGCAGATGAGGTAGAGCATTTTCATCATTAGTCCTGGGAGTGCCTTTCCTGCCTTCCATGGCAGCGCTGGGTGAAGCAATTCAGGAGAGGGGCACAAGTTCCAAGTCTCCACCGTGAGATCCTTTCCAGTTTCAGGCGCTGTTGTGCTCTCAGATTGAAAGTAAAACATCAAGATCTTAATCCAGGAGTGAAGGTTTCCATGGCTGTCCCAGTGACTGCTAATTTAAGAAGCAGGGAAGGAGGCAGCTCCTGTTTGGCTGTTTCCCAACACCATCTGATTAGCTGCACTTCTCTGTTTGGCTGAGCAGCTGGAAATTAATGGATTGATAGGAAGTAGTCACAAGGTAATGGAATTAGTGAGTGAACATCTGGTATTAAAATCAGTAAATGTAGGGGTTTTTATGATTTCTTAAATTCTGTGAGAAAATAATTGCCAGTTGACTACAACTGAAACAACTATATGTACACAGTGGAAAAAAAAAAGTGCATTTTAAATGGCAAAGTACATATTTTCTGCGAAAGACTTCCCTATACGCTGCAAAAGATGAATGGGATCCAGCTGGCTTTCAGACACACAGATCCTATCTTGGTTTTTAGACCAGCTGTTTACCTTGTTCATCTCCAGTACCTACAGCAATCACAGGTACTATAAGTAGCTCAGAAGACCAACAAGTCACCCCAGCCTTTGTGTGTGCTCATTTCCAGGTGGTATGACTCAAAATCCAAACCAAACTGCTCTTCTCTAGCCCAGGAATGGCTGTGACCATCCTAGTTCTTGTTGGCATCAGTTCAGGTGTGCCACAGCTCCTGCTTCCTGTGGCAGGGATATTCTTTTCCCTGGAAAAGCCGAAATTGAGTAGTCTATCAGTTAAGGACTGTAAACTTGACAGCAATATTTAAAATCTACTGGTTTTTACGATTCAAACAGTGTTAGTATCAAGTAAGGTCAATTGGAAAGAAATACATCTTATTATTAACTAAAAAAAGGCAGTGTTAGCAAGTCTTTGCTGGCTGGAATTGTGAATTGTGTTAACTTTTCTTGTTCTTCTCCCTTGGTGAGGACGGGATTCAGACAGAGAGGGGGGAGCAGAGGTGGCTCAGCAGGGAAATGGGGCTGGAGACTCTGCCTGCCCATCCTGGCTTCACAGGCCCCTCCAGGGAGTCAGGCTCTGGTTTCTAGAATTTTTTTATTTCTAGAATTTTTTTTTATTTCTATTCTTTATTTTGAGAATATGAATGGAGATCTTGTAGCTGGGGGAAGGGTGAGGTGTGGCATAATGAACATCCCACTGTGCAAGTTAATGCTGGGAATTTTTTTCTGCCAGTTCCTCTTGTTTTCCCATCATGGTCAACATCAGAAATCTTTCTTACAACTCTTGAAAACTCTAATGTAGGCCTAAAGCCAGTAGAATCTCCATTTTACCTTCCTTTCCATTTCATTAGATAGGGTGAATTCCAGCCACTGCAGAGCTCTGTAGAGTAGAGCAGCAGCACCTCAATTAAATATGAAATATCAAGATAAATGTGTGAATAAAACATCCAGGACTCAGACAAACTTCCAAAACTTGCTTGTCAGCAGTGAAATGCCATTAAATCCTCTAGGAACTCATTAATAGATTAACATTTGGAAGAGTAATTACAACTACATTACAACTCAGAATAAAGAAAAATAAAAAGGATAATCCAGCAGCATCATTTCTCTAAACTCTTGACATAAAAGGAAGATCAATACTATAAAAAAGCAGAGCTAAGGAATTAAGATGATTATGTCAAAAATAGGTAAGCTGTTCATATATATTTCAAATAAAACTACTGTGTAGTATTTGCTATTATTGGTGTGGAATGCTCTGTCACAGGGGAGGGAAGAGGGATATTGAGCTGAAATCAAGGATCTGTCTGGAAATTGGGTGAGTTCATGACTTCAGTGCCTTTCAGCTAAATCACAACTAAAATCAACAATGTCAAGCTTTGTAGCTGCATTTTCTGAGGCAGAGAAGGACACTGATTTTTAGTGAGACAAATATATTGCCCTTCAAGAGGATTAAATACTGGAAAAGTCCTTTTTGAGAATTTATGTTACAGCTCTGTAAAGGAAGGAAAAAAGATGAGATAAAGTAGGTACTGTAGGTAGATAAATAGGTGAGATCTTGAGAAATGTTTTCATTTTTCATAAAATTCTCACAATCTGTAGAACCTTTATATATAATTCATTCAATTATAACCTGGAATATTAATCTTGCAAATTTATGAATATGAATAAATATAAATGTGGAAAATATTACTTTATTTAGGAATGTTTCTTTATTACTGTGAGTTTACCTTGTGTGTGACCAGACTGCCCTGCACAGTGCAGGGGGAACTGAGCTATTTTCAGCGAGAAAAAAAAATATGAAAAGTAACGAGGTTGTAAAATACAAAGATGACAAATCAAATGAAGTCATCAATGTGTAAAACAAAATGTTAAGATTTTAGATTTGCAATTTTCCTATTTAAATGCCCTCATTGATTTGTTACAAATACTGTTAACCCTGTGTTTGGAAAATGGTGAGGACATTATCACTTGTGTTCTCATTTGTAATAAAATAGATTAACTTGCTGTGAAATTTTAACTAGGCTGAGACACAACAGTAGCTACCTAATGAACCAGAGCACATTGCTGTTAAGTAGCTAAAT